>NC_053158.1:55309051-55637801 GCF_016835505.1 Polypterus senegalus
TAATGCGGGATACAAGTTTAATGAGAGGATTCAGGATATAAACGAGAGTTTTGATCACTTTGTAACTAAGTTAAAATTGCAGGTGAAGGGATGTGCTTATGCAAATTCCGAGAGACTGTGTTTGTGGGGGATTGACAGTTAAGGCAGGTGGGGGAGTCACATCATCATCTCCCCTCCCATTCACCTCATTTCACTCTGAGCTGAGCTCCGCAGCTAACGCAGTGTAATACGGAAGTGAGTTTGTGACGCTGCTACCAAATACTCACAGAAATATCCACAAGTTAATACACACGCTGTCTCTAGAGTTTCTCCACACTGAATCCTCCAGGCACTACTTACAAAAGGTTACATTGACAATCGTGTTATGTTATTTTTAAAATCTTTCCTTTTCTTAGCACAAGCACAGCTGAGAAGCTTCGATGCATGTGCTCCATAACGCATTAAAAAATAATGCATTTAATCACACTTTGCATTCAAGCAAGGGAACTTCTGTCAATACATGATTTCCTGGTACACCGATTACATTGATCAGCGATTCCCGATTCATTTTACCCTCGCACCCCCTTGGTTTGAGAAGTATGAAAAAATATGAGGTTAACACAGAAAAACAGATCACCAATTGAAGCTTTATGAATAATCGATTCGCCATCAATAATTGTTTTGGTAAAGCCATACTCAGTGTAATCCTCCTTACATTTTATAATTTTTCCGCCACTAGCCAATGAACGGTAAAAAAGTAAGAGTGAAACGAGGGTGACTTATTCAGGCAGGTGGGCGACAGCTCAATAGCTCGAATTTGGATATAAGTGGGTTCTATTTAGTTGCCAGAAATATCTTTGTTAGGAATGGAAGTTGAATTTACTCTTTAAATTTCTATGGTAAAGAAAAAGTTATGCAATAATGACTAAATTTAACTATATAAAGTCAAAACTTTTATATATAAAGTCATTCCCGAATATATAAAGTCAAAACTTGATTATATAAAGTCACTGTCGGAATAAATAAAGTCAAAACTTGAATATATAAAGTCAGCATCGGTATATATAAAGTCAAAACTTGTTTCTGAATATATAAAGTCAAAACTTGAATATATAAAGTCATTCCCAAATATATAAAGTCAAAACCTGAGTATATAAAGAGGGCATTGAAATATTTCTGAATATATAAAGTCAGCGCTGGAATATATAAAGTTAAAACTTTAATATATAAAGTCAGCGTCGGAATATACAAAGTCAGCGCTGGAATATCCATCCATTTCCCAACCCGTTGAATCCGACCACAGGGTCACGGGGGTCTGCTGGAGCCAATCCCAGCCAACACTGGGCACAAGGCAGGAACCAATCCTGGGCAGGGCACATGCATCATTTTCAAAACATTAACCGAACAGTGTTTTTTTAATTTATTTTTCTGAATACGTTTTTGTTAACTTAGTTCAGTTCAGAGTCGTTTCAATTAATAGATTTTGACTTTCACTTTATATATTCAGGAGTGAGTTTATATACTCGGATGTTGACTTTATATAATCAGGAATGACTTTATATATTCAACTTTTGACTGTATATATTCAGAAACAAGTTTGACTTTATATATACCGACGCTGACTTTATATATTCAAGTTTTGACTTTATATATTCGGGAATGACTTTATATATTCAAGTTTTGAGTTTATATATTCAAGTGCTGACTTTATATATTCTGACGCTGACTTTATATATTCAAGTTTTGAATTTATATATTCAGAAAAAAGTTTTGACTTTATGTATATACACTGCTCACAAAAATTAAAGGAACACTTTAAAGAAACACATTAGATACATCAGATCTCAATATGAAGTTGGATATCTATACAAATAACGACAGGGCAATGTCTTAGGAACAAAAGGATGCCAAGTCTTTTAATGAAATAAAAGTTTCCGCCTACAGAGGGCTCAATTGTGTAGACACCCTAAAATCAGAGTGAAATGAAGATGTGGCAGGCTAGTCCATTTTTTCAAAAACTTAATTTCTGCTACTCAAAATGCTTTTCAGTATCTTGTGTGGCCCCCACGAGCTTGTATGCATGCTTGACAACGTCGTAGCATGCTCCTAATGAGACGACGGATGGTGTCTTGTGGCATTTCCTCCCAGATCTGTATGAGGGCATCCCTGAGCTGTTGTACAGTCTGAGGAGCAACCTGGCGGCGCCTAATGGACCGAAACATAATGTCCCACAGATGTTCTATTGGGTTTAAGTCAGGGGATCGTGAAGGCCATTCAATTGTTTCAATTCCTTCATCCTCCAGGTACTGCCTGCATACTCTTGCCACATGAGGCCGGGCATTGTCGTGCATTAGGAGGAAACCAGGACCTACTGCACCAGCGTAGGGTCTGACAATGGGTCCAAGGATTTCATCCTGATACCTAATGGCAGTCAAGATGCCTTGTCTAGCCTGTAGAGGTCTGTGAGTCGCTCCATGGATATGCCTCCAAGATCATCACTGACCCACCACCAAACCAGTCATGCTAAACGATGTTACAGGCAGCATAATATTCTCCACGGCTTCTCCTGACCCTTTCGTCTTTCACATATACTCGGGGTGAACCTGCTCTCATCTGTGAAAAGCACAGGACGCCAGTGGTGGACCTGCCAATTCTGGTATTCTATGGCAAATGCCAATTGAGCTCCCCGGTGCTGTGCAGTGAGCACTGGGCGCAGTAGACATTTGGGCCCTCAGGCAACCCTCATGAAGTCTGTTTCTGATTGTTTGGTCAGAGACATTCACACCAGTGGCCTGCTGGAGGTCATTTTGTAGGGCTCTGGCAGTGCTCATCCTGTTCCTCCTTGCCCAAAGGAGCAGATACTGGTCCTGCTGATGGGTTATGGACCTTCTATGGCCCTCTCCAGCTCTCCTAGAGTAACTGCTTGTCTCCTAGAATCTCCTCCATGCCCTTGAGACTGTGCAGGGAGACACAGCAAACCTTCTGGCAATGACACGTATTGATGTGCCATCCTGGAGAAGTTGGACTACCTGTGCAACCTCTGTAGGGTCCAGGTATCACCTCATGCTACCAGTAGTGACACTGACTGTAGCCAAATGCAAAACTAGTGAAGAAACAGTCAGAAAAGATGAGGAGGGAAAATGTCAGTGGCCTCCACCTGTTAAACCATTCCTGTTTTGGGGGTCATCTCATTGTTGCCCCTCTAGTGCATCTGTTGTTAATTTCATTAACACCACAGCAGCTGAAACTGATTAACAACCCTCTCTGCTACTTAACTGACCAGATTAATATCCCATAAGTTTCATTGACTTTATGCTATACTCTGATTAAAAAGTGTTCCTTTAATTCTTTTGAGCAGTATATATCTATATATATATATATATAGATATAGATATAGATATAGATATATATATATAGATATGAGAACAACACTCATATCAATGACAAAACAATTACATTAACAATCATGTTACGTTATTTTTAAAATTCTTCCTTTTCTTTTTCATAACTTCTTTAACACACTACTTCTCTGCTGCGAAGCGCGGGTATTCTGCTAGTAATGGAATAAGAAAGACGCTTATTTTTTTGTGCTTCTCCCTCACATCTCCAGTGTTTTGGTCCAAATTCCATTGTAATCACTATTATTTTGGAGTTCTCTCTTAATCTTATTAGGTTTTCTTAATGTACCATATTTCAGAAAGATGTTAGGATGATTGGCCATTCTGCATCAGTCCTACTACAGAGAAACAAAAAATAGGGTTAAACAATCCTATTCAACAAATAACATTAAAAAGGACCATTCTCACCGTTCTCACCTCACAGGGGAGCCTCACCTCAGCAGAGGCTGCATGATCGTTCACTTTACCCTCTGGCTTTTTTTACTCAACTTGAATTGGGCCAGAAGGACTGAAGCTAAAGCTAAGTAAAACAGCCATTCTTTAATTTAAAATATTTTTTTACCCAGGTGAAATGGCCTGGACTTCATCTGAGTTCTAAGTTGGCCTGGGCCCAGAAGTAATTACTCTGTTGGCTCATGAATCAAAGAGAATTCATGAGGAAGTAGCAGAAGATGATTAAAACTTCTTCAGACTAATAAAGGCTACAGTGGCAATGGAAAAGTTCACACCCACTGGTGGGAAGCACTGGAGTCAATAAGTGTATTTTCCCCTTTATTTAGAAGGAATGAAAATGTTAAACATTATTTGTGTATTTGGATCTTCCTTTGTCTTTCATTTCCATTTAATTGCCTAACCTGTTTATATTTTTCTTCCTGTTAGACTGCTCTTTTTACAATGCAGATTTCATCATCTTGAAAAGCCTTTTCAGTTTTCTGAAAGCAATAGAAATACTGAACATAAAGGTACTAAACATACTACTAGATCAAAGGAAGAAGAATCCAAGTTCATTTTTTGTTTTGCTTGTCTCTCCCCTTATGTAGGTAACAAATGGATATGGAAAGACCTCACACAGAGGAGACACTAAAGGTGGAGCTAGGGAAGAGCACTGGTGTGTGGCTTCATTTTGATGGCAGTTTCTGGTATTCTTAAACACATTATTGTTATTTTTGCTTTCGTTTTTATGTGTCATTGTTGCAAAGCTGTTTGCATTCAGTTCTTTTTCAGTATTTTGTAAGTTGTATAGGTGACCTCCACTGCTTTTCACACAGTTCATGACCTATGATGTCCACCCACTTTCTGTATAAAAGATGACAGTACACTCATCTGCTTGTCCAATATTTTGATTCTACAACTAACAAAGTACTAACACTAGTGAAAAAAGACAATCAGATAGATTTAAGGCAATTTAACTGCATTTCATTGTGGATTTGTATTTGCTGTTTCTGTCTTTATTGTGCTCAGACTCCAGATTCTCCATTAGCTAGTCTCTTTTGTGCTTCTTTTTCTGGATGTTAATCTTAAAACTGTCATTATGGACAATCCATTCAGCAAAGAAAGTCATAGCAGTGGCAATGCATACCTGTGGCATACTCAAATGATTTGTGCCATCAATGCCAAATGACCTGAGTGCCAAAGGCACACAAAACAAACACACAACCCAAAAAAGACAGTAAAAAATGCTCAAAAAGGTGGAAATGGTCAAAGATGAAAAAAGTCAAGAACAAAATTAAGGTATGGCAGAAAATAAAATGAAATCAATGTCAACATACTGTATGTTTAACTGCCAAAGTATCAAAATAAACCGAATTGCCAATGTCCAAAACATTGCTCCATACCTTATTCAAAAAATACATACATGGTTCTGCTCTAGAACTTCAAAAATACCCTAAGAACAGCTACAAAGTTTTTTTCACAATATCTACAACCATGGACACTACTAACAATGTGGCACATCTTAAATATAGTTTAAGCAATGATATCACACACGACACCTTTATGCTGATGCATGCCTAACAATGGGCAATGAATGTTAGCAAAAGAGCGCCCACAATTGGGCTGCCCATGAACAAAAGTGAATGAGCATACAGTACATAATAAAAAAATAGTGATATAAACGATGTGTTATATCATTATCCAGCAGCTATGCCACATGCACTTCAAAACAGGTAATCCACTGAATCTATGCATATTCAGGTTTGGCAAATACTTGGATGGAAGACCAACCAGGAAAAGCTTGGTTTGCTGCTGGAAGACATGTTGTCGAAGCCAGCAGAGCACGCTCACCTTGTGATCTGAATGTAAATTCCAATGCTCCAGTGCAGTGACAGGGGCTCTGTGCTGTAAAAATGGTGCTGTCCTTTGGATGAAATATAATATCAAGGTCCTGACTCTCTGTAGTCATTAAAGATCCCTAAGCCTCCTTCGAAAACAGTAGGGTGTACCCCAATATCCTGGCTAAACTGCCCACCACGGCCTAGGCATTTTGGCCTCCTAATCATTCCCTGTCTCTGATTGGCTAACTACCTTAAAGATACTCTGTGATGAGCAAACTGGTGCAAAATGTCTGTCTTTGCATCATTCAAGGTGGATGCTGCACACTAGTGGTGGCTGAAGTGACTCTCCACTCACTCTGTAAGGCACTTTGAGTAGTAAGAAACGTAGTATATATACAGTATGTAAAAAAAATATATTACTGTATATACTCATTGTAAGTCGGATCTTGAAACCTGAAAAATCGATCATAAAATCAGACCCGTCTTATAGACTCATTGTAAAATGCGACACTTAATTTTTTTTTACATCTTCTTGCCTCCTCCAATCTTGCATCAGTTTCTCAGACGCATCGAATTTTGTTGCAGCAGTGTAGTTACCAATTTCATTCGTTACTTCAAAAATGTTCAATTTAAAACCAGCTTCATATTTTCTTCTGATTGAACGCTCCATCATAGATAAGAGATGCTCTTATGATAAAGGTGTATGAGGGTGTGAGATACAAAAAACACAAAATAGTGCAAATGTTGCTTCGGAATAGTTTGGGAATTACCGTGTGGTCACATAGGCACAATACAAAGAAAAAAAGGCATAAAATACCAGAAATTATATGGTGAAATCAAGTCCCACTTATCCGCAGGTATATATGGTAATTATTTCTTATTATGACGTTGATAACCAGTGCCTGCTCTAACTTATATGATGTCCTAGACAAAAGAGAGAATGAAAGCAATTGCAATATATATACTGCGCACAAAAATTAAAGGAACACTTTAAAGAAACACATTAGATACATCAGATCTCAATATGAAGTTGGATATCTATACAAATAACGACAGGGCAATGTCTTAGGAACAAAAGGATGCCAAGTCTTTTAATGGAAATAAAAGTTTTCTGCCTACAGAGGGCTCAATTGTGTAGACACCCTAAAATCAGAGTGAAATGAAGATGTGGCAGGCTAGTCCATTTTTTCAAAAACTTAATTTCTGCTACTCAAAATGCTTTTCAGTATCTTGTGTGGCCCCCACAAGCTTGTATGCATGCTTGACAACGTCGGGCATGCTCCTAATGAGACACGGATGGTGTCTTGTGGCATTTCCTCCCAGATCTGTATGAGGGCATCCCTGAGCTGTTGTACAGTCTGAGGAGCAACCTGGCGGCGCCTAATGGACCGAAACATAATGTCCCACAGATGTTCTATTGGGTTTAAGTCAGGGGATCGTGAAGGCCATTCAATTGTTTCAATTCCTTCATCCTCCAGGTACTGCCTGCATACTCTTGCCACATGAGGCCGGGCATTGTTGTGCATTAGGAGGAAACCAGGACCTACTGCACCAGCGTAGGGTCTGACAATGGGTTCAAGGATTTCATCTCGATACCTTATGGCAGTCAGAGCACCATTTCCTATGCAGTAGATGTCTGTGCGTCCCTCCATGGATATGCCTCCCCAGACCATCACTGACCCACCACCAAACCTGTCATGTTGAACGCGTTGCAGGCAGCATATCGTTCTTCTTGTCTTCTCCAGACTCTTTCACGTCTATCACAGCTGCTCAGGGTGAACCTGCTCTCGTCTGTAAAAGTACAGGGCCAGTGGCGACTTGCCAATTCTGGTGTTCTTGAGCAAATGCCAGTCAAGCTCCACGGTGCTGGGCAGTGAGCACAGGGCCCACTACAGGACGTCGGGCCCTCAGGCCATCTTCATGAAGTCTGTTCCTGATTGTTTGGGTAGAGACATTCACACCAGTGGCCCTCTGGAGGTCATTCTGTAGGGCACGAGCAGTGCTCAGCCTGTTCCGCCTTGCACAAAGGAGCAGGTATCGGTCCTGCTGATGGGTTGAGGACCTTCTACGGCCCTGTCCAGCTCTCCGAGAATAACAGCCAGTCTCCTGAAATCTCCTCCATGTTCTGGAGATTGTGCTGGGAGACACATTAAACCTTCTTGCTGCAGCACGTGTGGATGTGCCATCCTGGAGAAGTTGGACAACCTGTGCAACTTCTGTAGGGTTAAGGAATCGCCTCATACTGCCAGTAGAGATAATTACTCAAGCCAAAACTAGCACGAGTGGAAAACCAGCCAAAAAAGATCAAGAGGGAGAAACTTGAAATGACCTCCACATGTAAAACCAGTCCTGTTTTGAGGGTTTTCTAATTGTTGCCACTTTAGTGCACCTGTCGTTAAGTCCATGAACACCAATACAGCTGAAAGTGATTAACAATGTCCTCAGCTGCTTAACCAACCAGAAAATTATCAGACAGGTTTAATTGATTTCATGCCAGGCCCAATAAAAAAGTGTTCCTTTAATTTTTGTGAGCAGTGTATTATTGCATATCAAAAAACTTGTCTGCAGGATCCCCCTTGGAGATCCATGCAACTTGGAAATGAAAGTCAAATGGAAGGGTGGGGGGCGGGGGTGTGTGTCATAATTTCTTCTTGGAAAATTATGCTAATTTTTCATGGAATTCAGATCAAAGAGTTGGGGGTGTCCCACTTTGAATTTCAATTGAAGCATAGATGCATGAAGAATAAGGGAGGTATGTTGGGAGGAGGAACGGGGCAGGGAACATCAGGGGATGGGTGCTCAAGATGTCTGAAAGCCATCCCTTCCTGACGCCAGCTGGCAAAATACCACCCCCTGAAAACTTTGCTACTCAAGGTGACCACCTAATACTGTTATATGGCAAAGACAACACTGTCCATTACCACTAGAGATGAACAATATTAAAGTAAAACTTAACCCTATCGGCCCTGAATTTCTGTTTTTATGGGAAAATTATTTTTTTGAAGTATTCTACCTTTCAGGTGTTTTGGAAGCTCAAAAATGAAAAAAACAAAAAATACCACTATTGTTATACAATACCTGCCAAATACCTTAATCTTCTTGAGGAAATAAAATTGAAAGTGGTGCGCACAGTCCGGAAGCATCCATTTTCACTTCCGTGTTTCACAGACTGTATGCCATTCTCTCCAGTTTGCACTAATAATAGCACGCCAATGGCAGCAAATGTACCTGTGCTTTATAAAGAAGGCTGCATATAATGTATATGTACTAATAATAGGATGTCAGGGCTGAAAGGTCTAAAACAATAACATATAAACCCTTAAAATATCATAAAAGATTTTGAAAGGACGAAACCTTGTATAATGGTGTCTTAATTATAAATAATACAGTTTGAAATTAACAAATAGTCGAATATAAAAATAATAAGTAAACAAATAGAATTTACTTCAAGAACCTGAGGTTGGTAACTGGCTCTGCCATTTTCTGTGTGGAGTTAAGATTATTTTTTAAATAACTCTGTTGGTTTATGACTGTGCTCTGTGAAGAACTGGTGTCACACCCAAGCCTGATTCCTGATTTGAACTCAGTTTTGCTGACACATCAACTGATGTACAGATGAGTGAATGAATAAAGATTTCGTACTTTGTCATTTCTTCTCAGAAATTGTGCAAAATACCTCTATGGAAAATTAGAGCATTGAGAAAAATTCAGAAAATCAGATAAGCTAAGAATTTTGGTGTGTACAGAACCTGTAACAGGAAACAAAATAACACAAATGAGTTGCTTAAGGGTAAAAAGTAGAAAAAACATAATTAAACAAGTTTTACTAGTGATGCCATAGTATGCATCTTGTTCCTCATAATATATTACTCTTGAAGTATTTTTTTGCAAGTTGAATTGATTGAGCCATTCACTGTGACAACTAGTTATACATGAGTGTCGAAATGTATTTGAGTTATGTGCCCCCCACTTCAAATACAACATGAAAAAGTATGCGATTCAGTCAGAGTGCAAGCTATTATCAAAAGATGGGAATAATATAAAGGTCTTGCCTTATATTTATTATAATAAGAGCGTTTGTGTCTATGTATCACCACTGAAAGAAGTCTACAAAACGTAGATGGTTACACAAGATCCTTAGTTGTTTATCTACTTGTGATTTGTAGGAAGTGTACCTAATATTTTGTTAAGTTAGTTTCAAATGTCAAAAACACAATAATTGAAGGGGAAAGCTGGGAGCATTACAAAAGTCTATTACACATTGAATGTGGAAGAAATGTAAAAGACATATCCATGAAGAATAAAACAGGGAACATTTACCTTAGCCTACTAAGGAATAACAGTTAATCCTGGGCACTGCTGAATAGGCACCTATCTACTCAGAAAAGCTGCAAAAACGTATTCTCTATAGTCTAACACAGAGTCAATAAATGCTTATTTTATGTAGCATTTTTGTGCTGAGCATTATTACAATAAGCAAAAGAGTGTATGAGCCTAAAATATTTAAAAATAAAGAGAACATAATATATCACAGACTGCAGACAAACTACTGGAAGCTACATATGGTATGCAAATACCTCAAACAGTTTTAAAATGGCAGCAACTTTGTTTATTTCTTTCTATGTCTGTGTGATTTTCCTTCTGGTTTTTTAGGTTCCCCCTGCATTCTAAAGATGCGCAGATTTTGACTGAGCCGTATGACTGTCCGATACCTTATTCAGGGCTGATTTCTTTCTGAGACCCAATGTACAGTTATGGATCATTCATTGTTAAATAAACATGTCATTTTCAGATTTTATTCTTATTCAGTGTGTGTATGTGTGTCTTGGTCTTTCCATCTACGTTCTTGTTACGGTATTATTTATGATGTTGCAAAGTGGCAACAATTATGTGCAGCTTAGTATAATGTCTGACTTTATTATGTTTTCCTTCTTCTTCTTCTTCTATTATTATTATTATTATTAGCTTTGTGGTAAAGCCTTATCATTAGTATCAGAAAACTACCAAGTATTATCATGATTTCCAAGGATACTACAAAACAGCATCATGAGTACCACTTTGCAGGTTGGGCTGCCATAAAATTGTCACATCATTCATTCTCAAATGCAAATTCTTACTCCTAGCTAGGAGAAAGAGTAGGGCACTTTATAAGTTGTTCTAATGATCTACTTTGTGGTAGGACATATTCTTATCTTAGTCTGATTTTTAGTGCAATACCTAGGAGTAATTCCGAGACACTTGATAAATACATGCCCTGGAGTAAGTCAGCATGCAGCCTTCCCTGCTCTAAATGCGCTCTAACAGGCCAATCAGAGTAGGCTAGAAAGGCACTTGGTTTCTCTTCTTTGAGGAACGTCTTTAGCTGCTCTTTTTTGCAGCATAGGGACCAAAACTACACATAGTACTCCAGATGCAAACTTACTAAATCATTGAGGAGTCTGAGCTACTGTCACTCTGGATTGATCCTGCAGGGCCTCAGTAGCTTCAGGTTTTTCTTCTAGCCCAATCCTTGCTGATACAGGTACTGCCTTTTAGTGTTTTAATTCATCAATGTCTTACTTCCCAAGTATATCATCTATGTAATTTGTAGACTTAAGCAGATTGATAATTCACAGTTCCTTACTGTTTTCTTTTCCATATTTTTCTAAATATTTAATCAAAACAGATATAGTACTTCCTTCCTGATGAACATCACAGGTATATATGGGACCAATTTAGGCAGTGATCTGCTGGTTCTTTTATCATTTGCATCTGGTAAAGAAACAGGAAGTAACTGAAAACAAGGAGTGCAAATGTTTAAGCCATGAAGAAGTAATTACATGTTGGACGGCATCAATAATTGGCTTCTAATTAATTAATTAAGTTGGAACAAAACTTCAGTCACTGCAGTGTACCTGGAGTGAACCTGAGAACCCCTTCTATAAGGGCAGCAGAGAGAGAAAGAGTAGGGCGGGGGATCAGATCAGGTCATGTAGGTTGTACAGTATAAGGTACACTTTCAACTTTTCTGCTAATAGATGTCAGATGATAGGATGTCTTGTCACGCCAAGCAGAAGTGCACTGTATGATGGGAGAGCTGAAATGGGGAGCAGGAATTTAGAGTGTTTTGCATGGATAGGCTTATGAGCATCGTGTAGGATGAGTGCATTGACTGATAATGATTTCCTATAACATTCTCTTCAAGCTGTTTATTTTTTGTACATACTTTCAATGTATTTAATACATCAGTGAACATTTCTAGTAGTGACAAGAACCTCTTTCTAAGTGAGCCATGGTGATACATAACCTAAAAACAGGTCAGGTTGGGGAGCATGCACTAGTACAACATGTTGCCCCACCCACCACACGATAAAACAGCTTGGGATCCTGGTTGGCAACCCCATAGGCAGACACGCGGTCGAGTACCATCCTCCTAGAAATGACCCTCTATCTACCGCAGCCAAGTGTTACGTGGGCGACCCCTTGGCCTGGTCCAGTCATTTGGGTCCTCAATAATAAGGATCCTGCGAGCTGGATCACCCTCAGAGAATCACACCACATGGCTGTAGTTTTGTAAATGACACTCCCTCACAATGCAGGTGATGTGCCTCATTCTGGACTCCATCAGCAACCGCTCATTCAACACAAAGTCAAACCACATTACATTAGGAACGGCAGTCACACCCAAAACCATAAGTTCCTCACACAAACTGCATGTAGATTTATCAGAAACAGCATGATCTTGGAGTCTGGCTAGGTCCAGCCTCATTTTCCTAACAACTGATGTGTAATTTCTCCTGAACCCTTGTGAACGATGTCACAGTATTTACCCCCAGATATGGCAGGAAGCTTTTAGACTCTGCAGTTAGACAAGCTCTTAAAACCAAACTACAGTAGGCTATACTCCTGAAACTTGCCTGGCAGTCACATCAGAGTAAATCACGAAGAGTTAGTGAATAATAATACATTTTATTTATTACTATATAAAGTGATTGATATTTTTTGTTGTGAAATGTTTTCTATGTTGTCAAAACTATTATGTGTATTATTTTGTTTGCTTGCTTCTCTGAAGGCAATTGTGGTTTGTAAAATGTGGTAACTAGATGGCAGTGGAAAGATAAGGCATTGCTGGATACACAGCCAACAGGCCATGCTAGATTTCATTTTTTATGGTTGACTAATCATGTAGATAATATCTGTCTGTGTAAAAACGATTAGGCATAAAAAAACTGTTTGAAATAATTTTTACCCCAGTGCCTATAATATAAAAATTAATATCAATACTTTAAAACCATTCAGTGTGAGGGAAGATAAGAGTCCCTGGCAAAGGGGCAAGCCGATTTGGTTGAACAACTAAAAACTGTATGAATGGCATTATCCTAATGAATCCCCTTAATCTAGTTATAGTGTTGTGGTGAACTAAGCAGAGAGATATTAGGTTGCAAAGCAGGAACCAACACTGGACAAGGTGTTAGATCAGCACTGGGCAAATTCACAATGTTCCAGTTTAGAGCTGAGGGGAGTACAAAGCTTTTTTATTGGCACACAGAACATCCTGTGTTTCTAGTTGCTCAAATAATGACACTGGTAATCTAAAAAATTGGAAGATCAGTATCTGAATTATTTGTTTCTTGGCCTTAAATAGCTCCATATTTGCTCTCTATTTCAATGTGTTGTGAAAATAAAAAATGTGTTTTTAGTCAAGAAAAGACACCAAAATACTGCTTTACCAATGCGAAACAGAAAGTAGCATGTCTGATATGTCAGGACAGTGCTGTCACTTTTTAAATTAAGTATTCTCATTACATAAGTAATGTGTCAGCACAGGAGAGAGAAAGAAAGGGAAAGTAACAAACCGAAAGCTTGCCAGAATATTTTCACCAAATAGTAATCTATTCAAATATTCATCTCTATCAAAGTCAGAATGCATACAAAATTATCAGGCACGGCAAGCCTAAAAATGATGTGAACGGAGACTGCTGGGATAGTGTGCTCAGCCAATAAAAGCCAATTTCAGAACCATAGCTTATCAAACCACTCCATCACTAGGCAAGTGGAGGTAACAGCAGAGTAGCTGATCGGTAAAAAAGTTAAACTTCATAAAATAAGGACAGTGTTAGCTAACAATAATAATAGTGAACTGAACAATATATTGTTTGAAATGTTTCCTTGACTTTCATTGTTGATTATTTAATTTAGCTTAATACTTGCTTTCACATTTATGCCAAGTTTCAATTCAAATTTTGCTTTCTTCAAAATCTCAGTGAAATGCAGACTGTCCATACATCGATCATTCAACACACTATATTCTAACTACAGGGTCATGGGGGTCTGCTGGAGCCAATCCCAGCCAACACAGGGTGCAAGACAGGAAACAAACCGCGGGCAGGGTGCCAGCCCACTGAAGAATACAGACTGTCCATCCATCCATCCATTATCCAACCTGCTATATCCTAACTACAGGGTCATGGAGGTCTGCTGGAGCCAATCCCAGCCAACACAGGGCGCAAGGCAGGAAATAAACCGCGGGCACGGCGCCAACCCACCGCAGAATACAGACTGTCCTTTCTGGAAAATAATATTTTTAACTTTTTCATAATATGAACAAGTCATTTATAAGACTTGGATTAATACTTTTCAAATTCGGCATTATTTGTTTAGGCTCTGAATCTACATTTTGATTTGCACTTTTAATGTTCAGCTCTATTCTTTATGTCTTTTTGTAGCCAATTTCTGTGCTAGGCCCCATCCTTTTTACCATCTACATGCTCCCCCTTGGAAATGTCATTAGCAGACATGGTTTATCTTTTCACTGCTATGCTGAAGACACTCAGCTTTACCTCAGGACTACCCCCACATCCTCTACTGCTCCTCTGCCAATATCTACATTGACTACCTGCCTGGAGGAGATAGAGGCGTGGATGAGGCTCAATTTTCTTCAGCTAAACAGATCCAAAACAGAAGCCCTCTTAGTTGGCACATCACACCATCTCCGTTCTTCTACCATCACCAGTATCACTTTCGCTGGCCAAAACATTCCCCTTTCCACATCTGTCACCAATTTGGGTGTTAAAATGGACCCTCAACTCACCTTTGACACCCACATCAAACACCTCTGTAAGTTTTCCTTCTACCACCTCAAGAATATTGCTAAACGCAGACCAACTCTCACCCTGGAAGATGCAGAGAAGCTCGTCCATGCCTTTGTCTCCTCCAGGTTGGATTATTGTAATGCGCTCCTTATTGGGATTCCTGGCAAGAGTATTCAGAGACTCCAGTATATTCAGAATTGCGCTGCCAGGATCCTGATTAGGGTGCGAAAGCATGACCACATCACCCCAATCCTGAAAACCCTTCACTGGCTCCCTGTTCCACTCAGAATTGAGTTCAAGGTCGTTCTCCTCACCCATCAGTGCATCTATGGACATGCCCCCCTTTACTTGCAGGAACTCCTTACCCCTCATACCTCCTCACGCACTCTCCGCTCTGTACACACTAACACTCTCCAAGTCCATAGAACCGAGCTTCGCAGTATGGGTGATAGGGCTTTTTCATCTGTGGCGCCAAGTCTGTGGATCGCCCTCCCTGACTACCTGAGAGCCCCACAGTCGACTGATGTTTTTAAACGGAATCTAAAAACTCATCTTTTTAGAAAGATATTTTGTTAAAGCATACATAGATTTTCTTGTTTTATTATTTTTGTTTTTACTCTGTAGCACTTTGAGATTTCTAAAATATGAAGTGCAATATAAATAAAATTTATTATTATTTATTATTACAATGTCAGCATTGTCTATACTCTCTCAGTGTGCTGCCATTCACTTGTTGATGTAAATAAATTATGCCGTACAAGTTTTTCTTGTACATACAGTATGTGGCCAAAGTTTTTATGTGACACTCAGGATGGTAGTTTGCCCATTGTTGGCTTGTAATAACCATAATAACATAATAACATATCAGTCTTCAGGATACAGAAGAAAAAACAGAGTATCCCTAGAAACCCCAAAAAGACACTAAGAGAATACTGATACTCCTCACTGTGACTAGGATAGGGTAACATAACATAGTAATGTTGCTTCCTGCAAATAAAGACACATTTTATTAAAATTACATTGTAAATTTGGTTACATTTGATAAACCAATTGTTTTATGTATTCTTTCTCTGTAATTGGAGGTATTTTACCACATTTCCAAGTCGTACCTTAATGATTTTTCAGGGAAACTATTTATACCAAATTGATTAATTTCTCTTTGCCTATAGTGGACTAATTAATAAGCCAAACCGAGTCAAGGTTTTCTATTTTTATTTATTGCATATCCTGCATAACCTGTTCTAGTCATATTCTACATGTTTTTTATAAACTTACCACTCAGGAAATTTCTTCCATCACTTTTCATAACCCTTCTTTCTTAAATTTACACACACTTACAGTCTGTTCACTATAAAAATATTTTCCTTTGAATAATTACTACCTACTTTCCACAAGGGGTCATTATAAGCCCTGACATCTCTCTCTTTAACTTTTTTGCCTCTCTCTCATTCTCTTTTACTCTTTCGTTTTCTTATTTTAAAACTGTTGTCTTTTTCTTTTCTATAAAAACTGTCTCTGAAAATACCACTGTGAGTGCTACTGCTCCTGTTCCATTTGCTAGAACATACAGGATACTGCATTTGTCTTGACCAGAAGGCACCTGTGTGGTGCACATATTCTGCTCCGACTCTGTAATGCTTTGTTATTGTGAGCTAAACAGTCAGTGAGTTTGGACTCTACTGTGGGAAGGACATACATCTGACAAAGTGAGATCAATGGCTAACTTTGATTGTGATAGATGTGTGTTACCCACCCCAGATTGTCTGAGATGATGGCTTAATAAAACATATTACTGTTGACCCACTCTGTAGCATCCACTTTGATGCAGATAGGAGTTTGATCTACCTACTGCTTCATGAAGTCTATGACCATTTCCTTGATTTTGATGGCACTAAGGGGAAGAGTTATGTCTTGGCAACACTGTATCAAATAGCGAATCTCTCCTCTGTAAGCCAAGAAGAAATTTACCTTTACCATCACCATTAGTTTTTAAGCATAAGATAGTTTCATCAGAAGATTTAATGATGGAATCAGAACTGTGCCTAACCATACAGTCACAGGTGAAAAAGAAGATTAGGGTAAAGGAAGAGATACTTCTAATTTGCATTTAATAATAATAATAATAATAATACATTTTATTTATACAAGGCGCCTTTCAGAGAACTCAAGGACACTGAACAAACAAATAAATTAATAAATAAATACAAAACACAATTATAAACAACTTAAATCATCAGAAAATCTAAAAATTAAAACCAAACAAAACCACTATAATTAGGAGGAAGAAGAAAAAGCCATTTTAAACAAATGTGTTTTAAGTTTACATTTGAAAGATGAATATGATTTGATATTTTGGAGATCCGCAGGTAATGAGTTCCAGTGCTTGGGAGCAGAACGGCTGAAAGCTCTGCTCCCCATGGTGGTTAGACGGGAGGGAGGAACGGTCAGATGGGTGGAGGAAGAGGATCTAAGGTTACGGGATGGAATGGCAACATGTAGAAGGTCAGACAGATATGGAGGTGCGAGGTTATGGATGGCCTTAAAAGTTAGTAGCAGAGCATTTGCTCTACCTGATGGATTTACTGTATTAGGAAGCCCAATCTGCATTTGCAAAGGGTGGCACTATGTGCCAAACCTAGATGCTTGGTGATCTAATGCGGTAAAAAGGACGGCCAATGAATGTGTTTCTAACCATCTTAATTTCTGGAACCATGGATAACAGCCGTTTCCAGCTTACTTGCACTGGCTATAATGCAAACATTTGGTCTAAACATAATGCAGGCATTGTACAGCAAATCTGTATGAGATTATTGAATTCCATTATATTTTTTGATTCTGAATACACAGGCCTGCTGAAAGAATTTTTTTTCCACTCTCAATTTTTAAAAGGAAGGGTACTGAATCCAAATCTGACAACAGAACTGATTTATCAAATCCAATGTTTGTGAGATGAAGGTTTAATATGATTTTTAAATTATTTGGATTTGAGAAAATGATAAATTACACGTATAATTGTTTTAAAAATAATTATTACTTACAAAAAGTAGTCACTTAGGATTTTTATTCCTCTTATAACCTATCAAAGATGTTTCACACTGGAATGAACAACAGATGTCTGCTGATGTAGACTTTGTCCGCTTTCCACTATACCATCTCTCCATTTATGCAATGCCCTGTTGGAAACTTTCCCTATGTTCATCAGAGAAAAAAATCCAAATGGAAGCATAGGAAATGGACATTGAAAGATATGTTTCACCCAAGTCAATTTAAACACCAACTTTCTCTTTCCAACTTAATAATAGAGTAAGTGTCACATTTGTCTGTGTGTCCATCTGATTGTCTCTGTGTTGGTAACACTTAAAAGTGGTTATTCATCTATGAAATGTGACCTACTAAAATAACTTTAATTTGCAAAAGCCAGAGATGGCTTAACTAACATAGTTCTCTTGATATTGCATACTTAATTATACAGTAAATCCTGTGAATCTTCATATTAACAAGTAATTTTACCAGTGTATCAAAGAGTCTTAATATGTCTCACTGCAGAGAGACGAATAGCCTATCTACTGATGTTTTATAAGCGTAATGAAGACCAAAAGAAGCCTTTGTTAAGGTCTTGTTACATAAGAGTTGATGTGTAATAGATGCAGTTTTGCAGTACCTAAACTAAAGTGTTACCAAAATTAATTTTTCAGAACAAGTTTTTTCATTGAATTCAGTATGTCGCTGAAATGGTTTGTGGTAGAGAAATTCCAGTTTCCTGTTTCTATAAAATGCACCGATTATTTTGTGTGAGAGGATTTTGGTGCAGAACGCTATTATATGTTACCATAATCTATTGTCTACATTGTTTTGATCAAATTTATTAAAAAAGAATGCTTAGATAAACTGTAATCCAGTGAATCTGTTTTATGGTCCTATAATTAGGGTGGTGCAGTGGTAGCACTGCTGTCTCGCAGTTAGGAGACCCGGGTGTGGAGTTTTCAAGTTCTCCCCATGTCTGTGTGGGCTTCCTCCCACAGTCCAAAGACATGCCGGTTAGTTGGATTTTGTTTTTGTGTGTGCCCTGCCCAGGATTGGTTCATGCCCTGTGTTGACTGAGATTGGCTCCCATGGCCCTGTGTTCAGATTCATCGGGTTGGAAAATGGATGGGTCCTATAATTAGCTCTAAAGCAATTTAGTTCTCAGGGCAGAAGGGAGTACAAAACACTTTTATTGTTTTATAGGGAAACTGTGATTGCAGGTTTTCTTCCATCTGGTTTCGCAATCAGTAAATTAGTGAGTCATTTTACTTCTCATTCATCTTATTTTCCATTACCTTCTTTTTAATATCTCCATTTTTTCCAGTAAGTTTAGTTTCTTTTTTGTTTGTTTTTCTATCAATTCACATTGTTCTCATTGAAAACCGTCCTTCTTTAACCTAATGCTTTTGAAGCTCTCAGCCACCAAGATCAGAAGGGCACCTAGTTCTAAAATTGCTAAGTAGAATGATAGGATAAGTGTGTCCAAAACCTGGTTGACCAGAGATCCCCAGAGCATCCATAGTCTTTAGCTGCACAGTTAAGACCTCTAATAGCTGTAACTAGTAATATTGCTGTGTGTACTACTGTGTTAAATGGATCTGTTCTGAACTGTCCCTTTCTTTCTATCCTTTTAACCTCTTTCCCTTTTTCTGTCTCTCCATGGATGGGATGACTGTGTCCCTATCCGGAATACTGCTGAGAAACCAGCTATCTACCAATATGCAGTATAAGTAATAATAATGATAATTCTTTACGTTATATAACATTTTTTTTGCTACTCAAAGTGCTTTACATAGTGAGTGGGGAGCAATTTCAACCTCCACCAGTGTTTGGCATCCACCTGGATGATGTGATGGCAGCCATTCTGTGCCAGGACACTCACCACACATTAGCTGTTAGGTGGTTAAGGGATGAAAGAAGCTATGCACATTTTCACTTCAGCTCAATCCCTTGCATATGCAAGTCCTCCTCTCGGTATTTGAAAACTGGCAGAACCCAGTGTCAAAGCAGTGCTACTGTTTCTGTGTGGTTTCCCTTTATTTTATAGATTCATATCCCAGACGCGGCTTTATCAAATACACTGAAATTAACTGCATATCGTTTATTAGTTTAAGGCATCTGATTGTAATCAATCCATAACCATATAATGTTGCAGAGAATGGACAAACTATTCCAAATACTATGGCTGCTTTAGCATTGTCACTGTCAGTGCACCACTCAGAGTATTTAACCCACTGTATCTGAGTGTGGAATCACAGCTCTACAGCAGCTGATTGGAAAGCTCTACCACAGATTGTGTCAAGAGCGGGGAGAAATATCAGGATAGAGCTTCTAGCACACGTTGCCTCAGCCATTTGAACTTCGCCCATTCGGCAAATGCTTCAGAGCCTTTCCTGTACCTCGCGGTTCAGAAACAGTTTCATCCCAAGAGCTATAAATGCACTCAAATCAGTCAACAGCAACAACAACTTTTATTTATATAGCACATTTTCATACAAACAATGTAGCTCAAAGTGCTTTACATGATGAAGGAAGAGAAAAAAGACAAAATAAATAATTAAAATTAGGAAATACTAATTAACAATGAATAAATGTAGGGTCTGATGGCCAGGGAGGACAGAAAAAACAAAAAGAAACTCCAGACGGCTGGAGAAAAAAATAAAATCTGCAGGGGTTCCAGGCCACGAGACCACCCAGCCACCTCTAGGCAGTCTACCTAACATAAATGACCTTAGTCAGTCCTGATTGCATTCAGGGTTCTCATGAAAGACTTTGATGATGATGGTCATATGGACATCTGGCCTTTAATCCATCAATGTAAGGACATAACGGTGCTTTGATCAAGTGGTTGTGGTGCAGATCGTCACCACAGAAAACCCGGAAAAGAACAGCAGAGAAAGTAGGGGTTAGTATGGATTTTGGAGCCACCATGAATAATAATGATAATTAATTAATTAATTATATACAGAGCATCAGGATTTAACTAAGATGAAGCTATGAGAAAGCCATGTTAAAATAATGTGTTTTCAGCAGTGTTTTAAAGTGCTCCACTGTATTAGCCTGATGAATTCCTATTGGCAAGCTATTCCAGATTTTAGGTGCATAACAGCAGAAGGCCGCCTCACCACTTCTTTTAAGTTTAGCTCTTGGAATTCTAAGTAGACACGCATTTGAAGATCTAAGGTTACGACTTGGAGTGTAAGACATTCTGAAATATAAGATGGAGCGAGATTATTTAAGACTTTGTAAACCATAAGCAGTATTTTAAAGTCAATTCTAAATGACACAGGTAACCAATGTAGTGACATCGAAACTGGGATGATGTGCTCGGATTTTCGTTTCCGAGTTAAGATTCTAGCAGCTGCATTCTTCACTAGTTGCAATCAATTGATGTCTTTTTTGGGTAGTCCTGAGAGGAGTGCATTACAGTAATCTAGCCGACTGAAAACAAAAGCGTGAACTAATTTTTCAGCATCTTTCAATGTCATAAGAGATCTAACTTTAACTATATTTCTTAAGTGAAAAAATGCTGTCCTAGTAATCTGATTAATATGTGATCCATCAGGTCCATCAAGAGTCCATCAAGAGCTCATGGTAGAACTGTTTGTACTTATACGTACAATTACCTCACTGTAAACTTAGATTACAGTTGTAATATTGCATAACCTGAGCCACTTATGTGTTCATATTGTATATTTTTCACTGTTTTTAATCTTATTATTACTATTATTATTCTTGTTATTTTACCATTTTATAGGAAAATAAGTTTATGGAGTATTCGCATATTGAATCTCATTGTACCATATAATAACAATAAAGGAAGTCAGTTAAGGGGCGGCACGGTGGTGCAGTGGTAGCGCTGCTGTCTTGCAGTTAGGAGACCTGGGTTCACTTCCCGCGTCCTCTCTGTGTTGAATTTGCATATTCTCCCCATGTCTGCATGGGTTTCCTCCCACAGTCCAGAGACATGCAGGTTAGGTGCATTGCCGATCCTAAATTGTCCCGTGTATGTGGAGTTTGTTTTCTGTGTTGGCTGGGATTGGATCCAGCAGAACCCAGTGACCCTGTAGTTTGGATATGGATGGAATTCAATTCAATTGAGAGCGCATATTTACAGATGATGACGACTGGCTTCTAAGTCAATTTAGCATTCCAGGAACTATCTTCGTGGAGCTTTTGATATCATTTTAAAGATGAAATGTATTAAAGTATATACAGTATATATTACATTATACAGATACACTTTAAACTTAATTTAAGTAATGTATATTGTTAATGATTAAATATGCAAGGACTCAGTGGCACAGCATCAGCAATGAGCTGGCACCCCATTCAGGGGTTGTTCATGCCTCGCGCTGTATGCTTCCTGGGGCTGGCGTGACCCTGGATGGATAGATGGATGGAATAATTAAACATGTACATCCGGAAAGTATTCACTGCGCATCACTTTTTCCACATTTTGTTATGTTACAGCCTTATTACAAAATGGATTAAATTTATTTTTTTCCTCAGAATTCTACACACAACACCCAATAATGACAACGTGAAAAAGTTTACTTGAGGTTTTGCAAATATATTAAAAATAAAACAACTGAGAAATCACATGTACATAAGTATTCACAGCCTTTGCTCAATACTTTGCGATGCACCTTTGGCAGCAATTACAGCCTCAAGTCTTTTTGAATATGATGCCACAAGCTTGGCACACCTATACTTAGCCAGTTTCGCCCATTCCTCTTTGCAGCACCTCTCTAGCTCCATCAGGTTGGATGGGAAGCGTTGGTGCACAGCCATTTCAAGATCTCTCCAGAGATGTTTAATTGGATTCCAGTCTGGGCTCTGGCTGGGCCACTCAAGGACATTCACAGAGTTTTCCTGAAGCCACTCCTTTGATATCATGGCTTTGTGCTTAGAGTCGTTGTCCTGCTGAAAGATGAACCGTCGCCCCAATCTGAGGTCAAGAGCGCTCTGGAGCAGGTTTTCATCCAGGATGTCTCTGTGCATTGCTGCAGTCATCTTTCCCTTTATCCTGACTAGTCTCCCAGTTCCTGCCGCTGAAAAACATCCGCACAGCATGATGCTGCCACCACCTTTCTTCACTGTAGGGAAGGTATTGGCTTCAAAGCAGCAGAAATTTTTCTGTAACCTTCCCCAGATTTGTGCCTCGACATGCTAGGTTTGTGCTCTGACATGAACTGTGAACTGTGGGACCTTATATAGACAGGTGTGTGCCTTTCCAAATCATGTCCAATCAACCGAATTTACCACAGGTGGACTCCAATTAAGATGCAGAAACATCTCAAGGATGATCAGGGGAAACAGGATGCACCTGAGCTCAATTTTGAGCTTCGTGGCAAAGGCTATGAATACTTATGTACATGTGATTTCCCATTTTTTTTATTTTTAATAAATTTGCAAAAACCTCAAGTAAACTTTTTTCACGTTGTCATTATGGGGTGTTGTGTGTAGAATTCCGAGGAAAAAAATGAATTTAATCCATTTTGGAATAAGGCTGTAACATAACAAAATGCGGAAAAAGTGATGCACTGTGAATACTTTCCAGATGCACTGTATTTCAATGTTCCTTAAAAGTTTTGAAGAATTGGCGTTTTAAGCTTACAGATGACTTGACATTTATTAAGAGCTGATTGTTTGGTGATTGGTTATTTGGAGAAAGAAAAGGAAAGACGGGGGTTAGTACATTTCAAAGAGACAGTACTGCTGCAATAAATTATTTTATTGAGGGTCGTGCACAGGACAGTAAGCATCTTGCTGGAGGCAGTAACAATCTCTGGAAGGGGTGCCAGCTCGTTGTTACCACTGTGCCAACGTGCCTCAATGTTTTATACATGCTTTAATTTGTATCATCATGAAAATGATATCAAGTATATACTGTATCTTAGTATTTAAATTGTTCAGAGAGCTGTAATATCATGAATGCAATCTATTCTGTGCCCTGCCGGAGTAAGAGAAAGCCCGTTTAAGAAGCACATACTGATTCACACACCCAAGAGTACATAGAATACAAAGCATTTAATGTGGTACTTTAGTTCTGATGGGATTTGAGAAACTATTAAATTAAATGATTTTAAGATAACGTTGATGACATTCTACTTTAATGACAAAATAAACTACGTGATTTAAGTGGAAATTTCAAACTTTTTTTCACACTGTGTCCGAGTTTTTTCTCTGTACCCTAATATGCTTCCATATGACACTCAGGCGGTGGTCTACGATTCACCTTTTCACTGCGACTTTGACATCTGACCACTTCTTATTTATTTTGGGCATGGTGCGACTTTCTGAACTTGAATGTTCAAGTTTCTCCGACACTCTGTCACTCGATCAACTTCCTTTTATTGTTTACTAGCAAAGTACCCATGCTTCGCAGCGGAGAAGCAGTGTGTTAAAGAAGTTATGAAAAAGAAAAGGAAACATTTTAAAAATAACGTAATATCCCTGACCATCTCATCTTCGTTGTTAACCGTTGTAAAGAAAACAGGTTTCATTCATTGAAGTGATCACTACCCAAATCGATACTCATGAATCTAAGATGTTTAACAGGCATTCCCAGTATTAAATTGTGGATTTGCCTACAAATATTTAATGGCAGTGTGTCTATGAACATAATTTAAACTTAAGCTTTACACCTTGCTTTCCTATTCGTTTGCATAAGCACAGTCCTTCACCAGCAATTTTAACTCCATTACAAAGTGATCAAAAGTCTCGTTTATACCCTGCTTCTTCTCATTAAACTTGTATCTCGCGAATATCGTATTCATCATAGGCATGACAAACACCAGTGGCAGTGTGTCTATGAACTTAATTTAAACTTAAGCTTTACACCACGCTTTCCTATTGATATGTTATCAAAGGCTTGTTCAGTTTCAGAGGGTTGTTCCTTTCTTATTGCATCAATAAACAGCTCGTCTTCCTCTTTATCTGAGACATTACACACTGCATGCATGGGTTTACCTTTCCCAGTCCTGCAAACTATAGCGAAGTGGTTCAATTTACCACATTTTTTACACTGTCTTCCTTTAGCTGGACATTGACTTTTTCCACCGTGTGCTTTGTTTCCGCAGTAGCTGCACTTATGAATATGTTTGTATGCGTCACTCGCTTCATATTCTTTTGCTGCCTTCCCAATTGTGTAATGCATTTTTTGTTCAGCGCTCTTTGGAGCTCTTTTTGTTCTCTGCGTACTGCGTTCACAGTCAATTCACGTGAGCCGCTCGGAGTACATGCATCGAAGGTTCTCAGCTGTGCTTGTGCTATCTCATGCGATCTTGCGATGTCCAGACCTTTATTTAATGTTAGCTAAGACCCAGCACTTAAAAGTTTCTCTCGCACTTTCGCTGAGTTTGTGTCAAACACTAGTCTATCCCTGACCATCTCATTTTCGTTTCCATAAGCCCAGTCCTTCACCCATGAATATTTAGCGGCAGCGTGTCTATTGGATTGCTGCTGATGGACGGTCTTAATATGGGCAGGCACTCAATTACGTGGGAGGCGTGATGATGCGGGATGCAACTCTGCCTCACATGGCGACAGAGCTGCAGGCTATGGTCGTATATATGTACGTAAATAGGTTCCAGTTATGACTATTACACTTAGAATTTTGAAATGAAACCTGCTTAACTTTTGTAAGTAAGCTGTAAGGGATGAGCCTGCAAAATTTCTGCCTTCTACCTACACGGGAAGTTGGAGAATTAGTGATGAGTGAGTGAGTGAGTGAGTGAGTGAGTGAGTGAGTGAGTGAGTGAGTGAGTGAGTAAATCAGTCAGTCAGTGAGGGCTTTGCCTTTTATTAGTACTGTATAGATATCACTGCTTAAATAAACAAATAGTAAGTTTTTGCTTGCCTCCTTGATATTCGCTGAAATTCTTCTTTTTCCCCATGCTTTTGCCATTGTCTTTTCACAGCATGCAAAACATTAGGGGCTATTTATATTGATTTGCACATTCAAGGAGGCGTAATTCTGAGAGGAGTCAGGTGCAGCAACAGGCGCATGCACGAGCATTACTTTTCACACTGACTGGGATTTATGGAGCGGAAGAACGTGGAAGTTGGTGTATGCACAGATTTATGCATCTGGATTTTTTGTATGTATGCACATTTCAGCTTTTGTCCATACACTCTATGTTTTAGTGTGAATTCTACGCACAGCGTTATGCATGAGGCCTTTGGAATTTTCAAATAAGGTTTAAAAAAAAAATTTTTTTTAAATTGTGTGTCTGAAATAAAAGCCTGAAAATAACATCAAGAACTAAACTGGACCCACCTGCACATAGCAAACTTAAAAGTAAATAATAAAGAATGGAAAAAAATAGATAGGTTATATAGTATAACTGTTCCCCGCAGCTCTGTCCATGTAGTAGTGAAACAGGACAAACTTTAAAAATCAATTAAAAATGTTATTCTGGCCAAATGGAAGGTAGGTACACTCCAGCATCAAATGTTGGCACTATATCTTATTGTGTTCCGCTCTGATGGGAGAACACCCCCTGTGTGGGGAGAAAAGCACATGGCTATGATATCTCTGGCAATCAGCAGCTACACTCTAAAACACACGTAGCTCTGATCTCTCCCTCAAAAACATCAAACATTATTTCGTAACAATCTGTAGATGATAATGTCTGTTGAATGAACAAACAGGTATCACTAGCTAAGTGGTACGCTCCAACACCTGGCAGAGGTAGACTGACTCGAACAGAGGCTGTCACGTAAGTGAGGATTGCTCTACCCCTCTCCCCTTGGCCAGCAGCATCTCTCTCGGATTCATGCCAATAAATCAGTACAGCAAGCGAACCATGATACTTAGCAAGAGAAGTCGCAAAATCAACTGGAATGTTCAAGCAAATTGTAGAAAACAATCCAATCTAAATCCGTTAAGTAGTTCTCTCATGAAAAGCTGGCAGACATGCAGACATTGGATTTTACATATATATATAGATGACTCCAAACAACAAAAAAGAATTGGGGACCATCCCTGTATAATGTTCAAAGGACAATAATGAGAAAAAAACAGAATTTGTGATCAAAATACTGTATAGCAATTTACAGTATAACATATGCAAGAATGGCGTTTGTATATAAGAAAATATGGCGATCAGAAGTGAGTTGGCAGGAGATGATGTCATGGCTGGCAGACGGAAGTGACATCATCTTTGGAAGGCGGAAGTGATGTGGAATCGGAAGTGATGTCATCTGGGTGGGCCAGAAGTGACGTTGTCTTTTGCAGTCAGAGGACGTGACGATCGGTTGCCATCTTGGGAACCCGGAAGTATTGCAAGTATTTTATATTTATTTTTTTTGTCTGAAGAGAGAGAGAGAGAGGTGTTATTACCATGAATCGACCCCTTGTCTTGCGATATTTCACTCACCTCCGGGCTTGTTGACTGCCTCCTAAGTGCGTGTGTGACAAAATATAGTATATTATACAGTATATAGTGTCACAGGAGGCTGGGGGTCAGACCCAGCTAGGACGCCTAGAAGGACCGGGAGGTGGTCTATACATCCCCCGGGCCACGAGAGGGCAACCGACCTGGATGTTGAGGGGACCATGGGGAAGGAGCAAGGAGGCTCAAGCCCAATGCAGCCCGTGGCCACCGCCAGGGGGCGCCCTGAGCGTCGTGGAGTCTGGGAGATCAACACATCCGCCACACCTGGGAGGGTGGAGGAAGGACCTTCCAAGGACGCCCGGAGTGTTTCCGGGTTCAAGGGCAGCACTTCCGCCACACCAGGAAGTGCTGCTGGAAGAGTGTCATCAGGCACCTGGAGTATATCTGGGTGCGAATAAAAGGGCCTGCCTCACTTCAATCAGGAAGCTAGAGTTGGGAGCAGGAGCAGAATGAAGCTCCCGTGAGGAGAGGAAAGGCGGCTCACGGACACGGAAAGAGTGACCCGTGGAGAGGGTAATTGGTGCTGGGGGCACTGTGTGCTGTGTGGGACTTATTTGGATCAATAAACGCGTGTTTTGGGTAAAGTGATGGTGTTTGGACCCAAGCTCACAGTAGATATAGATGGATGCATTGACATATTAAAGGTTTACTCGTATAAGTACTATTAAATGTAGTACATATTTTACATTGCTCATTTTATTTTGGTTTTCAAAAATTAAAATATGATTTTCATAACTTTTCTGTAGTTGGAATGTGTTTAAGTTTCTGAAAAAAATGCATTATTTTAAGACATTGGATTGTGTGTGTTGGACTAAGGCTTTGTGCCATTACTTTCTGTCATCCATTCATCCAGGCTCCATTTCCAGGTGGCCCTTTATTGGGGTGAAGTAGCTATCTAAGCCTAATGACACAGTCAATGCTTGCATTCCTGCTACACCCAACAATTTAAAAGTCTAATTATATCATTAAGGCACAAGTGAGTCTTCAGGGGAATTGCAGACTTCTCTCCCACTATATTTGCCTTATTTGTAGACAATGTAATAATGCCATAAACATTGTAAAAACAGGCAAAATACCTTGGAGGTACACAAGATTTAGAAGCTAATGAAGAGCAGACAGAAAGAAAGAAGATAGCACACTGCTGCTTCCCTTTCATCCTCAGTGACTGGAATGTAAATGATTTCACTTGAATAATTCACTTAATGCTAACTATAAACCAGGTATGATCTCTTATTTTTCTGTGATAGACCCCCTAGTCCCATATCTGGTAATTAGTGTGTGTGTGTGTAGTAAATGTTGTTTACTAATATGATGCTTTTCTAAAAATGTATTTTTTTTAATTTTATTAATTATAATTTGCTTTACCAAGACACAATTTTCTGATGCCATTGACATGTGTGACGTCAATAGCCTTCAAGTATAAAGATGACAAGAATGATTTTAGATATGAAGAGGTAGGAGAAGTAACGGCAAAGGTGGTGGGGATGAGAACGGTTGCCCTGCCGCCAGCTGCCAAGAGTTGATTCTACAATAAAATATAATAAAAATAAAAAGAGGAATAACCTTGGAGGTCAATCATCACCCCAAAAGCGGATAGTAGACATCACGTAGTACGTGTGTACCAAATTTCAGGTCAGTAGGTCAAATGGTTTGCGAGCTACAGGTAATTTAAAATCCTGGAAAGACAAATGAACAGTCACGGTAGCGTATTATATAAGAAAATAGAAACTTTATATCCTGGTCAATTTTATTTTTCTGTCAGCAAAAGTGTGAACCTTACAATGTGCCTAGCAATGTGTGCGTATGACCACAGTGAATTTGTTTTCTGGGGGTAAGACATTCCCAGAATATTACCAGATGAGATAGCACTGTACAATGAAAAATCTGTTGTGAAATTTATACTGTATTACTCGCTCACCACCACATCTTACTCAGCTGGAAAAATCCAAATCTAACCATTATTGCACAGGGGATAGAACAAAGCCCCAAAACCCCAGAAAACCCCAGAACAAAATTGCACTAAACCAATCTAAGGTTCAAATGAGTACTTCTGTTTTAACATTGTCTTCACAAAGACAGCTCCTTCCACAAATTACAGTCTGTGATACAATTGCCCTCCTTTTCTCCTGCACTCTTCTCCAGGCAAGTTTTGCCTATCTGCACTCTTGATTCTGACTCATTTGGATGATGTGGAGGAGTTCCATTTAAGCCGGTCCTGGGAGTTTTTCTGGTGCAATGATACTGCCTTCCAAAAGCACTTCCAGATTAGGCAGGACCTCCTGGGAACTGGGGAGCCCATACCCTGCAGCTTCCTCCAGCGGCACCCCAATGACCCCAACAAGGATACCCACCAGAACTTCAATACCCATGCGGCAATGTGGGTGTCCAATTGCGAGCCATGCTAGAAAGATACTGCCACCCAGTTTACGGGAGGAACACTTGGTCCTGGGAGACAGTCTCTGCCCTCTCATTTTGGCCTTCTGGCCGGAAAAAGTGCCACAAACCAATTGAGCTGAGACACCCATCCACAACCTCCTTTAGATACAGTGAAAGAAGGATGGCCTATTCCATTTAAAATTAGAAAAATAAAAACAAATTTTCAACTTAAAGAACTACACAAAGTTTCCTTAAAATTTAACAGGAGTTTATTAACGCTCTTCTTAATTAAACTTGCTGGCCTCAACTAACTATCTGCACTTTTAAAAATAATGGTGCCAGAGTGGTTCTTCAGAGTGATTCCTTAGGGAAACCATATTTGGTTCTCAAAAGACCCATCCACATGAAGGTTCCAGAAAGAATCTTTATCTATTTATTTGTGACAGGCTCCATACAGTAAATAATTATGGAATAATTTATGGAAACAGATTTGTGAAATACCAATAGCTCATGATTTTTAAAAGGACTCTTGCAGCCCACATACAGTAACACAGGCTAAGTCCAGGTTTTCTTAATCTGTTAGCATCCTGCTAGGTAGTCTACCACACATTAAAAACGTCAGGGTTTTTTTTTTCTTCTAAATATTAGAAAGTTTTTCAAAGGACAAAGAATCAACTTCATATGCAAAGAACCCATCCAAGAATGAAACGGTGCTTTGTAAAGCAACACAACCTAGTAAAGAATCACGAAGTGCCATTAAATAACCAGTATTTGTAAGAGTGTACATGCTTTAATATCGCTGATTACAATTCAGTGAGTTATCTGAATACATTTTATATATCTCCCGGAAGGCTGAGGATGGTGTTGAATTTGAATGTAATATACAGTAATGTATCACTTATTGCATATTCAGTCATTTTGTAATAAACATATTGTAGCATATTCGTGTAAAAATTAGTAAACAGTAGACATAAAAAAATCTCTAACCTGCTTAATCTAATTCTGAGCCACAAATGGCTGGAACAGAACTAGACAGGCAGCATAGGACACAAGGCAATAACAGGGCACCAGTCTGTAACCCTTTGTGTACATGTCATTTTATATAAAATGAGTATTTATGGGAAAATAATCGCATAGCTATTTGAAAACTATTGCTTAGGTTAAACAGCTCCCATATAAAATTAAGAAAATCAGTAAAGTCAACATGTTCAGCTTTACTTTTCACTTCAGTGTTTATAAATGCTAGGGCGTTTGTGCCCATTCTTGATTCTTGAACTAAGCAGGTAGTTGGCCAAGGTCTCCAGTACTCTGACTGTATCTGGCTTGTCTGACTCTTTGTCAATAATCTAGCCGTGGTTCTACAATTAGCTGGTGGAAAGAATTTGTTAGTTTTCATTTATGTTTATTAGTATAGTAGAACCTCAGTTCACGGCCATAATTCGTTCCAAAACTCTGCTCGTAAACTGATTTGGTCGTGAACCGAAGCAATTAACCCCATAGGATTGTATGTAAATACAATTAATCTGTTCCAGACCATACGAACTGTATGTAAATATATATATTTTTTTAAGCTTTTAAGCACAAATATAGTTAATTAAACCATAGAATGCACAGCGTAATAATAAACTAAATGAATAACAGAAAACCTTGAACAACAGAGAAAACTAACACTACAATAGTTCGCCCTATAACGCTACCAACCGCTACCAACCGCTGGCTAAAAGCACTTTTTTTAATGAGTTTTAAGCACAGGGAAAAAATGAACGTTTAAAAAATCCGTAATTTAATAAACCACCAAGAAAAATAATATTGCAACAATGCAAACTACGAACCAATCGCTGGAAACAGAATTGAAAACAAAATCAAGCCCAGTGCATTCTTTAACTGCCTTTCTACCTTAATGCGTCCAGCTCTCTCTCACACTGCCTGTGTGTCTGCGCGCTGCCTCTGTGTGTGTGTGTCTGGCGCTCTCTCCTGCGCTGCCTGTGTGTGAGCGTGGGCCTCTATCGCACTGCCTGTGTGTGTGTGCGCGCTGTGCTCTCTCGCTCTCTCTCTTGCTCGCTCACTCGCTGCACAGGAAATGCACAGGGAGAGACTGAACATGTACAAACCGAAAGGGAAACTGGCTTGTTCGTATACCGAGTGTGTGGTCGTGAACCGAGGCAAAAGTTTGGTGAACTTTTTGGTCGTAAACCGAGTTGTACGTGTACCGAGACGTTTGTGAACCGAGGTTCCACTGTATCTGTTTTGCTTTTAAAGCAATTTATCAAATCTGTCTCCCTATATGAGATAGTTCTGTCTTTAGTGAAAGGTAGAATCTATTCTTGCATTTTGGCTTTGTCGATGTGTCTGCACTTGATGAGGCACGCTGTGTAAGAGTATTTTCTACATTTGTATTGTATTTTTGAGGTGGATATGACAAATTCGCCATCTAGCTCTGTGAAGTGGATTACTCGTGTTTTGTTTTGTGTGTTGTATTTGTCCCATTTTTGAACCACTTTGCCTACCAAACCTACCTGAAAGAGTTCTCTCTCTGAGTTGCCTTTCCCAAGATTTTTTCCCCTAATAGGTTTTTTATTTTCTTGTTTTCTTATGGAATCAGGGCTGGGGGTCCGTCCAAAAACAGGGCCTGTTCAAGCCCATTGAGGCATTCCTTGTGTGATTTTGGGCTATACAAGAAACAAATTGTTGTTATTGTCTTAATTCTTAAGGATTTTTGTATATGCAGGTTATTATTTCAACTAAAAAACCAATGAAAGGTTAACTGCTGCTTTAAATGAAGTATTCATTATAAAGCCACTATTAACAGTTCATATTTTATTATCTATGTTACTAACAATTATTAATTGTCATTAACAGTAATAAAACCCTAAACATGTGCTATTTTCATTTTTTAAAATCAAGTTTAAAAAGTATGTAATACTTTTGTTTATGGTTGCGTATAATGGATATCTAAACTAAAGTGTTACCACAATATTTTATTTACCTATTTCTGCCTTAGTTTTGTCCTTTCGAAAATAACTGCCACTGATATCATATGTGTTTCACTCATACGGATGCCTTTGTGTATGTTCCTGATTTTTCATGTTAGCTCATTAAATTATTTAAAAATGCACACACTGTACATAGATTTTAATATAGAAATGTCAACACTAACGTAGAGAGTCACTGCTCCAGCAAGAACCAGTCATCCAAGCTTTGCAGATTAACAGCAGTGAAAAAGTGTTCGACAGTGAAATATGAGCATATAAAGGCTGAAACCTGACACATGGAAACAGACAAAACAACTTCAGCAACAGCCTGTGGGACTTTTTAAAGAACCTTAACAGTATCTGCCTGTAAGGCCTTTTATGGCTAATTGCAAACCTGTCTGTCTGCCTTATCTTCTGCATAAGGTTTAGCCTCACACATTTAGTTTCCTCTGCTAATCTGTCCATGTCTGACCCTACCACTGACATATCCCCTACGGGTTTAATAATTCACAACTGACCAACCCTTTCTGCTTTCTGATGTCCATAATGAATTTTATCTCAAAAATAAAGTGTGGCATTCAGTAAATAAAACTCCATATGATAAATGAGTTTAACATAAAGTTTAATTACAGCAAGAATGCAATGTGGAGAAGAATGTAATTACAGCTATTATGTAATGAACATCCTGTTACAGGTTTTACGTTTGCTTCTCTCAGTATAAGCAGAGTCCTGGCTTTCAGTCTAAAGCTAATCTATAAGGTGTACGTATTCTACCCCTGTTCACAAGGATTTCTCTCTAGAAACCCTGTTATCCTTTATATCCCAGATCCCAAAGATGTAGTATATTGCTAATTGGTGACTCTATACTAGCCCCTCAAAAGTTACATGTGATATCCAATGCAAGATTAGCTGCTGTGTCTGATATAGAGTGTGGCCTCTCGCAGCACCGAACTGGATTAAAATGGTTTGGCAATGTGAAGCTTACTTGTATTACTATTATGTCTTTATCCAGCATGACTTAAATGGCCATCATGGTTACAATAACAATAACAAGCACTTGTTCAGGTTTATATAGTAAGGAAGAAAGTGAACTGGCAAACCTGCATTTTAAAACTCTCTCCTCAAAACATGACACCACACTGTCTGAGTGGATGAATGCAGTAAGGAATAAGGGAATTATGCCATTTACTCATTTTCTACATAAAGAGATATCTGTCAAAATTACAATGCACAAACAAAAAAATGAATGTAGCTTAACTGAATAAAATGAGCCACTGAAATCATGTGATGGGTTCTCTTGTAAAGTAGGTGTTGGAAGTGAATAAAAACCTTTTAACTGAATTGGAATTGTGTTTGGGCATTATTGTGTCTATGGTTTCATGAACAGTGGTGCCCCCTTGTAGGTACAATATATATTTAACTGTCTAAAATCATGCATATTTACTCCATTTTACGTATCTTGCTATTTAATTTCTTTTCACTGCTTTCTTATCCTTGTTTATAATATATACCCTTATCCTTATGTTCCATTTGTGATGAAAGGTCATACACCAGATGACCCATGCAGTCTCATAATTAGTAGTCACCCGAAGCAGAAGTGAAAGCTGAATCCCGCATTCTGTATTGCTTCTTTCTGACACAATCAACAGTAACTAAAATCTACCACAAGGTGTCAGACTAGTTTTTGGATATGAGCACCACTAGAGCCAAACATGGTGGCACAGGATATCATCTTGAATCATATTCTGAAAGGCTCAATAGTTAATTTCAGTAAAAATTAAAAGCTGAAGTGTTGTAGCTTATCTAAAAATCTATGCAAATTTGTATCTGAGCTTAACATTCAACAGAAAGACACATCTCCTATTTTTTTATTAACACAGACCACCAAAATATGTAATCTTAACAGATATTTCATACTGGCAAAAAGAAATCCTTTACCATCACCACAGTACACCACCTCTTATGATTAGAAAAGCATTTGAAAACAAATTAAAGATTATTCCCAGAATGCAGCACAGTGGCACAATGGTTCAATTTGCTTCCTCACAGCTTCTCTATTCCATTAGTGTCACAGTCTGTTGGGTGTTTACAAATTCAACCCCTTTCACATGCCAAAAAAATTGTTTCAGTTTAATTGGATTAGCAACTCCAGACTGACCCCTTGTGAGTATGAATTTGAGCCTTTTAATGAGTGTTCACAGTAACCCAGCCACAGGGGATGCAAAAACCAGTGTGTTTCTTCATGCCGGTCCTAAGCCCAGATAAATGGGAAGGGTTATGTCAGGAATGGCATCCAGTATAAACTTTTGCCAAATCAATATGCGGACAACAGTACAGATTTCCATACCAGATTGGTCGTCGCCCGGGTTAACAACGGCTGCCACCAGTACTGTTAGGGTGTGGGCGGAAACTGGGCTACTGTTGGCCAAAGAAGGAGAAGAAGAGGGGGGGAGACATGTCCGGAGGCAGGAGGAGATGAGGAAGGTAAAGAACTGAGGTTAGGAACTTTGAATGTTGGCAGTATGACTGGTAAGGGGAGAGAGTTAGCAGATATGATGGAGAGAAAGAAGCTTGCTATATTGTGCGTGCAAGACATTAAATGGATCGGAGGTGGATTCAAATTGTTCTATCACGGTGTGAATGGGAAGAGAAATGGGGTAGGGGTTATTCTGAAAGAACAGTATGTCAAAAATGTTTTGGAGGTGAAACAAGTGTCAGACAGAATGATGATTATGAAGCTGGAATTTGAAGGTGTGATGATATATGTTGTTAGTGCATATGCCCTACAAGATGGATGTGCAATGGATGAGAAAGAAGATTTCTGGAGTGAGTTGGATGAAGTGATGGACAGTATACCCAAGGGACAGAGAGTGGTGATTGGAGTGGATTTCAATGGACATGTTGGTAAAGGAAATAGAGGAGATGAGAAATTGTTGGGTGAGTATGGTGTCAAGAAAAGGAATGATGAAGGTCAGATGATAGTGGATTTTGCAAAAAAGATTGACATGGCTGTGGTGAATACGTATTTTAAGAAGAGGGAGGAACACAGGGTAACATACAAGAGTGGAGGAAGATGCATCCAGGTAGATTTTATCCTATGCAGGAGGGTCAATCTGAATGAGATTAGAGACTGCAAAGTGGTGGCAGGGGAAAGTGTAGTTAGACATCATAGGATGCTGGTCTGTAGGATGATATTGGAAATCCAGAAAAGGAGAGCGAGGGTAGAGCCAATGATCAAATAGTGGAAGTTGAAAAAGGAAGACTGCAAGGTTGAGTTCAGGAAGTAGGTAAGACAAGCACTGGGTGGCAGTGAAAAGTTACTAGGCAGCTGGGCAACTACAGCAGAAGTATTAAGGGTGACAGCAAGAAGGGTGCTTGGCGTGACATCTGGACAGAGGAAGGAGGAAAAGGAAACCTGGTGGTGGAATGAGGAAATACAGGAGAGTATACAGAGGAAGGGGATGGTGAAGAAGAAATGGGATAGTCAGAAAGATGCAGAAAGTAAAAAAAAAGATAAGGCATAAGGTGAAGAGAGAGGTGGCGAAGGCTAAAGAAAAGGCATATGAGTTGTATGAGAGGTTGGACACTAAGGAGAGAGAAGAAGACCTGTACCGACTGGCTAGACAGAGGGACTGAGCTGCATTAGAGTGATAAGGATAAAGATGGAATCAAACTCACAAGCGAGGAGAGTGTGTTGAGCAGATAGGAAGAGTACTTTGAAAGGCCGATGAATGAAGAGAATAAGAGAGAGAAGGCTAGATGATGTGGTGATAGTAAATCAGGAATTAGCAAGGAGGGAGTAAGGACATCTATGAAGAAGATGAAGAGTATGTCCAGATGACATACCTGTTAAGATTTTTAAGAAATAGGGGAATGTACAGAGTTTTAGTAACTGCAGGAGGATAAAATTGATGAGCCACAGCATGACGTTATGGGAAAGAGTAGTAGAAGCTAGGTTAAGAAGGGAGGTGATGATTAGTTAGCAGCAGTAGGGTTTCTTGCCAGGAAAGAGGCTTCTGAGGGTGTTGATGGAGTACCGAGAAGAACAGAAGGAGTTGCATTGCATCAACACAATACGTATGCTCCATTATGATTAGTAACTGTTTATCAACGGAATGCATAGTGGCTGGAATGAAAACCTGCAGTCACTGTGGCCATCCAGTAACTAAGTTTGACACCCTGGTTTATCTGGTGTCTCTGTATTAGCCCTGTGTGAGTGAGCATAGTTTACGATGGACTGGTGCTGTTTGATGTTATCAGAAAATCAAGAATAAAAAATTCATGTATGGTTGAATGAATTCATTGTATACATGCAGTAATACAAGATATATCAATATCAAATGTGTTGTTTATATTAATAGACCCCTTTTCTGTAATACACTTACTGCATGAAACTAAAATAACAATGTTTAAAGTTAGAGAATATACTTTCTGAAAAAATATACAGAAGATGGAAAAATTTAAATAGGCTTTCCCACCCACTGCAGCCTTCTTCCAATGACAAGTCTACCCACACCAGCTCTACAACAACAGCCATTCCTACCATGTCAAATGGAATTGCCAGTAACATGTCTACCTCTGACCACAAGTATGAGTTGTCCATAAATGAAGACCAAATAAGGAAACAGCAGATAAAGCTTTCTAAAGGCCTGTGCTAACCAACTTGGTAGTGTCCTCTCTCACCAGTTCAGTCTGTCTTTAAGGCTCCATAAATTGCCACTGCTGTGGAAAACATCCTGCATTGTCCCTGTTCCGAAGAAGGCAGGCACCTCTTCACCTAATGACTACAGACCAGTGGTACTTACATCTCACATCATGAAGACCTTTGAGAGGCTGTTCCTGGAGGGGTAAACTCAGAGATAGGCAGGTGAATAAGCTTTTGATGTCCTGGATAATGGACTATCTGTATGGCAGACTGCAGTTTTTAAGACTGTGTTTCTGATACACATGTGAGCAACACTTTAGCACCACAAGAAACAGACCTGCCTCCATTTCTCTTCACTCTGTACACCTCAGATTATAAATATAACACCAGGTCATGCAACTGGCAGAAATTCAATGATAATTCTGCACTTATGGGTTGTACTGATAAATTGGATAAGACAGAGTGTAGGAGTCAGGTGAAGAACAGTTTCTTGAAGCAGAAAGAATTTTCTGAAACTTACTTCAAGAGAGGCCAACCAAATCAATAAGCTAATTAAAAGGGCAAGCTCAGTTATGGGGCACACTCTCTACCACCAGGAGGTTGTAGCAAAGGAGATAATTAAAATGAAACTGAGTGCCATTATGTGCAATTCTACAGTACACATCCCCTCTCTGTCACACTAACACTGAGGACTTTCACCCGTCATATTTTCAGCAGAGGTATGTCAAGAAATGCTATACTGGGGGTCCTTTATACCAACAGAGCAAAATGATTGCATAATGCATCACTGGAACTGTGACAGCCAAGCCATTATTATGATGTGTTCAGACTATCTATCTATCTATCTATCTATCTATCTATCTATCTATCTATCTATCTATCTATCTATCTATCTATCTATCTATCTATCTATGATTTTGTTACTGCAACTTAAAGATTTGAAATATGAAGACATTTCCCCTTAATTTATGACAAATTGTTCAAGTATGTATTTTGCTCATGGGAACATAAACATTTTCAAAGCATACAAATTGCATTCAATCCATCAAAACTGTTTTGCTTTAAGGGTTTTTGCTTGAACCACATGTCTCTGTTCATATTTCTTTGTGTGAAAAATTATAAACAATACCTATATTCTCAATACAGCCCTTAGAAACTATTTGGAGAAGGTTTAATTTAAATGAAAAATGTTTTACTTCATAAAGAAATAATTAATAAGAATCATTCTTTACGTAAAACTGTAAATTAAGTTTAGAGAAGAACTATCCTTCAAGAAATTATGGTTGACCACAAAAAAGAATCTACAATATCATACTATATACATATGCGTGTGATACATACATCTTGTAATTTAATTTTAAATTCTAATTTTTCTTTACTACCTGCAAACAAATACTTGTGTTTTCCCCCCTAAGTAATGGCCACCTTCTCCACCTTCAAGAAAACAATTCTACACAAGACACTATACTTTATGTTTGTATTAGTGCAAAAGACAGAAAGGTAAGCAGTATGATGGCATACAATAACACCACTTGTTTGGGCTTAACAGATCAGGTCCGTCCAGTTTAGCAGGTGCATTACAATACATGTGCTACTTTTCCACCATAATATACACAAAGATTCTCTTTCACTCAGACACTCTTCACAAACATTTACTTTACATAGCTGTTGTAAATGAAGCAACAGTTGACTTAAGGGCCACCATCTGGCTTTGGAGAATATCTTGTCAATACTATTCAATGCAAAAAAAACACTAGTGTTCAAATGGGAATCACCCAAAAATGTTCATGTTTTTTAGTGGAAACTGATAGTTTTTATCATGGTAGTGATAAATTGATTTAGAAATAAATATAAGAAATTACTAAAGTTGCAAAGGGCTATTGCTGCTTGCAATGTGCACATCAAATACCAGCATTATCTGCAACAGTGAAAAGGTGACTCCTGGATGCAGAAATTCAAAGAAAAAGCTATATCTGAAACTGACAAGTAAAAATCTAAGATTAAAATAGCCAAAGTAGAGAGTCACTCAGAAACCCTCAATCCAATTATGTATCCAGCAGGGGGAGCATGCTCCCTGGAAATATGTTCATTAGAGATTACAGTATTATATATATATGTATATATACTGCTCAAAAGAATTAAAGGAACGCTTTTTAATCAGAGTATAGCATAAAGTCAATGAAACTTATGGGATATTAATCTGGTCAGTTAAATAGCAGAGGGGGTTGTTAATCAGTTTCAGCTGCTGTGGTGTTAATGAAATTAACAACAGATGCACTAGAGGGGCAACAATGAGATGACCCCCAAAACAGGAATGGTTTAACAGGTGGAGGCCACTGACATTTTTCCCTCCTCATCTTTTCTGACTGTTTCTTCACAAGTTTTGCATTTGGCTACAGTCAGTGTCACTACTTGTAGCATGAGGCGATACCTGGACCCTACAGAAGGTGCGCAGGTAGTCCAACTTCTCCAGGATGGCACATCAATACGTGTCATTGCCAGAAGGTTTGCTGTGTCTCCCTGCACAGTCTCAAGGGCATGGAGGAGATTCTAGGAGACAAGCAGTTACTCTAGGAGAGCTGGAGAGGGCCATAGAAGGTCCATAACCCATCAGCAGGACCAGTATCTGCTCCTTTGGGCAAGGAGGAACAGGATGAGCACTGCCAGAGCCCTACAAAATGACCTCCAGCAGGCCACTGGTGTGAATGTCTCTGACCAAACAACCAGAAAGACTTCATGAGGGTGACCCAAGGGCCCCATGTCCTCTAATGGGCCCTGAGCTCACTGCCCAGCAGCATGCAGCTCGATTGGCATTCGCAATAGAATACCAGAATTGGCAGATGCACCACTGGTGCCCTGTGCTTTTTACAGATGAGAGCAGGTTCACCCTGAGCACGTGACAGAAGTAAAAGGGTCTGGAGAAGCCATGGAGAACATTATGCTGCCTGTAACATCATTCAGCATGAGCAGTTTGGTGGTGGGTTAATGATTGTCTGGGGAGGCATATCCATGGAGGGTCACACAGACCGCTACAGGCTTGACAAAGGCACCTTGGCTGCCATTAGGTATCAGGATGAAATCCTTGGACCCATTGTCAGACCCTATGCTGGTACAGTGGCTCCTGGTGCACGACAATTCCTGGCCTCATGTGGTGAGAGTATGCAGGCAGTTCCTGGAGGATGAAGGAATTGATACCATTGACTGGCCTCCACACTTTCCTGACCTAAATCCAATAGAACACCTTTGGGACATTATGTTTTGGTCCATCCAATGCCACCAGGTTGCACCTCAGACTGTCCAGGAGCTCAGTGATGCCCTGGTCCAGATCTGGGAGGAGATCCCCCACAACACCATCTGTCATCTCATTAGAAGCATGCACCGATGTTGTCAAGCATGTATACAAGAACACAGGGGCCATACAAAGTGCTGCGTACAATTTTGAGTTGCTGCAATTAAATTTTGGCAAAATGGACTAGCCTGCCACATAATTTTTTCACTCTGATTTTTGGGGTGTCTTTGAATTCAGGGCTCTGTAGGTTGATCATTTTCATTTCCATCAAACGATGTGGCATCCTTTCGTTCCTAACACATTACCCAGTCTATATCAGTATAGATATCCAGGAGGATTTCTTTTTCCCATTGAGATCTGATGTGTTTTCAAAGTGTTCCTTAATTTTTTTTGAGCAGTTTATATTTTATGTATATAATATATACTGCTCAAAAAACATTAAAGGAACGCTTTTAAATCAGATTATAGCACCAAGTCAGTGAAACTTCTGGGATTTTGATCTGGTCAGTTAAGTAGCAGAGGGGGGGTGTTAATAAGTTTTAGCTGCTTTGATGTTAATGAAATTAACAACAAGTGCACTAGAGGGGCAACAATGAGACGACGCCCAAAACAGAATGGGTTAATATACTTCTTTGTAATATTGGCTAGACAGTTGTAATAATACAATATTCGAAAGGGAGCAGCTGGCCAAAAGATTGATGCAGTTCTGGGGTTCCTGCAGTTGATTCTGGCCAAGTTCAGGAAAGTGTGCAGGAAGCATGTCTCCAAGGTATGGACAGGAGTTATGTGTGGTATAGCGGGTCTGCAGCTGAAAATGAAAGGCCAGTTGTTAAATTATCCATTTGGCCGTGTCAGACTCCATGGGCGCGATTGTGCAGCCGCAGGGAGTTGACAAGGTAATTGGGGTGAGTCGCCTCTGCATGTGAGGGTGCGATTGTACTCAATTGCTTAATCGGCTTCCTGTGGTGCATAATTTGGCGCTGCACCCACAGAGTTGTATAAGTACGGATCGACACAGGAGAAGTAGAGGAAAAAAGGATGGAAATAGAAATGAGAAAAGCTTAGAAAGCGAGAATGGATGAGCCAGCCATGTGAAAGAGAGGTTGCCACGGTCGTTGCTCAAGGGATGGATCGTGTCAACTGATTAGTCTGAGTAGTGGATTTCATTGAGGTGGAGTCCTCCCTAGGGATCTGAAGGACGACTGCATGTGCTAACCCCTACTTTCTCTTTTGTTCTTTTTCTGTGTTTTCTGTGGTGGCGATCTACACCACCACCACCTAATCAAAGCACCGTGATATCCTTACATTGATGGATTAAAGTTCAGAAGTCCACATGACCATCATCATCAAATTCTTCCATTATAACCCTGAATACAATGAGGACTGATTGAGGTCATTTGTTAGGCAGAATGTCTAGAGGGGGCTGGGTGGTCTCGTGGCCTGAAACCCCTGTAGATTTTATTTTTTTTCTCCAGCTGTCTGGAATTTTTTTTTTTGTGTTTTCTGTTCTCCCTGTCCATCGGACCTTACTTTTATTCTATGTTAATTAGATTTCCTTAATTTTAATTATTTTTTCTTTTTTCTCTTTCTTCATTATGTAAAGCACTTTGAGCTACATTGTTTGTATGAAAATGTGCTATATAAATAAATGTTGTTTTTGTAGACGGGAGGACAACTGACCCCGAGAGGTCTGGCAGAGGCAGCCAAGACAGTGGTCGGCAGTGAGAAGACAGGCGGCAGCTGAAGTCTCTTCATCTGAGCAAACCTTAGGTGAGCTGGAGAGACTGGGAAGGAGCTGTGTTTGGCTGGTGTGGCTCCAGTGACTGCTGCAGGTTTTTATTCTTGTGTTTTATCCTTGTTTTAAACCATTGGGGAATTTTACCTTTTTATGGATTATTTATTTATTGAAACGTTTTGACCACTTGTGTCTTGAACACTTTTTGGTATTGACTGTTTTTAATAAAAGCACTTGCACTTTTTGCACTATCCTCTTGCTCAGTTTGATTTGTCTCCATAGACCAGCTCATCCGGTTATTACCGATGCTGTTGGGTTATACAACACAATACAATACAATTTATTTTTATATAGTCCAAAATCACACAAGGAGTGCCACAATGGGCTTTAACAGGCCTGCCTCTTGACAGCCCCCCAGCCTTGACTCTCTAAAAAGACAAGGAACAACTCCCAAAAAAACCCCAGTAAGTAAAAAATGGAAGAAACCTCAGGAAAGGCAGTTCAAAGAGAGACCCCTTTCCAGGTAGGATGGGCGTGCAGTGGGTGTCAAAAAGAAGGGGGTCAATACAATACAATACACAGAACACAACAAATCCTCAATACAGTAGAAAAATAAAAATTTTAGAAGTACGTAGCAGAATTTAACCGTGAATGACATCACATAATATGATTTGGATTTGTTTAGAGTCCTGGAGACCTCATCCATCAAGCTGCCTCCCCCATTTGGCCATTCCACAGCTGAAACAGTGCTGGGCCAGCCAATCTGATGAAAGGACCCCTCTTTCCCATGATTCCAGCAATCCTCCATCAGGGATGACTTTAACTTAGGCAGGCACAACAACTTGGCAGGTGGGCCATGGCACCAAGTGCCACATTTGAGTACGAAGAAGAGAAAAAGAATAGGTGAGGGTTAGTATCAAATTATAACTATCATGTTACTTATGTTTTAGTGCTAATGACTGACAACAGAGATGCAGTCTGTACAGTTAATCAGCAGCTCTAGTCAGGATATGCTAAACTGAAGTAGTGAGTCTTCAGCAGGGATTTAAAAGGGTTCAAGGGAACAAAATGGCAAGAGGGAGCATGGAGGAGGACCAGCATTGTCTTCCACCCATCCACAGGTGAGCTCTAATGTTCAGTGCAGTTGTCCTAGTTTTATAGTTTTTTTCAGGTTGTTTTTTTTTTTTGCTGCCTCCTCGGTGTCTGCCATTCCACCAATTTTAGTATCATCTTTGAATTTCACAGGTTTACTAACTATGCTGAAATCTATGTCACTGATATAGAGTAAATCGGAAAATGTAATAGCCCCAGGCCAAACCCCTGGTCCACTCCATGTGGAGCATTCGCCACTTACCTGCAGTCCTTGTTTCCTGATGATTAACCAATTTGAGATCCAGTTTTTTCGGTTACCTCTAATGCCTAGACCTTCTAGTTTCAGAATTAATGTTCGGTGTGGGACTGTATGAAAAGCTTTTTGAAAGTCAAACTAAATTATGTTGTATGTTCTGCTTTGTCAAATATTGCAGTTGCCTGTTCAACAAGATCTGTATCACATAAACCCATGCCAGATGTTATTTATTAAATTATTTTCATATGGGTATTTTTAAAAATTTGAATTCTTATTATGGTTTCCATAAATTGGATATAACATTTTGCTTAATTATGGAAGGGCTCCATTTAAAAGCAGGAGTTGAAAGAATGAAAACCTGTTGGGACTGAATCTGAGAACCACTGTACTTGATCATTCGTTTATATTTTGAAAGACTGGCATATTAAGTAACTTGTTCGGGGTGAGTACAGAGTGAATCAGCAATGCTGTGATTTAGAGCCCAGATTCCTGAGGAACACATTTGAATGTTAAAATAAAATTTATAATCATCTGTAAATAGTACAATAAAATGTTCAGTTTTCTTACCCACAAATTAGTCACTTTAAAACACACAACAGCAATACATTAAAATACAGGTAGAGAATAAAACATCAAACATTAAACTTAACATTTTAGAAAATATATACAAGATGTAGTGGCCTATGATGGAGTAGTCTAAAGCAGGAATTTTAAAATGAAAATCACGAACATTTCTTAAAATGTTAATAAATGACAATGTTGATAACAGAAACCTAGATACTTTTTCTGGGTAAATTTATCCTACATTCTATTGTAGTGATGCACTTAACTACTTAGGTTAGGTGCAAAGAGTGTGGGACACATCGAGTACCTGTTATACAGCAATATGTATAAGACAATATATGTCTTGTTCAGCTCTGACATTAATACACAAAACAAATGGGTTTCAGCCTTAATTTAAACTCTGAGACTAGTGATTCATCTGTGATACTAGAAGGATGATTTAATCTATGAGTATTTACACATTCATGAGTAAAAACAAATATTTACTGTACCAGTACATGCACTGTTACACAATATTTGGCCCAAGGAACGTAACTGACACCGAATATATTCCATAATTTTCATGAAGTGTTAAATATTGAGTGTGAATAGTATGTGAATTGTAAATAAGTGACATGGATTTAAAATAGCAAGCATTTGAAAAACATTCTTCATGCAGATAAATACCAACAACAACAGCATATATTTACACAGCACATGTTTATACAAAAAATGTAGCTCAAAGTGCTTTGTGTAAAGAAAAACAACAAATGACAATTACAAATAAATAAATACATACATAAATGCATACATGCATAAAATAAAAAAAGCAACTAAATAATAAAGAGTGAAGAGTCCCTAAGCATGGCTTAAAGCACACTTAACTAAACTCTTTTTTAGGTCTCAAATGGTTATAAATAATAAAGTTGGATGCTATGGTCAAATGGCCAAGAAGGACAAGAAAATAAAAACTCAATGTTAATGTCAATTTATTTATACAGCACATTTAAAACAACATAGGATTGCTGTGGCCAAAGTGCTTTACAATAAAAAAAGTAAAAAACATACAATTAACATAAATAATAATATAGAAATGAAAAAAGAACATAAATAAACTACTGCAAATGATAAATAGAAGTAAGATTACATAATCACAATGAGGAAACCATCAGTATTACTGAAGGTCATGGAAAGCAAGTGAATAGAAATGAGTCTTTGATCTTGTTTTGAACAGTTCAATTGAAGATGACTCCTTTGTGTAATGAGGTAAAGAGTTCAACAGGCGAGGTGCAGCAGCTGCTGTCCCCCTTAGTTTTACACTTGGTATGAGGGACAACAAGAGACAACTGACCAAAAGATCTAAGCACTCTAGATGGCTGGTGTAAAGCACACAATTCAGATAAATAGGCAGGAGCAAGCCAACGTAAAGATTTTAAATCTAGCAATAAGATTTTAAAAATCAATTCAAAAACTGACAGGCAGCCAGTGTAAAAAAGCTAATATTGAAGAAACAGTATCAGACTTTCTTGCCCCAACCAGAAAGCAAGCGGCAGCATTCTGGACCAACTGTACCCTGCGTATCAGGGATTTGTTAATCCCAGAATACAGCGAGTTGCAGTAATCAAGGCGAGAAAAGATAAAAGCATGAGTAGCTTTCTCAAGATCCCTAGAAGATAAAAAAGGCTTGATCTTAGCTAAAACAAGAAGCTGGAAAAAGCAACTCTTAACTACAGAATTAATCTGTTTCTCAAAAGAGAGATTACTGTCAAAAATAACACCAAGATTGCGGACTTGAGGTTTGCAAAAGACAGAGAAAGAGCCGAGAAGTCGAAGACCTATTTGGGCTTTAGCTGATGGACCCACTATAAGCACCTCCATTTTATTTTGAATCAGATCAAGAAAATTGTTAGCCAGGATCTTAGTTCAAAAAGACAGTTGTACAGTTGATTCATTGCAGAGTTGCAGATGGGAATATAAACCTTTGTATCATCAGCATAGCAGTGAAAATAAATGTTAAATTTCCTAAAAATAGCTCCAATAGGGTGAAGGTATATAGAGACTAAAATGGGACCCAAAAAGAGGAGTGGTACACAAAAAAGAGGAATTTAAAGTCACTGAAAAGTGTCTACCAAATAGATTTGACCTGAACCAGTTAAGAGCAGCCCCTTTAAGCCCAACAAGATGTTCAAGCTGCAACAGCAATATCTCATGGTCAATAGTTTCAAAGGCAGCGGACAGGTCAAGGAGGACAAGGACTGCAGCACCGGCTGAGTCAGTAATAATAGAGATGTCATTGAATACTTTCAGGTGGGTCGTCTCAACACCATGATAACGCCTAAAGCCAAATTGAGATCACAAATAAATTACTGGAGTTAAGGTGTTCAACCAATTGATTATAAACAATTATTTCTAATATTTTAGCCAGAAATAGCAATTGGGAAATTGGGTGAAAATTGGCTAAAACTCCAGGATCTAATTCTGCCTTTTTTAGACATGGATGCACTGCAGCATGTTCAAAAATGAGGGCACAAACCTCTCACTAATAAAACCATTGATAATGGCTAGTAAAGGTGGACCCAGGACATCAAAGGCTTACACTAAGAGGCGTGTTGGTACAATATCAAGAGGACTGAGAGTAGGTTTAAGAGTGTTAATGGTACTTTTTATTTGTGAAGTGAGACAAGATCAAAAGATTCCAAGACAATGCCATGATTAAGATGAAGTTCATAGCCAGTTGGAACAATACCACAGCGAATTTTATCAATTTTATTAACAAAGAATGAAAGAAACTGCTCACATGAAAGAACAGTATTATTTAATCTCGTCACAGAATGAGGGTGAATGGCCACATTAATTGAATTAAATCAGACCTTAGTATTCTTAGAATGACAGGATAATAAATCAGTGAATAAATCATGTTTAGCTTTCTTAACTGCAGCCTGGAAGTTGAATAGAGAAGTCCTAAAAATCTGTTTAGAAACAATCAGTCTATACTTTTTCCAACGCTGTTCAGCAGTTTGACAGGTGTGGTGTAGAGGTCGCGTAATTAATTTAGCCAGGGAGCAGGTCTTCCCTTATTACAGCGTATCTTGAGCGGAGCAATTGAGTCTAAAACCGTTTTACAAGAAGAATTAAATTCTAAAACAGAATCATCGATACCATCATATTGATCATGTACATCAAGACTAGAGAATATGGTTTTAAAATCGAATATAATAAAAGAATTTAAAAAGCTGGAGCAGCGTGGAGCACAATTAGTAGTAGGGACATCAACAGTAATATTCAAATCCATCATTATAGAAAAGTGATCACTAAAAGAAACATCACATAAATCAATATTATTAACTGAAATATCACGTGTAAGAGCAAGATCAAGGGTGTGACCGAGAGAGTGAGTTGGCATATTAATATGCTGAATAAACTCAAATGAGTCCAATAGTGATAAAAAGTCACTAACCAAAGGTTTCGATTGACAACAAATGTGAATGTTAAAATCACCAACAATAAATACTTTGTCATGGGAGAGGGTAATATCAGCCAGGAGATCAGAGAATTTAGAAATGAAGATATCATTAATTACAGGAGGTCTATAAACCACAGCAAACAATAAAGAAGGGGAGCTGCACACTTGAAAAGTTGCAGTTCGAAGCTACTAAATGGACCCCTTGTAAGGCTCTGACACAAGAACATACTTTTAAAAACAGTGACAATGCCCCCATCACGACGAGTCAGCCGAGGAGAGTTTAAAAATGAATAACCTGATGGTACCAAGTCAGTAAAACATGAAGAGTCACCATTTACAATCCAGGTCTCAGTGATGAAAAAGAAATCCAGTTTATTTGAGATAATAAAGTTTTATTAGACACTGATCTCACATTCAAGAGAGCAGCCTTGATAGAAGTAGAAGAACTCGTTGCGGGATGAGTACGGGTGAGCATACGAAGATTAGTAGCATTTACTCCCCGAGAGCACACCGAGAAAGAGTAATGCCACCTTGAGATGGAGAAATTAAATCTGGTATCCAGCACCAATGGACCAGGGACGGAGTCCTGTACAGGAGAAGATGGGTCATAGACAACTCGCAGGCATCGGGAATCCAAGCTCTGGGACTTGAGTCGGCATTGTTTAACAGCAAAACTGACTCTTCTTCCACAGCGGCGGCGGGTGTGTTTGCGTCTCCAAAAGGCATTCAGCTCACTAATACAGGTGAACACCGGAGTCCAGGTGAAAAAAATCAGGTGATGAACAAAACAAAGGTGGAGGTTCACATAATATCCTATCAGGTGATGAAAATTGAGAGGAAAGCAAGCAAGAAGATAAGAATCATGATCATAGGACAGTGGCCGCCTAGATAAACTAATACACAAAAATGAAGTTAAAACATAGATTAGCGAGACGAACAGATGGCCAGCCGCACAGCTGGCAGGAAATTGTTGAAGATTAACCACCAGGGATTCCAAAGACTAAAGACCAACCATCCTCTAAATAAGCATTCTGCAAAACATATACTTGATGAAGTAAGTTATTATTATTATTGTGCACTAGTCTAGATGCAGTGGGCCTCATCAAACATCTGAGCATATCCATTCCTTCCAACATTAAAGGTGGCTGAAAAGTGCTTTGCCCTTATTAAAGTGAAATACATAGAAATATGCATAAAAAATATGTGGACATTTCTTTCAAAATAATGTAAAATATACAGTATGTTGTTCAAACATATATATATATCTTATATATAAACATCTACGCATGAAAATGTGTGTGTCTGTCTGTCTGGCCTATAAGTGAGAGGTGGAGTCGAGGTAAGGGCTCCACTTCTGAAGATACACAAGCGAGTCCTGCACGTTGGCAAAGCGAAACCTCAGAAGAAAGAGTCACTCACTTAGCACATTGGCAAAATGGTATCTCTTTTACTTTTCATTCCGCCACTAATACAGAAACAATGTGAGCATGTTGGCAAAATGAAACCTCCAAAGAAAGACTAAGTCACTTAGCTGGTAATGCACAAGCGAGGCGAGCATGTCGGCAAAATAAATCCTCCTAGGAGAGAGATGCCCAGAGTAGTTCCTTTCAATTACCTGACATCTCTACATTTCAATTCTTTTTCTGACGATTTCAATAATTTCTAGGATCCTGTGCTTTTTACAGCACAAGGTTACACAACTAGTGTATATATATATATATATATATATATATATATATATATATCTATTATATAAAAAATTTTGGGTCGAGATGTGATTATCTCAGAGAGACACTTTGACGTCACGCGAGACTAGACATTAAACCTTAGGAAGCAAGACCTGTGAGACGGTGACTTTTTCACTTCACGCCCTACTTACAAACAATTTCTCAAAGTCACTTTAATGTCCCGCAAGACAAGGAAGTGAGACAAAAGGACAGCTGCTGTACAGGCTTTTAAATGATCAACGCGCAGCACAAAGGACAGCTGCTGTACGGGCTTTTAAATGATCGACACACAGAGTGACATGCAGATCATGCAGCATGGAACAAGAGGCAGCTGGCTTAAATCGTGCCCTCTGGGGAGGGTGAATAACTCATTCATTACAGCTTTATTACTAGCAAATATCAAGAAATAAAAAATGAATGAAATGAAAATAATCTCTTTTAATTGTTTATCCGGTTAACCAACCTCAGGGGTTGGTGAGCAAAGCGAGCAGGGGGCAGAGCCCCCAATATATATATATATTGTGGTCGATAGGGGGCGCTCTCGCTCCCTTGAACCCCTGTCCACGACTCCAGACACCAGATAAAAGTCCAAATGTTGACTTTATTTCACCTCCACAGTGCACAAAGCACCCTCTCCTCCACAATATTCATAAACAATCACAATAATAACTACAAATACAATCCTCCTGCTCCCAGACGCATTGCCACCCTTCCACCCAGCTCAGCTCGCCGTCTGGGAGCTCCCACAGTCCTTTTATATTCCCTGACCCGGAAGTGTTCTCAATCCCCAGTCCATGTGATCCTCAATCACTTCTGGGTCAGGTAAAAGTTCTTTTCTTCACCCCGGAAGCCTGTCACTCTTCCTATGACGAACTTCCGGGTCATAGGGCACAAATGAGTCCTCGGTCCTCCATGCAGCACCTTCTTGCGGTGTTTGAATAAAATGAACATACATTTCACTTAACATATTATGTCAAACATTTTTCCTAAATAGATTGTTTATAAGACATGCTAGGTACTATGTGCCCATTCCCATGTCTCTGAAAAACAACTCAAGATTCATCTTTTAACCTGGCTTCCCAGTGAATCCAAATTAGTTGTTCAAATAGGTAGATGTGTCAGCATATGTGCACTGTAATGTTTCCCATGCTGAAACATGAAATGTAAGCTTTATATTTATTGGCATTGCAAATAAAAACAAAACAAAAAACATTAACAGTGCTACCATTTTGTCCAATGTACATTTCTACATTATCAGTTTCTGAAGATGAGGATATCTACTATTGGACTAACAGTTTTAACTAGAAATTGATTTGGAATATTTGAGTTCAAAAATTTTGCACTTGTGGGAAGTTGTAGATTCTCGTGGAGCAAAATAAATACAAAGCAACAAGCCCCAAACAAAATTAAAAGTAAGAATTTTAAAGAACTAAAAATTTCATTTCATTTCATTTAATCACCTTTTAAACACCAAGTACTGTACTGATTCTCATCATAAGGTTAATACTGGCTTTGCAGATTTTACTGTGATGTGGAGGGAACAAGAGACATTAATAGCAAAAACACCCCCTCATGCATGGCAGTGGTATTACTCAGCTTATCCGAGCTATCTAAGTGGTCCCCAACTGTGTGATACATTTTATGAAGTGCTGTATAACTACAGTATGCTTTTAGCATAGTGGAGTTCTGAAGAAAGTAATGAATTATTATTTAAGAAAAGTATTCTTACAACTATATGTCTATAATGTGAATGGCTGTATTATATGTCATGGCTCACATGGCATTAGCATCATGTGCCTATCAGCCACATAGCCTCGATGATGCATACACACAAAATGGCATGATAATGTGATGGTGAGGTGAAGATGTCAGAGCCATTATGATGAAAAATAATAAAAATAAAATAACATTAAAAACTTTCAAAAAATTAAATCAAAACAAAAACGGTTTGAATGCATTGCAGCACAGGTGATAACAGATAATGAAAATAATAAAGGAGTATTAAAGTTCCCAATTTAGGGAATCCTTTTTTTTTTTTTACTCTTTTACTTTGACATAGTACAGTATTCTTCGTTATAATCATGAGACTCAATTCCATAGTTATGGTCAAGTAGATTGTGATTCCCCAAATAGTTATTGCTCTAAAACCTAGTCTGGACTGAAGTCCAAAGTAGTATTTAATAGGACTGAAGGGTACAAATTGTGATGTGAAAGAGAAGTTAGTATTGATTAGGCTAATTTTAAAGTTGCTGTTTGAAAGAGATTTTGGCATTGCATTTGCTGAACACATTAAAAAAACAGACATGCTGACACATGAAAACCAAGAAAGACACACATTAGAGCCGTGTTAATGGCTCTATAATTTCTTATGAGTGAGAATTACATTATTGATAAAGAAATGACAAGACTGGGCAAATTTTGACTTTTGACTAGTGAGTAATGCTGATGTATAATACCAGACATTTTCTTTAAACAGGCTTTGTTAAATCCAGACAAGCGTACCTGATGTCAGATGATTACTGGACTTTTTCAGCCCTTCCAAACTGCTCATTTTATCTTTTTCTGACTTCTGTTTTTTAGATGCTTCAACTATCATAACCCAGTCTAGGTTATAATTAGATGAGTATCATTTAACCGCAAGTTTTGGCTTGAGAGATGGTAATGATTAAATCATTGACTGGACTAGATTTGTGATTCACTGAAATAAATTATCTCATTGAGGTATTTGTCAGTGCAAGAACGAAACAATAGACAGAGCTGTATCTCTTCTAAAGACTGTCAGGCATGGGCACCTGAGAATCACTTTTCAGGCTCAGACGGGGCTATGCAGTACCCCGCCAGGGCAAGAGGGGGCACCAGCACTAACAATGCTGTCTCTTTCCACCTCAATAGCTTCAAGACGCCACTCAGTGAGTGTACCTAAGCCACGCCCCCATTCAGCTAAACCAGACTCCTTCGGTGGGACAACATAAATTTGATTGCTCCCGGAAGATGGCATCTCATTCTGAGGAATACAGTCCCACATGACAGTTCTGCTCGACCCAGACCTGCTCAAGAAAGTCGAATGTTTTGAGGAGCTGCAGAGGCTAGGAAGGCATCAGTTACTTCTTATTACTGCTGGTCTCATTTTTGTTCCAAATTTTGGACTTTGGCAGTATCCCGAGTAGCCCATTTGGCACCCCAACTTTTGTTTAGGCCTCCTCTCCCTCATTTGTACCTCACAAAGTGTATAATAGCACTGATACTGGCTGCATCTAGGATTGCTCTGTACTCCACTATGGTTTCATTGTCTCAAATTTTAATAAATATTAGGATCCACTGCCTCATATTGCTTATGTAAAAAATACTAGCTGTCCCCCGCAGGTTCGCCCGCGTAATAGTTAAACAGGACAGTGAGGAGGGCCCTGCCCGGCTCTCCACTTCTGACGTCATGCTTCCCCCTACCCTTAGCCTGCAGTCTCTTTCTCGGATTAGAGTGAATATATTGCTTCGGCAAGCGAACTATGATTCTTAGCGAGATGAAAGAAGTCACAAAATCAACTGGAATGTTTAAGCAAATTATAGAAAAAAACTCGATCTAAATCTGTTAAGTAGTTTTCTTGTTCGCTAGCTAAGTGGAGGTTAGGTTGCGTCCCGAGGCTGTCACGTGAGTGAGGAGGACTCTACCCCCCTCAGCCCACTGTTTGTTTCTTGTATTCGCGCAAATGAACCGGTACCGCAAGCGAACTATGACAGAAGTTGCAAAGTCAAACGGAATGTTCAAGCAAATTATAGAAAAAAGACACGATCTAAATCCGTTACATAGTTCTCTTGTGAAAAGCAGACAGACAGACCGACAAACAGAGAGAGAGAGAGAGAGAGATTAGGAATATAACTGTAATTGAACTAATTATATACTCAGAGAAATAATAGTTCTAAAATAGTATTCTATTGGTTTTTGTGGGTCCTTCTAGCTCCATCTCTTGATAAAGACCCATTTCATTCTAAGAAGGGTTCTTTACATATAAATAGATAGCTATTTGTGCTTTCCTAAGATTCCTAATATGTGGATAAAACAAATCTTTAATATATAATAGGCTACTTAGCAGGGCTAAGGGGAAAAGAAACCTGAATTTATCCTGTTGTTGTATGCATCATGAACATTAGAAAAAGAGTCCTTATAGATAAAGGAATCCATTGATATTTCATTAATCTGCTATCATCTAATCATGGTTATTTATGGAGCCTGTTACTGATCTAAAACGATTAAGGTTTTTTCTGAAACCTTCTCATGGGTGGTTCTTTTGTTCCCCTTTGGCATTACTCTAAGAACCACTTTGGCATTTTTTATTTTTTTAAATGTGTTCCTTATATTTCAAACCTAAGCACACTGTTGGGATTCAGTCTGCCAACACACAGCTTTCATGGAAGTGTGCAATATATTAAATATGTTATTAATAATATTTGTAAAGATTTATTTTTTTTTAAATTATGTGTGATGTCATCTGCACAACTATGCTCCATTCATGATCAATTGCCTTAAAGCCATGTAAAGGCTGGACAGCTAAAATAAATGGCAGAGCTACCATTACAAGAATGCATATAAGCATTGTTGTTACCACAATAGTCTGTTTTTTATTTTCTTTCCATTACCTCAAAAAGATATTTAGATACATTTTGGGTGCATTTTCTGGCTTTCTTTCCATTTTGACTTTTGGTTTTAAAATTTAGAAAGATTCATATATGACTGAAGAGTGGCTGAGCATAATTGTTCTAATAGAAACATGTTCCTTTCTATCTCTGACATCTATAAATTAAAGAAGCAGCTTTAGAGAGACAGAATGTGAATGTAAGGTGTGGAGACATGTATGTGCAGCCCTGCTTGTATGTGAATGGAAGGCGTGGAGACATTAATTTCCGACCTAATCCAGGACTATTCTATTGTTTCCTCATGCAGACACCACCCTGCTCCACCCTAGCGACAAACAATTATTAACGTGGAGGCTAATCACCACCCCAAAGATCGAAACTCACCACGAATTTGGTAATTGTGCAACAAATGTTATGAACTCCTTCAGAGACAGACTAGAGTAGTAGTCTCCAAGTTCAGTCCTGGAAGATTATCGTGACTACAGGTTTGCATCCTAACCAACTTTACTTTTAGTTGGACAACTAACTTAATTAAGTAAGGTGTTATTTCCCAGTCTGTGTGTTTACAAAAAAGGCAAAACTGGATTTCTAAATGTTCATTAGCAGGCTTTAATATATGTTACATGGAAATGCTTTAATGTTTCTTCTTTATTTTTAAGATTTTTGTCACCTTTATTGTGATTTTCATTCTAATTTTCCAGGTATCCTGGCCATTATTTACCAATGATGAGACTAGTGGGTCTGATACTCAAGAGGCTGCAGACTTTCACCGTTCTGTGTTGTGCTCATTTATCAAACTTAAAAAATAAGATTTATAAAATCTGGCGTACGCACATTTCTATGCAATTTATCCTTTATAAATCACAATCATCTTGTAAAAGTGTGTTTTTGAAAGCGCCTCAAGTCTTCTCCAAACAGCTCGGTCCTACACCTGTTCACCAGTCAGGCCCTTTTCCTTCATATCTGCTTTGGTCTCCCAAACTTTCTCCCCCCCTGTACTTCCATCCCCATCACTCTTTTGCCTACATATTCATTGTTTCTCCTCACCACATATCCACACCACTTCAATCTACTTTGTTGTACTTTCTTAGATATCTCTCCCACTTTTGTTGTACCTCTGACCATCTCATTGCTTAGTCAGTCCTTTTTTAACTCCCCACATCCATCTCAACATTCTCATTTCTGCTACATCTAATGTCTTCTACTGCGCCGCCTGTACTGCTCATGTCTCAGCTCCACACATGACTGCTGTCTTGCTGGACACTTACTGGACAAAAACCTGATCTTTAACCTTCACCTTAATTCTTCAGCCCCACAATACTCTGATACCTTCTTCCAAATGTTCCATCCATACTTCACTCTATAGCAAAACATGATCTGAAATCATATTTTTGTTTTAAATTTAAACTCTTTTCAGATTGCATCAAAAAGTATGTTTTTTAAGGACAACTTCTTTAAATAAACCTAAAAATGATTAGGAAAGAAATGTAACCCTCCCTTCAATATCCAAATATGAATGAATCATTGTGACCTGAATTCTGAAGGCAACTTTTGTTTCATTGGCACACTGCAGAGTTGTTAGCTTTTTTTAAGAAATGCATTCACACCCAGGGTTGAAATATTTGTGAACTTTCTCATATGTTTAAAAGTGAAAGAAAGCTGTGGTGCAAAATAAAATGTTAAAAATGTTCCTGTATTTTGAGATGTGAATATTACTTATAGCAATACTACATCAATCCATGCACTGACATCATACCAAGCAGAATTGCAGGGTGTCTGAGCCTACCCATGTAACAAAAGATGGACAACAGGATGCCAGTCCACTGTTGGGTGCACTAACACTCATAAAATGAATGGCAGAAAGGAAATTGAAAGACAACACAGCTTGCTATACTCGGAGGTATCTCTTGTTACATGTGATTTAAAGAAAGGTGGTAGGTAGGTAAAACTAGACATGACAACTAAATTGTTCCTGTGCTGAGATCAAGCTGGCTTAATTTCATATTTTGGTAAGGAAATATTTAGGTTTAGTCTAATAAGCTTACTTTTTTTATCATTTTATCATCTGTTTGGTGGATGAAACATCAGGAGGTAACTGTATGTCAAGGTTTGGTAGCTTTTCAAAAATGGCAAATAAAGAATGAGAGTTATTGATATTCTGTAATTCTCATTAATTCCTTCCATAATATCAGTCTAGTTCATTATTTCAGCTATGTGTTCATCTCATCAAGTGCTTATATGAAAATAGCTTTAGAAAATTAATTGTATTTTTTCCATATTTATCTGCAGGGTAATAATAATAATAATAATTGTTCACATTTATATAGTGTATTTCTCACTACTCAAAGCGCTCTCCACGCAGGGTACCCTATATAAAACGAAGGTTCTATTGTGCTCACTTTTTGGGAAGAAAAAAGAGATAACCCTTGACAAACTATGCTTTAAATCAATGAAGACTTTGGTCTTAGAGATTTTGGTTTTGTCCATTTTGGGAGATGAACATCTGAAGTGGAACTCTGTTAGCAGCTGTTATTTTACTTTTTATACCATCATCCCGAGGTATCCTGTATTTCCGGAACCCGAGGGGATTTAATTAAAGTAAATGCAAGCATACACAAGCATGAATAGCATTAAAAGAGCTCAGAAAGAAACATGTAAGACACCTAAAACTTCATCTAAGTCTAAACAGACCTCAAGCTCAAGTTCAAGACTGACTAGTAACAGATCGCATGTTATCTTCTCATCCATGGCTACTGTTTAACATCATTCCCTGGCTTTACTCTATCAGGACTGTTTAAGATCATATTCTACATTTATTTTATTTGGACTATACTGTCAATAGATCTCTCTACTTTAATCCTTGTACACCACTGCTGAGCAGCTTGTTTTCTTTTGGAAGTGCTCAGTCTCTAGGTATGTCAGGGGACTAGGACTTCAGGAAGTGTGGTGTAGCCTCACGTGTGGAGGCAAAACGGGAGGGTGGGGGATTTGGTGGGAGTAAGAAACAGAGCAAGCTATTTCTAATCTATCTTTTCAACCCTTACAATTGTAAGTGCCAATGCAACAATAGGTTTCATAGCAATAACTCCTGGAAAAAATGGAAATTAAGGTCAAAGCTATATTATGTAATAATGTACTATCTTAATCTAAGACTATAAAATGTCAACAAAAGTTCAGAAGCAATATCTCTATGTCCAAACCGTGAACTTTGTGAGCTGGAATGTCAAAGGTCTCAATCATGAATTAAAGATAAAGAAAGTATTCTCTCACCTAACAGATCTAAACAACAAGATAATATTTTTACAGTAGACCCACTTATTACAACAATAACAACATGTATGATGTAGCTCAAAATGCTTTACAAGATCAAGACAGAAAAATATAAAAATAAGATTAGGCAATGCTAAGTAACTATGAGTAAGGTAAGGTCCGATGGCCTGGAGGACAGAAAAAACAAACAAACAAAAAAAACCTCCAGACGGCTGGAGAAAAAAAAAAAAAAACTAAATCTGCAGGGGTTCTGATACCATGAGACTGCCCAGCCCCCACTGGGCATTCTACCTAATATAAATGATCTAAATCAGTCCTCATGGTTTTCAGGCTTCACGTGGAAGAATTAGATGATAATGGACATGTGGACATCTGGCCTTCCATCCATCAATGTAGGGCATGCATGGTGTGTTGATCAGGTGGTGGTGGCACAGATCGCCACCACAGAAAACCGAAGAAACAACAGCAGAGAAAGTAGGGGTTAGTACAGATCGCGTAGCCATGATAAAAATGATAATTAAATGTATATACAGAATATCAGGGTTGCACTAAAATGAAGCTATAAAAAAGCCATATTAAAACAATGTGTTTTTAGCAGTTTTTTAAAGTGCTTCACCATATTATAATGGAATTACAGTATAAGCAGACACTCATTTGAAGATCTAAGGTTAAGATTTGGAGTGTAAGGTGAGAGGCATTCCGAAATATAGGAGGAGTGAAATTATTTATGGCTTTGTAAACCATAAGCAGCATTTTAAAGTCAATTCTAAATGGCACAGGTAACCAGTGTAGTGACATCAAAACTGGAGAGATGTGCTCAGATTTTCTTTTCCTAGTTAAGATTCTAGCAGCTGTCATGCTGCAGTAGTTGCAGTCGATTGATGTATTTTTTCGGTAGTCCAGAGAGGAGTGCATTACAGTAATCTGTATGCTAATTCATTATAATAACTATTTATGGTGGCTCTAAAATCCGTACTAACTCCTAATCTCTCTTCTGTTTCTTTTGCCAGTTTTCTGTGGTGGCGACCTGCGCCAACAACCACCTAATCAAAGCACCATGATGTTCATACATTGATGGATTAAAAGACAGAAGTCTACATGACCATCATCATCAAGTCCTTCCATGAGAGCCCTAAATACAAAGAGGACTGTTTCATTTATGTTGGGTAGAATGCCCAGAGGGGGCTGGGCAGTCTCATGGTCTGGAACCCCTGCAGATTTTATTTTTTTCTCTCCAGCCATCTGGAGTTTTTTTTTTGTTTTTTCTGTCCTCCCTGGCCATCAGACCTTACTCTTATTCTATGTTAATTAGCGTTGTCTTATTTTAATTCTTACATTTCATGATTATAGGAATTAAGGCATGTATTAAACATGAGAACACGGTGACACAGTGATAGTGACGAGCTGGTGCCCGGTCCAGAGATTGTTCATGCCACACGCAAGATGCTTGCTGCACTGTGCGCGACCTTCAAGGAAACTTGCAGCAGTACTGTCCTTCCTTATCTTTCTCCAAATATCCAATCGCCACACAATCAGCTCTTTAATGGATGTTAAGCCATCTGTAATCTGAGAATGCTGATTCTTCAAAACTTTTAAGGAACACTGAAATATCTTTGTAGTACATGTTTAATTATTCTATTCATCTATCCTTCCAGTGTCACGCCAGCCCCAGCAAGAATACAGCGCAAGGCAGGAGCAATCCGTGAATGGAGTGCCAGCTCCTTGCTAGCGCTGCGACACCGTGTCCTCACATGTTTAATTATTAACAATATAGATTATTTAAATGATATTAAAGTTTTATCTGTACAGTATAATATAATAAACATATTTTGTTGCATTTCATCTTAAAAATGGTATCGTCATCATATGTAAATACGTGCTTTATAAAGTGGCTCAAGTTGTGCAATATTATAACTGTATTGCAAGTTTACAGTGAGGTAATTGTAATTATAAGTACAAACAGTTCTACAAGAAGCACTTGACGGACTGATTGATTACGTTTATGGTTCTTGGGATGAAACTGTTTCTGAACTGCGAGGTCAGTACAGGAAAGGCTTTGAAGCGTTTGTCACATGAGAGCAGTTCAAAGAGGCAGCATAGCTGAGGCAGTGTGTGCTTGATGCTGTATACCGATAATTCTCTTTCCGATCAGCTGCTGTAGAGCTGTGATTCCACACTCAGATACAGTGATATATATACTATGAGTGGTGCAGTGAGAGTACTATGGAAAAAGATGACCCGCTGTGGCAACCCCTAACGGGAGCAGCTGAAAAAAGAAGAAGAAGGTGCAGTGAGAATAACAACGCTAAGGCAGCTATGGTATTTGGAATAGTTTGGCTATTCTGTGGACCATTATATTGTTACAGGTTAATTTCAATCAGATGCCTTAAACTAATAAACAATATGCGGTTAATTTCAGTGAATATGATAAAGCCGCGTCAGGGATGTGGATCTAAAAAAGAAAGGGAAACCACACTGGAACAAAAGCACTGCTTTGATGCTGGGTGCTGCCAGTTTGCAAAACTGAGCGGAGAACTTGCGTACGCCAGGTTTTGAGCTACCGTGAAAATGTGCGTGGCTTTACGCCAAGTTTAATTTTTATACATCACGATTGAAGCATGGAAGCGGGAGTATGCAAGTATGCAACATTTTTCTGTGTACGCACCATTTATACATGAGGCCCCTGGATAGGGCTCTTGCCACAGGTGTTATAACATCTAACACTGCAAAAACAATTGCACAGTTTTTAACTTATTAGACCCTTGGAGATTTCTAAATCCAAACTCAAGAACATATTCCTTCTTCTCACCAGTACATGACTGTTACTCAAGAACTGATTATTTCTTTATAGATAAATTTTTGCCCACGATTAAATCTTGTAAGTTCGATGCTATTGTTATCTGAGACGATGCCCCTTTGATCATGGCGCCCTTAAATCATTAGGCCCCACATACTCATCTCACAGCTGGTGTCTTAACACAGTTTTATTAGCTGACAAGAACTCTACAGACAACTGTACAGAGTTTATATCCAAGCAAAGTTGTTTTTTTTAGAGACAAATACATCGTCAAAGGTCTCTGCAGGAATACTCTGTGAAACTCTGAAGGCATTATTAAGAGGACAAATTATTTCATATCTTTCCCACAAAAATAAATTGTAAACCAAGAAGGCATCAGTGTTAATCAGTGAAATTACCAGAACTGATCAAAAATGAAACACGTTATAGGAAAAGACAGGCTTTGCATTCAGAACTCAACCTCTTGACAACAAAAGAAATGGAACAACTCATTTTTATATCGCAGCATCATTACTATGAACACAGAGAGAAGGCTAATAATCATAGTTAACAAAAACAGAAGCAGGAATTTGAAAAGCAATACCATTAATTATCAACACAGATGGAGGCAAAATCATTAACCATAAAAATATAATGCACACATTTAGAGATTACTATATGTCCTTATATCCTACTCAGTGTAAAGAAGACGACACAAGCTAATACGTTTTTCGGTGCATTACAAATACCACAGGTAGATTCTCTCAGTGTACAGGAATTGGATAAACCTCTGACACTCTCAGAATGATTAGATGCTATTAACTTACTTAACAGTGGGAAAGCAGCAGGCCCTGATGGCTACCCTGCCGGATTTTATAAATATTTTTCAATTAAGTTAGCTCCCCTTTTATTATCAACATTTACAGAAGCCAGAGACAATAAAATTTTACCAAGCATTAATTACCGTCTTTCTTAAGAAAAATAAGTACTCATTACAATGTGCATCACACAGACCAATCTCACTTATGAATAATGATGATACTCTCTAAAGGGTTGAGAAAGTGCTTCCTTAGGTAATATCACAAGACCAAACCGGATTTATTAAAGGCAGACATTTAGCTTCCAATCTTCAACACCTATTTAATGTAATATATTCACCCATAAAGCCTAAGATCCCAGGGATCTTATTATCACTGGATGCAGAAAAAGCATTTGATATGGTTGAATGGGACTACCTATTCACTACATTGCACAAGTTTAGGTTTGTCATATGTGCATGGATCAAACTACTGTATACCAGTCCAGAAGCTTCAGTTTGTATTAACAACATAGTTTCAGACTACTTCAAATTAGAAGATGGTACTAGACAAGGATGCCCTGTCACCCTGCTATTTGCAATCGCCATTCAGCCATTGACAATTCACTTTCAAAATGCTTTTGAGACAAAGGGATTTATCAGATAAGGACTTGAAGAGAAAATATCACTATATGCAGATGATATGGTACCATAAATATATCTGATCCAAAAAATACCGTGCCTGCAGTCCTAACAGCACTATCAGAATTTCAAAATATATCAGGACTAAAGGTTATTTTGAATAAAAGTGTGCTCTTTCCAGTGAACACCTTCCCTTTATCATCGCATATCAGTTTAAATACCTAGGGGTAAACATCACAAGCAAATACATCAGTTTGGAAAAACTTTTGCAAGACTTGCATAGATGGTCTACCCTCCATCTCACTTTAGCAGGGAGAATTAACACTGTCAAAATGAATATCCTTCCTACGCTTCCTTTTCTATTTCAAAGCCTCCCCATATACATTGACAAATCATTTTTTAAGTTACGTTCAATCATAACCTCATTTATTTGGAATTCAAAACATTCACGTATCCAAAGGGTTGTTTGTTGCTTGTATGAAATGTAACTTGCTTTTAATAAATTCAATAAAATAGAAAATAATTAATAAATCAATGAAGACAATAAACATATACATATTTCTTTGAAATCTTTACAAATGCTTTAAAACACAGCTTAAATTAGACAACTGGAAAAAGTCATTTTGTATTTAAAATTATATTAACATAAAAATATATAGCATCAAGTTGTTATTCTGGACCTGTTGTTGTTTACCTGTGTGACTGCTTTGCAGAATTCCACTGTTAGGGCTAGAAGCCACATGACTTTACAAACTGTAATACAGTATATTTGTCTTCACAATTATTCTTTTGTTGTACTCAATCTGTACGTTTTAATGACCTAAATAAAAGCTGCTGAGATTTTCATCTGACACCAAGTTAGGTGGATATGCAGATAATATGGAATATGTGGGACTTGGACAGCATGCAAACTTGTGGCAATGAAATTGAATGTAAGTAAATGTAAAGTATTACATATAGGAAGTAAAAATATTAGATACGAATACACAATGAGAGGACTGAAAATTGTAAGTACACCTTATGAGAAGGATTCAGGAGGCGGACTCATCACAATCAACTGCCAGAAGCCATTAAGAAGGATAACGCACTGTACACATTGTGCTATATAATGTAACATTCTAAGTCCAAGGTTACGCTGATGCTGTATAACACACTGGTGAGGACTCATCTGGAGTATTGTGTGCAGTTTTGGTCTCCAGGCTAAAAAAAGGACATAGCAGCAGTGGAGAAAGTCCCGAGGAAAGTGACTAGCTGATTCAAGTGGTACAGAGGAGGTAAGTAAAACAGGGGGGTTTAAGTAAAAGAAGATTAAGATGAGGAATGAATGAAGTGTTTTTAAAACTATGACGGGAATTAGAACAGTGGATCGAGACTATTATTTTCAAATGAGTTCATCAAGAACACAGGGACACAGTTGAAAGCTTGTTAAGGGTAAATTTTGCACAAACATTATGAAGTTTTTCTTTATACAGAGAACCATATACAAATAGAATTAGTTACCAAGTAGTATTTTTAACAGTAGGACTTTAGAGATGTTCAGAACTTGACTTCATGTTATTTTGGAAGTATTAAACTGGTGATCTTTGTTGGGCCGAATGGCCTGTTCTAGTCTAGATTTTCCTAATGTTCTAATTTGTAATTCTGTTTGGAACACCATTCTAAAACTGTAAATGCACTTCATGACACTATAAAAACTGAACTGTCATATAATTGCAATATTTATTTTATTTCAAAATAAAAAGCACAGAGGTTGCAAAAATATGTAATTAACAATAATGATACAAAAAATCATAAAAAATAAATACCTCATAAAGAGTGTAAAGAGGTACAAAGTAGTAAGGGTACTCCAGTTTTACATGGAGGGTGACTACATGCAAACCACTCTGTAATAAATTCATTCATGCAAATCAGCATTACAAAAGTCACCAGCACAGAGGTAAATGCATAATATAATTGCCTTTGAATATTAGTTAAAAAAATACTTGTAGTCTTTTACACATTAAGGGGAGGTCATAACTGTACATTTGTCTTCTGAAAAATGAAAAAAAAAACAAGTGCATATGCAAAAGACTGCACAAAAGGTTCATCACTTAAAAGTTAAAAGGTAATGTTCTCCTTTCCTTTTCAACCTGTAAACCAAAACATTGCCTAAAACAATTGTTTTAAAAAATGCACAACAGAAAACATTTTATAACTCACCAAGACAAAAACATAAACTATTATGTCATGCAAGTAAAAATTTCACTGTACTCCATACACATGACAATAACGTTTACATCTGAAATGTGTTAATGCTAATTTTAAATATTTATTATTTAAATATCAATTTAAAAATCCCAGTAGTTGGTTCAATATTATATGGTGTGTAGTAACCTTTATGTCAGTTTTAATTAATGGAGTACAGATAAATTTCTGCACGAAAACTATGTACAATGTTTCATTTAGAATAAAAACTACTAATATAGTATAAAGCTATATATACTGAATCAAATTTTTAAAAAAGACCACTATTGGCTTTTTCATTCATATGTGAAATATTGCACAACTTACAAAAACAAAAGTTTTACATTTTACATAACATTTAAAAGCGCCAAGTTCCAGAGAAAAAAACAATACAAACTAACTTGTCATTGCTGCACATAAAAGGGAAAAATACCAATATCTCATCCCACACCTTGAAAAAATCTCAGCTGGCAGATATTCCACCAGGAAATGAGAATGGAGTTACTATTGTTTTACCAACTCATTTATTTATTATGCATCTATTTTTATATTTACCAATTTATTATTTTTTGGGGAATATCTCAAAAGGTGTGATTCAAAATTAAAAAAGGAGTGAAGCAAAAAAAAAAAACACCAAAGAAAAGAAAGTCAAAACCTTGAATGGTTACTAACCAGTCTAACCATCGCTGATTTATATATTGTATGACCCAATCATTTATTGTGCTCACATGTTGGCATCACTTCATTTTCCAGGATAAGATGAACTGTTCCCAAATATTTTCCGAGATGATCTCCCTAGAAAAATGTGCTTCCCGCCCTTACAGCACAGCAAACTGGTGTTAATGAAGTGAATATAATTGTGCATTTAATTTAAAACCTGTTAAGATTTTGGATTTTACTTATAAAATGTATAAAACAGCAAAAAAAAAAAACCTCATCTTAATGCATTTTACTTAGAAACTGATTTCTAACATTTTAAAAAGCTTTGGGTTAGGGCACCAATGCCTCAATACCAACCAGAAATATGAATCCAAATTGCTATTGAATTCATAATGTTTCAGATATCACATTCTTTACAGCCTACACCAAGCTTATTAAAGTTTAACCTGCTGAAACAGGGCCCTTAACAAATACTGTGCACAGTTTGGGTTAATTGTATTGAAACATTCATATAAATGCTAATTACAGTTCAATGCAACTTATATCCCCAATTAGTTCAACAATACACAATCATTTCTTGACTGTGACATTGACTTTCAGCTTTCATGACAGATTTTTTTGAAAGATGCCTAGCCCAGAGCAATACTTTGCTTCTCATTACAAAAAAAGTAAACCTGAAACAGTAGGGCAAAATGTCTTCCTAAGTATTTTTCTGACTAAAAGGGGAATCCTTCTCATTTTACATTCTTTAGGTTTTCGGTCATGCTGATTATTTCATGATTAAAGCCTGTCACTCCAGCCAACTTGCTAGGACCAGAAACCACTGTTTTTTCCTTTACAACTATATTCTTAGTTTGGACACTGGCTGGGTCCCCACCAATCCTCATACTCTGTAAAACAGGAATGGATTCTGTTCTTTTTTCCACTCTTACAACATTCTGAGAGCTTGGAACTGCACTCATATGCAAAGTTGACTGGTCTAAACCTATACCGTTACTCTGCACGCTGGCACCTGTCAATACTTTCTGCTCAGTTATCAGCACATTTTTAGAACCCTGAATTTCACCCAGGCGCAAAGTACCTTGCTCTAATCCAGCTACTCCTCCCTGTATGCGATTACCATATCTGTCCACAAGCACTAAATTCTGGGCAACAGGAATTTCACTCATACGTAAAGTACCTGAATCAATTCCTACTACACCACTCTGAATAACTGGTGTTGCGATCACTCGTTTGTCTGTAAGTAGTACATTTTGTGTAAGTGGACTTTCAGCCACCCTCACAGATCCATGAAGACCAGTAACAATGGCTTGGCCCCTATCTGCAATCAGCACATTTGGCTGTATCTGGGGCTCAACAATGTATCGAGTGGCTTGAATGACTGGGGTAGTGGCATAGTACATGGTTTGAGGGACATATGATGATGATGTATCTGAAACTAGTACATTTTTTTGCAAGTTTACAGCAGATTGTGAAAGAGCAGACTGTGAAACACCAGATTGTGAAACAGTAGACTGTGAAACAGCAGGCTGTGAAACAGCAGATTTAGATGTAGTAGTACTATACTTCTCCGTAACAGACACGTCCTGTTGGACAATGGGAGGAGGAACTTGGCTTTTCACCTGAACAGTAGATATTTTCTGATTTGACATTAAACCACCACTCTGCTTTGCTGGTAAAGATACCACAGACCTTTGCTCAACATTAACTGCTAAGTCTTTGTAAGTAGCTTCAGAAGTTTCATTGACAGTGCAGATGCCTGCAAGTGTTTTAAATTTGGGACCCAAACTGTTGAAAAAGTTGTCATCCAAACTTTCATCTATATCTCTGCAAATGTCAACAGCAGAAATGACAGAGGCTTTGTCTTCTTCGGTGCTAAACTTAAATATCCTGTCTTCTGGCTCTTCTGAATAATTGTTTGCCTTCTGTAAAAGAATAATAAAATTATAAATATGCACAAACACACAAATATATATACATACATCTAAATAAATGCCAAAATGTATTCTCAGTACTATTAATATTACAGCAAAATTGAAATCTACACTGCTTAAATATATAACATATTTTTATAAAGGTTGTCACAGCACAAACAAAAGTACTGTATGAATGTAGGTTTTAGTTAATTCATCGCAATCTTGTGCTTTTTTTATCTAATTATATTAAATAACACACTTGCCTTCATTCTAAAATACACAGAACTAGTAATTAAAAAATTAATAGTTAAGATCATGCATACAAAAACCATAAACCTCTCTGTATATTTGCAATGAATATATAAAGCAACAAGTATGGACGAATGGTCATAAATTTATAAATATTTTCATATACACAAAAAAAAGCATTACCTCCATGTAGTAGGTTTTTAACATGTGATCAGGGAGAGCCACAATATCAAATTCATCTCCCTGCTCCATGAATGCGCCACCTACAACAAGGTCTTCTCTTCTGTTCATCATGTCCATTGACCCTTCTCTTTGTTGAAAATATACTGATCCACCAGGCTGATGCATCACCTGTCCTTCAATGATATTTACTGCATTGACTGCATTCATTGCTCCAGCTGCTCCTACCACATTAGCATCCATTAGTAAACGGTCTTTCTTTTCTGACCATGTGCTCACAAACCCCTCGTTGTGGAGTAATTTATTAAAGTCCTATGTTAAAATAAAAACAGGAATATAAACAAATGAATAAACCATCTGCCCAACATAGTTCAGAACAAAATCTAATGTAGATAATATTAAACACACACAATACCTACATCTTATTTACAAATATGATCCTGTGGTAATATTCAAATAAAATAAAACTCTTCTTGCAGCCACTTGTAAATGGCACCCAGTGTATAATCATGTGTTGTCAATTGAAATCAACAAGAAATAAAAGCAGCTGTATGCATTTTAGTGGCAATGCATACCTGCTTTGTTCTTCTTTGATTTATTCATGCTTCTGGCATTTGGTGGTTTGGTAGATCTAACACAAAGTCACAAATGCCATTTGTTACATAATGTATGATGTAAGTAGAACACTACTGTCAAGGCTTTGGTCATTTAATCACCAAAGAAATAATGCTTATTGGGAGTGGAAACTTTAGGCTTAGAAGCAGAAATAAACTTGGAATTTAAATTGAAAGATTTGTGTATTTCAGAAAAAACACCAAGCATTTAGGAATGAAATGAAACTCAGTACTTGAGAAACCAAAGAAGAAAGGACTGAAAGAGAACAAAATATTTTAAAGAGAACAAAACTAAAGCAAAGTGTTTCATTTTTATGTTCTGGTTTACAACTTCTCAATTTGTAAATTCAGGTTCTCACTTTGTTTAGATGCTTTGATGCTGAAAGTTATACTGATTTTGCACCTTGAGTCTGTTGCTTATTTGTAGACATTTAGAAATGAAAATAGAAATGTAATGAATGAGCGGATATCCCACAAGCCAACCAACCCAGACAGCAAAGTGCATCATCCACTCTTACATGTAACCTGACCTAAGCATTTTAATCATAAAGTTCAAAAACATGCAGGTTAACTGGCCACCAATCATCTGATACGGTTGCCCTGTTTACTTTAAGAGACAAAAGGGCAGTTTTCACTAACCATTGTGCTAGTCTACTCTTTCTTGGAAGAGGGAACTGCAGCCTTTCTTTATTTCGAAACGCTGCTGCTATAATAATGACAACACAGTTTAGATAATTTCAACTGTACTTCTGAGAAGTAACTACCAATGTAAACACAGACATGATATCTTTCTGTACTGAGTAGAATGTAGTTTTAATACACATACAGTAGGGTAAAGTATTTGCTCTGACAGGACATCTGTTTAAGAAGAAGTATCTTATAATTAGGCATGAACAGGGGATAATGTAAGCATTAACTGGAGCAGGTAGGATATGCTCCTTTACATAATATAATGGTATTAGCCAATCTTTTATATTGTGGGGTTAGGGTTAGGTGATATAATGATATCAACCAACACTTCTATGTTTCAAGGTTAGAGTTAAATGGTACAACAGTATTAGCTGACATTTGTATCTTGAGAATGACAAATGTCTGAACTGCTTCTGCAATCCATCCATTCAAAACTGTAGCACTCAGTGTCTCTTGTTAAAAGTCAAATTTATCTAAGTTTAGGATGTTTAATGCCGCACCAAGTAACCAAAAGACAAACAGTTTTCCTCATTTTACACATCTTCATTTGTTTCAGTGAAACTCCTATATCCTCATCAAGAAAACAACTATACATACATACACTGGGATCTCATTGTGTGTTTGTAATGCCACAATAATAGTGTAAACCAAATCTTGTACAATGTAGTGTGAAACATTGCATGTTTATGTGTGGCAGGGTGGAGTGGGTGGAAAAGAGTTTCAGGAGCAATTTGTAACAGCAAGTATCAGCAAGTGAAAGGGAAGCTCTACAAGGCGGTAAGTAAGACCAGCTATGTTATATGGGCTGGAGACGTAGGCACTGACCAAAAAACAGGAGACAGAGCTGGAGGTGGCAGAATTAAAGGTGTTATGATTTGTTTTGACTGTGAAGAAGATTGACAGGATTTAGGAACAAGTACATTAGAGGGTCAGCTCAGGTTGTACGGTTTGGAGACAAAGTCAGATAGGCGAGGTTGCATTGAATATGTGCAAAGGAGAGATTCTGGGTATATTGTGAAAAGGATGTTACGGATGGAGCTGCCAGGTAAGAGGAAAAGAGGAAGACCTAAGAGAAGGTTTATGAGAGAAGACATGAAGGTGGTGAGTGTAATGGAGCAAGATGCAGAAGACAGGACAATATGGAAGAAGATGATCCACTGTGGCAACCCTTAATAGGAGCAGCCGAAAGAAGAAGAAGCTTTAGAAAACTGAAAACATATCACCCACTTAGTCAGAACAAGAGTTTTTGAATAACTAAAATTAAGAGATATATTTATATATGTGGTGAGAGAAGACATGAAGGTGGTGAGTGTAATGGAGCAAGATGCAGAAGACAGGAAGATATGGAAAAAGATAATTCGCTGTGGAGAGCCGTAATGGAAGCAGACGAAAGGAGACAAAGAATCTTTAAATATAGAACTTAATTTGTTTTTTTAGGGTCTCTAAATTACAGTCTGATGATAAGGTCAGTTGACCAGGGTGGACAGAAAAAAAAACCTCCAGTTAACCTGGAGGGGAAAAAAAAAACACATGTGTTGGGGTTCCTGACCAACAGACTGCCCAAGCCCCCAATGCGCACTTGAAAATATTAATGTATCTCATAATCCTAATTTTAATTTAAAAACGTAGCACCACACTTTATGATTGTATCGTCTTTAAATGTCTTGTGTGTGTCTAAAATATTCTCATTGTAGCTGAAGCATTGTCAATGCAGTTAATACTTAATTGTCCACTATATTATCAATTTTATTTCACTGGTGTCAGACAATACAGTATCGCAGACCACAATATGTTGCAGTCTCAAATTGACTTCAAAGTGCTGTCCTTACATTTGTATCCACACTGTTCAATGACTAGACAGTTGCTATATTAGTAAGAATTGCATTGCAAACATGGAATGCTTAACGTCAAGTGTCTATGAGACATTATACAATATGCTATTTTTTTTACATAATAAATATTTTTCTATTGTAAGTTCAATTGTACTGTGAGGGTACTTACAGTATATTATTACAGTGACTATAAACATTTCATTCACTTGACATATCCGTGTACATTCTGCTGTAAAACTAGGAAAATATGTATAGGAGAAAACAACTTTGTTAGAATATGTCATCATAGATGGGGACGGGAGGTTGACACTAACCTTATCTTCTCCTATCCCTTCAGAAGCACTCGTCATTAATCTTCCTTCTGTTGCATCTTCAACAATTCCTTTCTTAAAGGCTCCTGCACCAGCAGCATTACCACAAAGACAAGTCAGCAGCAGAAGAGGAACAACTGTTTGAAAAGAGAAAAATGTAAATAATCAAATGCTACATGAAGATTAACAATAATATAAACATAAGTTCAATTTTTGAATTGTGTTGGCCATATCCCATTCCAGCAGGAGTAACACAAAGCAGGGATCACCCCAAGATATGTGAGGAGCATTTTGAGGAAAAAAACATACTGATATGAAGAGCACATAAAAACCTCTTCCAGATCATGAGATGCTGACAGTAACCTGTGCCCCTGTAGTTAAGATGCAACTCTGGCCTCAGTATATGCAAAGAACATATACAATTTTTTGCCTTTTGATACACTAGCATCTTTTCCACATGCTTTCCACCCCCATCCAAAAAACTCTGTTCTTTTATATTTTTCACAAATAGTTCAGACAGCAATTTATTTATAGTCTTGGTGCGGCTCAGCAAAAGTGTAGGCATGACATCATACACACAGCTGACTCCTGAGTTAATGGTCCACAGAGTGTCTGCATGTATTGTACTGTTTGAGTTTCATATCGCTTCACATAGTTTTCTTTGAGATGACAAAAAAAGTGAGAAACAATGTCAGTTTAAGCTGAAAGGAAAACTAACAATCCCAGAAAATGTCTCCAAAATGAAGAAAAATGACATGGCAAAAGCATTCTGAACAGTGCCTTCTAATGTCTCATTTCATTCTGTACTTTCATTCCTGTATTTCTATTAAAAAAAGTTATAACTAACATCACAGAATTGCACCTTCATCTTCATCAAACAAAAATTTGAGATCAATAATTTCAATAACCTCTTAGGAAGCAAAATACTTACGAAGCAACAATAAAAGTGCTAAGAACATCAGGCCAATAGCTGCACCTCCTAGTCCAAGTTTTGTTCCTATTCTTTTCTGTGTGCCACAGACCTCATAATTTAAGACTTGATATTCTGAACAGTTTTTTCCTTGCTGATCCTGGATATTGAGTTTGACCTTATATACACCAGGCCACGGCTTTTTGTGCAATCGAAGTACTGCACTAGTATCTTAAAAAAAGTAAAAAAGAAAATGATTGACATTTATTTTTTCACCTTCTTAAACATCATAAAAATATTAATATAAAAGGCATTTACAAACTAATTTTACTTTTGAAAATGTAAAAGTTAAAAAAAAAAATAGTACTAATGAACTTTCACTACTGAACTCTCCCTGAAGGTCACAAAAACAATTAAAGCCTACAATACTACTCAGTCTAAAATTTAAATGTGCACCCCTGTGGTAATAATCCCAATGAAAAGATAGAATTTCATGAACAGGAAAAAACACATTTTTAAAATTTCTTAATATTTGTGCTGCAGGCATTCAAAGCTCATTTATTTGTGTACAAAAAAAAAAAAAAACAAAAAAACTAATCATTCTAGTTAAGATTGTAGGGTGATATAACACATATTACACTGCAGTAACAAATGAAAGTCTACAATCCATTCTAAATCAAACATAAAAATAACCACCATCATTACTTTATCTGAACCATTACTCACCATTGAGTCTTTCAACTATCAATTTCTCTGCTGTTCCACGAGGTTCATCAATAATTGTATATTTAAATGGGCCACTATTAGGATCAATATCTTCATCTACAGCTGTGACAACAATTGATTTACTATCTTCACACAAGAAGGCAGAAGTAGTTATAAGAGTTGGGCAGTGGTCATTGAAATCTTCCACTTGAATTGCAATAGTTCCCGTTGCAGTTTTTGAAGGCATGTCTGAAACAGAATGATGCAACACATAGATTTTAGGAAAAGTAAAAAGAAAATCCATGTTTCTTCACCACTAAAAGAAACAAGACTGGCATTGGACAATAGAATAGAACAAGGGCCCATAGACAAAGAAAGTTTTCATACAATTTGAGTTTCCAATGTGATTGGTCTTATGGACATGTATGAAAGAATATAATTCTCTAAATGTGCAAATTATCTGTGACAACAAACTATTTATAAACAACATTGTGGCTATGTTGCCAACATCTATAAGACTCAACAATATGGGTGAAATGCAATACTAAGTGCATGGCAGAAGAGGGTGCATTTCATGATGAATGATATTTGGAAGACAGCTGGTATTCCCTATTTTTCTTTCTCTACTTGTTGATGATTGTGAAACACCCATCATCCTTGGCAGAAGAGAAAGATACAGATTTGAACCTGCAAGCACATATCAAGTCACTGAGATATGGATTGATTTGTTAAAAGGTCACTTCAGAGTTTTCCAGTAATATCCCTCATTATTATTTCAGAAATATATGTTATAACACCGCTAGAATTAATCTTTTTTTATATATTTATTCCTTGCCTGACACCAAATAACCAGTCTGCAAATACTAACAGTCAATTTCTGGACTATTTCTACCCACAGCTAACACCTCTTTGACATTCCTTCTGTGCCTTTACTGCTTATTTGTAATACATCCCTTGATGTTTCTCCTTGTCTCACTAGTACAGAAACTGCACATTTACCATAAAGTTGTCTTTGTGACACACATGTTCACCCACATTGGAATTTATCTATACACTTTTAACAATGTGACAGTTTCATCACTTAAGTTTTTTTTGTTGCCTTTATTTCTCTCATACATTTTATGGATACTTAGTTTATTACAATATTTCCTATCTTGACATTTTACATGCTCTAATTAATTCATTTTTTTAATTTGCATTTGTCTCTATTTTAAATTGCTACTTTTATCGAAGCCTTAGCTTTAATAATATAACCAAGGTCGCCTTTTTCCACCTTAAGCAAATCTCAAGGTTGCGCCTTTCTCTTTTACATACTGCAGTGGAGACCCTTATTTATGCTTTTGTCACATCCCGACTTGATTGCAACTCAAGAGTTGTGTGGTATCCGTGCAGTCTAAACATACTGCAAAATATCCAAGATTCAACATCAAGGGTGGTTACACATTTAAAACTTTGGGAGCATATTACTGCTACACTTCAAAAATGACATTGGCTACCTGCCCTTTTTCGCATACAATATAAACTTCTGTTAGTTTTTCAAGCCCTTCATTGTCTGGCCCCACCTTATCTGTTTTCCTTATTTAACCAGTATGCTCCATCACACTCACTTCGCTCTTCTAATTCTATGCTGTTAACCATCCCACTGTGCAAATTTGCATAATATGGTTAATAGAGCTTTTAGTGTATTGGGCCCACGGTTATAAATGCCGTGCCTTTGGAGCGTCATATGTTTACCTCGCTTTGCTTTTAAATCTAAACTTAAAATGTATGTTTTTATATTGCTTTTTGTTGATTTTGTTAACTATGTATACATATTGTAATGTTTAATGATATGTTTTAATATTTTATATTAATGTAGTGTCCATGGGTGTTTTGAAAGGCACTTTAAAAAAATGTATTGTTATTAAGTAATATTTGTAATGCAATATTCAGGGACACGTGAGTGGCATGCACATATGTGTATAACTATAGAAATAAATGTAATATTCTCTAGCACCTTCCTTTAAACACAAGCTTCAGACCTACTGAAAATTTAAAAAAATAAATAAATAAATACCAACCTTCACTTATGGCCAAAATCGTAGCTATATATGTGCCATTTTGTAAATATTCAGATTCTCGATCTGGCATTTTAGCAAGCTTTATGTCCGCAGTTTTTGGGTCAACAATCAGCCAGTTACCTGGATCATTGCCCTTTGCATACCTATTTTAAAACAGTAATCATAAAATCAGCATGACTATAATCAATTAAATATTTATCCATTCACCCTCTTTCTTCACATTGAGGTTATCATAGAGAAAGTATATGACTATAATACAATCAATAATTAGTAAGTCACTTTAACTTATGCTTTAATTGATTATGAAATACACTTTTTGCTATATTTACATATTTTACAACTAGATTTAGCTTTCATCTATACACTATTAAAAATGTATTTTAGTTTAAATACACACACATACAGTACATGTATCTGAGGTTTCACTGCTTACTGGGCAAATGCTGCAAATAATATTTGATTAACGTGTTAAAAAAGGGGCTAAAAAGTCTGCTGCAGGAGTTTATTGTTGCTTCTTGAATTCCCATCTAAGTGCTGTCGTGCTGGAGGTCATCAAGTATTCCTGCAATTGGACCTTTTTCTGAAACAAGATACACAGCTGAAGGACCAAAAAGAAACCTAAGTGGCATATATAAAACTTCTCTTAATTTTAGTTATTCAAAAACTCTTGTTCTGACTAAGTGGGTGATATGTTTTCAGTTTTCTAAAGTTTCTTCTTCTTTCGGCTGCTCCTATTAGGGGTTGCCACAGCGGATCATCTTCTTCCATATTGTCCTGTCTTCTGCATCTTGCTCTGTTACACCCACCACCTGCATGTCCTCTCTCACCACATCCATAAAACCTTCTCTTAGGCCTTCCTGTTTTCCTCTTGCATGGCAGCTCTATCCTTAACATCTTTGTCCCAATATACCCAGCATAATTCCTCTGCACATGTCCAAACCAACGCAATCTCTCCTCTGACGCTGTCTCCCATCCGTCCAACCTGAGCTGACCCTCTAATGTACTCATTTCTAATCCTGTCCATCCTCGTCACACCCAGTGCAAATCTTAACATCTTTAACTCTGCCACCTCCAGCTCTGTCTCCTGCTTTCTGGTCAGTACCACCATCTCTAACCCATATAACATAGATGGTCTATAAGAAAAAAGTGTTGATCAAGCACAGGAAGCTCAGTCTACTTGTGACTTTACACTGTAGGAAGATTAGTAAATAAATCAAGGTAAATAACATTAGTTCTGGCTTTTATATAAGTAATATATAAATGTTTCTTATGTAAAGACCATCACAAAACATAATCACAAACAGGACGTTGAACAATACATTGGCGAGCTCTGTAAGCCGTGCAGTTTCGTTGAAGGACAGGTGTGGGGCAGACTGACTAGCAGGATGACGCTGGACCTCTTGCTGCATCCAAACAGTGCCATCTTTCGCCTTTACTCCTGGTGCAGTTGTGTTGTTCTTATATGTGAGTGGATGTTTCTTGTGTGGAGGGCTTCTGTACTCTTTCTCCAATGTAGACCCCTCATTCTCATCTGAGTTCACCTCTGTTATAGTACATCCTTATTTGAAAACAGCAGTGTCAGATCGGGGCGAGCGTAAATGCGACTGACAGAAAAAAAAACAAACAAAAAAAAAAAAACGCTAACCTTTACAAGCACCATACATTTACATCGGCTGTTACGGACTGAAATCAAATGTATGTTTTTATTGTATAATAGTAACAATAAGAGCAACTCATTACCCAAAAGGTTTATTTTGGGATGTGGAAAGGCTCGAACCCATAACCCTTTGAATAGGAGTCAGCAGTTCTTACAGCTGTACTACCAAAGAAGTTGTGACAACAATCTACACTAACCCGATTTCTTTTTCTTCGGTTATAATCTTCTTATATAATATGCTACCGTGGATATTTGTCTGTCCAGGATTTTAAATCATCTGTAGCTCGCAAAACCGTTTAATTTATTTACCTGAAATTTGGTACAAATATACTAAGTGACATCTACTATCTGCTTTCAGGGTGATGATTGATCTCCAAGGTTTTTCCTCTTTTTATTTTTATTTTATTTTATTGTAGAATCAACTTTTGGCAGCAGCCAGCAGGGCGGCCGTGTGGCACATGTGTACGGGCGCCGTTCTCATCCCTATCACCTTCGCTGTCACTTTCTCTACCTCTTCATTATCTTAAATCATTCATGAGGCAGATTTAAGACTTACGTGCCAGCTTAAGTGAAAAATGAAAGAAAATGTACAAAGTAATTGCAACACAAACACTGACTTAATCAGTTTTACAGTATTGCGAAAAGATGTTGATGAAAGAAGAGATGAAGCGAGCCGTGATGGTGGAGAAAAGAAGAGCTGATCAGGAAACAGCAAGATAAACATACAGAGAAAGAGTATGAAAACTATGAATGCACAAGTCAAGTGTATTCACTCTAAGTTATTGTGCACTGAGCCATTACTGGTCTTGAATAAAAGCAGGCTTGTTCTGTTATATTTGTACCTTTTGTGAAAGTGCTTATTTGATATTTGGATTTCAGTCTTCACACATTATACACTTCACATCAAAATTTTGTCGTTAGTACTAAAACATGAAAAAAGTTTGTCTCCTAGGTATGTGTTCAACATTTCTTGCATTTCCTGCCATGCTACACTTACATAGATCTTTTTAAACATGGAACACACATGAAATGCATGTGTTCCAAATAATAATATATCATTTACATTATACAGCTCCTGCTCCCACACTCCCAGATAAACAAGGCTTGAGCTGGGATAGTATTTTGCCATTTCTGTGGCGATGGGGTGGGGGTGTGTGGGGGTATTTGTTGGTTGGATGGGATTGCTTGCACTTACTGACACATTTACAACACAAAACATGCTGACGGAGAGGTGCGAACGGATTTAACGTGGGCTGGGTTTACGAGTTTTTTCGTAGGCTTTGGATATTCAAGTGTTAATGATTGAAGAAGCCTCTTCAATAAATGTGCTGGTGAAAAATCAGAATGTTTAATTATATTTTAATAAAATTTACAAAGACATCTTGAAAAAATGGCACAATGGTTAGTGCTGTCACCACATAGTTCAAGTGGTCTAAAGGGTTCAATCTCTAGTCCACATACTGTTGGATGAACAGTGCACAGCCTCCTCATGGACACGTTAGAAAGGTTGTCAAACTGTGTAATTAGGTATTGTGTTTTAACTTAAAATGCATTACAAGAAAAACAAATAGGCTGATATGGTCATTTTTGTGATAGGTAGAGAATTAAACAATTAAATTGTTTTTTGCATGGACTAATAAACGTTCAACACACTTCTGGCTTCATGATTAGCAAGTATAACTACATTGTCTTGAAGTGACCATGTTTCTTAATGGAAGAGTAACCTTATTTTGAAATATCAACTTCAAATAGAATATTGCTACCTTCAGTTTTCCCTGACATCCCAAACACATACATGTTAAATTAACCAGTGACTTTGTATCAGCCATGTATGAGTAGATTGGATGTGCACATGAGATGGGATATAATGGTACCCTGTCCAGGGCCGGCACTGGCCTGATGCCAACAGAATAGCCTCTAATTTTTACAACACTGAACTAAAACAACTGGCTACAATAATAGATGGATAACATTAACCTATTCATATTCAAGAAGGAACAGGTACTTACCTGACTTTGTCGGCCACTTTTCCAGTGTCTCTGTCTATGGCTGCATAACGACCAACAGGTTTGGTAAGGTCTACTTTGCCCTTTTCTTCAGAAACTGGAATTGCTTTTACTTTTGGACTAAAACTTGCACCTTCTTTCATGTTCTTCACTTTGATATTAACTGGGACAAGTTTTCCTCCACGACCACTTATACCAACACCAGCCCCAGCTCCAGCCCCAGCACCAGCACCAGCGCCAGCACCAGCACCAGCACCAGCACCAGCACCAGCGCCAGCACCAGCGCCAACTAAGTCAGCTTTGTTCCGAACACTAATTCCAAGCTCAAGGTTTTGCAGTTCTTCATAGTCCACTTCCTAAAACAAGAAAGAAAGCAATTTTACTACTGGTTTTACTACTGGCATTGCAAATAAATCTGTTATACAATATGACCAGTTTTCAAATTATTTTAGTTTACACATAAAAATAAATTCTGTTTCAAGTATAGACAATATGCAAAATATTACACTTTATGACAAGAGTTAAACACTTCAGTCACAGGAGAAATACTGTTTTTTTCTTAAATAAAAAGTCCCTCAAAACGTAATCTTGTTTTGATGTTTATAAGGTACATACATTGCAAACTATGTACCCATTTGTATTTGTTTTGGTTCTTGTAGAAATGTCATAACCATTCAACTTTAACCTTTTTAATCATTTAAATGAACATTTAAACATTAAAAGGCATTTAGTCCATAGTGGGTCTGATATTCACAGTATAGATTACTTATTTGGTCTGAAGGCATAGGTGTTTGTGTATGCAAGGACTTTCTTTTTCTGGACCCAAAAAAGAACTTGAATGCACTTTCAACTTTAATTTTAACTAGATAATCCCAAGCATACAGTATACATTTATCTCAAATCTGCTATCACCTGAATTTTAATGCATAACACCAATTTTGGGTTATGAGACTTTCTTGTTATGATAAAAGTTATAAGGTTTAAGACTACCTTTTGAAGAATCAGGATGCCTTCGTTGGTTTTTGCGTCAGTCTCCATTCTGAAGTATCCACCTTCATTGCCTGATTCAATGAAATATTCTGCCTGCCAGTTTTCTGTACCTTCAAGGTCATCATCATTAACTTTCATTCTCAGGACTTCCACATTCGCTGTGTTCTCATCAATACTACCTTCATACTACAAACAAGATTATAAATGAAAAATAACATTAAGTGAAGAAAAACTACATAATAATCTGACAATTACTGAAAATGAAAATCAATGTGCTGATATATTCTGGCTATCTGCAAATTAAAAAAATTAAACATTTTTAAAAAGCAAACTGGTTATCTTAACTTACATTTTCTTTTTCCAGCCTGGGCATATTATCATTGACATCCAGAACTGTAATGTGAACAGAAGCTGTTGCAGACATACAGCCTTCTCCTCCGTTCAGATCTTTGGCTTGAATAACTAAAGTATACTGATCAATTTTCTAAAAAGACACAGAGAATGAAAAATGGAGCATTAAAATTGTAACTGAAAAGTAATTCATAATGCAATAAGTATTTATTTACTAAAAACCTGCACTGTCAATTGTTTTAAGTAGGATTAAAAAGGATTATTAATTTAGCATAGCATAAAAAATATGCCATCACCATCCTTTCCCAAAATAATAATTTAACAGCATGAAAAATGTTTATTCTCTATATCACATTTGTGACAAATAATTGAATAAACACATGCACAAATACTGAAGGATTATAAAAATACAAGAAGTATCAATGAAGCTCTTACTTCCTAAATCTATTCAATAGGAAGACCATTAGCATCATTTTATATTTTAATGATCTAATTTTACATTTTTTGTTACTGCTTAACAAAATTTCTCAGTATTGCCTCAAGACAATGAAGTAAAGTCAAATACAGGGCTTATTCAAATTTAAATTAAAATACCAAGGACCCAACAAATACAAAAAACATTTCCTATGCACAACAAACTCCAAAAGTTGTACTGTTCCAAGTGCCTAGTTTAACAGGTACTTGTGTACAGTTATTTAAAAATACTGTTAATATTAAGTCATAAAATGCCACTTAATTTAATTTTAGGTCGGTGTTATTTTTACAATATCAACTTACATATTTACAATCTTCCTTATACAAACAGATGGATACTCATATAGTAACAGTAACTAGGAGGAGGGAGTAGTATCAAAAATGAACATTCAAAACTCTTGAGGAATGATGGGAAAAATATATTTATCATTTGGAGATGTGGGCATTTACTCACCAAAAGGCATTAAATGTTGAAAAGGCAAGAAAACAAAATGCGGTCAACTTCTATTCCTGATCACCCTGACCATCGGACCTTACTTATTCTATGTTAATTAATGTTGACTTATGTTTATTTTTTATTGTGTCTTCTATTTTTCTATTCATTTTGTAAAGCACTTTGAGCTACATTTTTTTGTATGAAAATGTGCTATACAAATAAATGTTGATTGATTGATTGATTGATCATGTCCATATTACTGAGGTAATGTGAAAACATAAGGGTCTGGTTTAAATTAAGTTCCATGAATGGCTTGGGCTGTCTTTCAATTACTTGTTTACAGTAATTGTAATTACTCACAAAGGCATTTTTTCCTAGTTGCCTGATAAGGCGGATACACTATTGTGTCACTTTAAGAGCTACACATTTGAGGTAAGACCAAGCCTGATCACTAGTGATGATCATAAGTAGACTTACTTACAAATGATGTAAAAGTGTGTGACTTGTATATTTCACAATAAGTAATAACAAACATCTCAAAATAGTCATCAGTAAGAGTGAATTGCTTACCTCCCTGTCTAGACTCGGCTGTGCTACCTTGATCTTATCATCATCAAGATAAAACATAATTCCATCTGAAGGTTGCTGATCCAATATTTGATAAGCAAGCTTAGAATTTAATGTGCCTGGCTCATCTGCATCTGTTGCAGTAAGATTGAATACAACAGTACCTATTAAATAACAAAGATAGGAAAAATGTTACTATAATAAAACAATTGTAATATAAATAATTGGAAGTAATATCCAACATATTCATATTCAAGTATTTTTGAAGTATTTTTTATCATGCTTCTACTCAACATACACACACTTGAGAACCAGCTGAGTACAAAGTATTGGTTTGTATTATGAACTTAATAGCAAAATGCAGGTGGAAAATAGATTTTTTAAACCATAAGGCTTTAGTAAAAATGTGGTGTACTGCAATCAGTTAAAATCAGATTTATTTACATGTGTACCAATTACAGTGAAACTCTTATTAATATTACCTTAAAAATACATTTCCATAGAGTTAAGACTTGGTTACACGTTTGTTTTCCTGATTTTATTTCCACAGCTGCAAAACAGAGACAGTCTGCTGCATACATGAAAAATCAATAGTAATCTATGGCCCCCATTCACATCACATCACTGAGGAGGACCACGGAGCATTTTATTTGAAAAGTGGCCTACTGCATATTTTCCACATAAAGACATACAAATCCACAACCACTGTGTACACTAGCGTGTCATTTCCACAGGAAAATACACAACACATAAAATATGCTACAATCTGTTTGCTATCATTTCGTGAGTCTTACTTCCTGCTGACACAGTTGACCACATACACACATCAATTACTTTGAAGGAAAGTGCAGGGCTATCTGTTAATTTATATTTTATCATTTTATTTATTTTGGCACTACCAACCTATCTTGCTTTTATTTAATATATTTACCTTCATTTTGTTAGCCTTCTTAAACATAAAATGGGAGTGTATCTTTCAGATATATTTTCTGGTGTGTGATTTTTGTGGTTCTCTCTCCTGTGTAATATAGAACAATTGCAGTCACAGCTGTGGTAGCAATGGGCTGCCACTCCTTGCAATGTTGAAGCATAAATCAAAGATAATGAATATCTGCACTGCTGCTGCACTTGCACTATTCCAGCCATACTGTAGTTTAAAATGTTGCGCTGATGTGCTATCAGATATGATGGAAAATTTCAAAAAGGAAATTTCATGTGAATATCCTCAGAAACTGTAGTTGACATTGAGTCAATTCAGCAGAAAACCTGAGTTGGCCATGTTGTGAGAAACCATTGACCATTGACCTTTCACTTCTTTTAAAAGTAAAAAATAGTTTAGAAACTATTAGAAAATAGTTTAAAAAGTCCCAAAATGTACAAATGGTGCATTCGAGGGTTGTGCAAGCACTGAGGTCCTCAACAGACTGAGGTCAGTAGGTAGGTTCTAGAACATTTCTGGGTTGTCGTACCCAAAGGGTATCTCACCAGGATTGGATAAAAGACTAAAAATAGGTCTGGAAAGGCCTCCAGTCCATGACAGAAACCATTCTCACTTACTCTCACACATACACACACAGAAACAAGTTGTAATTGCCAAAACCTTATATTTAAATAATTTTTGTAATTAATTCCTTCTTAGGCTGTAATAATCATAATATCAGGGAATATCAGAAGTGAAAAGCAAACTTTATTACAACAAGTGACTATTATACATATCATGTGAATGTGGGACACTGATGGTAATTGGTAAATTATAGGACAATCTGATTTTCAAAATCCAAAACTGGGACACTTGTGTAGCATATACAGTATGCCCATTTATACAACCTATCCTCATTTTTTCAATGCCTACTTTTAAGGATGCACGATAATATTGGATTTATATCTATATTGGCAGATAATGGGTTAAAATGATTTTATCTTCATCGGACCGATGACTAAATTGGGCCGATAATTCGAACCGATATTAATGATGCATTCACTGTGTTCCGGATGTGCCAGACGTTTAGGCAACGCTGGGCTACTGTGCGAAAATGTCTGCAGTGTGGAAGTTTTTCAAAGTGATTGAGAGAAATATAAAATATGCCATTTGCAACACTTGTTTGACTAATGTTTTGGGTGGAGGGACCAAAGTGTGAAATTTCAATACCACCAACTTAATTACACACTTAAAGAAACGCCATCCTGAAAAATATACAGAATTCCTCAGAGCAAAAGAGGAGAATCCTGCGCACAAAATCAAAAACTACAGTTGCTCAACGCGTTAATCAGTTACTTGAGAAATTAAAGAAATTTGATAAAGATAACCCTAAAACTCAAACAATTACTACAAAGGTGATGGAATTTATTGCTCTGGACGATCAGCCATTTTCTGTTGTAGAAGATAAGGGATTTCGAAGGCTGCTTGAGCAATTCGAGCCCCGTTGCCAGATACCCAGTAGCCGTTATTTTTCTGACATAGCGCTTTCAGAGTTACATAAGACTGTGGAAAGTCATGTGCACAAACTCCTGGCTGAAGATGTCACAGCCATAAGCTTTACCAGTGATATATGGACATCTGATACGAGTGCTATTAATATTCTTAGTTTAACTGCTCAGTGGATCAACCGCAAGTTTGAATTGCAGAAAGCAATCTTGCACGCCCAAGAATGCTCTGGATCACACATGGGTGCTGCACTATCTGTGGCGTTTAAAAGAATGTTTGAAACATGGAAAATACCCAAAGAGAATGTTCATGTAGTATAACGAGACAACGCACGCAACGCTGCAAAGGCTATGGAGGAATGAGGGATCTCAAGTTTGCCATGTATGGCTCATACGGCTTGCCGTGAACGACGACGTACTATCCTAGCGCAGCATCTCGGATACAATAGCGATCGGCAGAAAAATAGTTGGTCACTTTATGCATTCACAATTAGCCAACTCGCGTCTCAAAACTATACAAACTGAACTTGGTATGCTGCCAAAAATGCTTCAACAAGACGTTTCGACTAGATGGAACAGCACATTCTATATGCTGCAAAGCTTGCTGGAGCAGAAAAGAGCCCTTAGGGCTTATGCCTCCGATTTTGAGTTACCTGCAACTCCAACACCTAATTAGTGGGGTTTGATTGAGAACATAATCACACTCTTTGCTCCATTTGAACAACTGACAAAAGAAATTTGCCAGTCTGAGGCCTTGGCTTCTAACGTTATTCCCTCAGTTAATGCTTTAAAAACGACTGTTGATTAAAAGCGCTCGTACTGACTTCGGAGTCAAAACCAGTAAAAGCGCTCTCTTGGATACTGTTAACAATCGTTTCATTGATATTTACACAGAATCCATGTACTGCGTTGCCACTAATGTAGACTCGAGATACAAAGACCGCTATTTCGACGCAGATGTAAAATCACGGGCACTGAAAATGTTGCAAGCTCAGATGGAACTTGAATCAAACGAAATGCAAACGAGTGAATCACAGATAGATGGTCCACAACAGAAAAGGGCCAAGACAAACGACTAGGTGACATGCACGCTCTTTGAAATGTACAACAAAATTCTTGAAGAGAACACATTGATGCCTCGGGAAAACAGCCGGATGACAACAGAGGTGGGTAAAAAAAAAAAAAAAGCTCTCTGGAGATCTTTACAACAGTTTTAAGTAAATAACTAGGGCTGTCGGATCGAATATCACTATTCTAACAAAATTCGAATGTATAAAAAATCTTAGAAGGCAAGAAAGGAAAACGGCAATCGAATGTAAAAGAGCGGTACGTTGATAATGAGCAACTTGTAAGCAGATCATGATCTACAGTGAAAAGAAAAATATTAATAATAAAATATTTCAAAAAACAGCAAATACAATACAGACATGCATTCAATTAAAATGTCATATACTTATTTTTATTGTAAGGATTCTAATCTTAATGTGACAACCCTGGTAAAAGCCAAAATGCAGATCTATCTTTTAGATATGAAAGATGACGCATAATATAATACTGTATATGTATGCATGCTACTCAGCAGGTGCAGGGATTTCTTTCTGACGTACCAATCCAGAGGAATGAAAATCCACTGAAATACTGGAACAACAACTGGAGTTGGTTTCCTACCATTGCCAAAGTAGCACGCAAGTTCCTGTCAGCCCCATGTACTATTGTGGACAGCGAGATTATTCAGTTTGGCTTCTAATGTGATCAATGGAAAGAGAAACAGAATTTCCTGCGACAAGGCAGAGATGCTCTTGTTCGTTAAGAAAAGTCTCCCCATCATGCTTAAAAAATAGAAAAGAATGATAAGCCTCCAGAAAAAAAGGTATTTATTTCTTTACTGTTGTACGCTTTTCTGTTTTTTAAAATTATGGATTGGTTAGACTTATTCCATCAAAAAGAAAGAAAAAAAGTCATGTGATATTTAATACTGCAGACTGTAAAACAAAGGATCACATAGCCAGCCAAATGTGGTTGAGCAGAAGCCATTTTAATGATTGTAAATAATCTGCAAAAGATGTTATTCTTAAGTGGTATTGCTTATTTCATTGTCATAGTACATTTTACCATTTTTTTCAGTTTTCATTTTTTCGATTATTGTTGAATTTGTTGTATTTGTTCCATCAAAAAGAAAGAGAAAAGTGTTATTTAAAGCAACAGCCTGCAAAACTGTTTCCCATATAACCAACAGGTAGCCAACCAAATGCGGCAGATATCATTTGTTTTTAATGATTGAATGTGGTGTGCAAAATTGTTATACAAATAAATGTTCACTTTGTCTGTAATTCTTGTCCAGACAGATCAAGTCTCATTTTTCTCTGTATCTTATAAATATGTATATCGACATCGGTATCGGCAGGTAAGTACATAGACATTATCGGATATCGGCATCAGCCCAAAATTCCCATATCAGTGCATCTCTACCTACTTTATCTTATCATTACTAGACAGAGATCTGGGAAATGGAAGAAAACACTTTTAAAAATAAACAAAAATGATCTTACATAGTGCTTGAAGTAGCAGTACTGTCTGTTTTTTGTCTGCTTGTTGGTTGTCTTGCGATGCTGTTCAGATTTAACACAAGTTCTTAATCAGGCTTTCTCTGTCTTAGTTTTACCATGCAATTATATATATATATATATATATACTAGCTGAAATACCCTGTGTTGCCCGGGAGGAAAATAAAGTTTTTTTTTAAATTGTTTGAGAGAAATATAATTTAAAAAAAAAACACAACTTGACAGATTCATTTTTGTTTTGTGGTGTAGCAGTAAGTTGTCACATACGGAATTTTTGATGATTAAAAGAAAAAGTCAATTAAATTAATATTATTAGGTTGATTTAATTCTATTACCACTAAAACATTGTTACAATAAGAATAATGCAAGATGAAAATATAGTAAACAAAAACACATATTAAACGACAAACAAATAATACTATGGATTTTTCATGATAAAACTGTCAGTTGCTTTTATGGAGCGCAATGATGAAACTACCAGTTCTGAACGTCAACTGGATGATAACATACATACAAGACTGCAAGATTTTAACAAAAACAAACATTAAACAACAAACAAATAATACTACAGGATTTTCATGATAAAACTGTCGGTTGCTTTTACGGAACACATCAGAAATGTTCCGATTGTCAACTGGATGATGACATACATGATGTTGTGTATGTGCAGTTCTTAGAATATTGTAAGGATATTTGTTTTATTAGAATTTCAGTCTGTTAAAACTGGAACATTTTGATATTCTTCAGTTATTTATCAGAATGTATAACCTGAACTCAGGATTGTCCCTGTCACCTGAATACTTGGCCACCCTAGTAAATTACAGTGACAGTGAAATAATGAAGCAGTAATGGAGCTGTGAGCTTGGTTTAGCAGAAGGTTAATATTACTGACTAAATATTTATTTGCTGTGTATACAATGACTTTACAAAATGGCTAACATGTCGCAATGTGCTTCATTCATATCTAGATATTCCTGTGCTCTTGTTGCGTGTATTTTATACTTTTATGGTTAGCTAAAACCATTCCATTTAGGAACTTACTACCCCACACACAGTCTGCTGGTGGTTCATTAACTTGTATCTCATTGGTACATCTGTTTGCCATCAGTAGCAGCTACCAGAGGTGAAAAAGTGGTAAATACACAAAATATACATACAAGTTTGTGTTACTGCTCTCAAAGAAAAATTTAAACAGTAAACCAATTCATAGTTGAAGTCGCACAGAACGTTTTTTTCTGTTTTAAGATACACAGTAAGACTGCAAATCTGTCAATACTTTTCAATGGGAGATTCTGAAATTTTCAAACTAAGTTTCCATTGTCCCGTTTGCTGTTTGTGTACGTCAGTAAATGTCGTCCCTGTAAATACAATGGGGGATGGATGATGGAAGGAAAAAGCAGCCCCAAACCTGGAAAACACTTGTTAACTATCATTCAATTACATCCAGCACAGGACTATTTAAGCAATCAAAAGAAAACAAGGGGGGAGAGAGGAGAGAAGCGAAGAGAGAGAAGGAGACTTTCATTTTGAACGATCACTAACCATCTGTACCTGCTTTATTCCACATCACGCATTTTCATCCAGTTTATTTTTCATTCCGCCGGACTTACTCCAATACCCTCATCACGAGAGACCCCGGGGTCGGATTTCATCATCCACCACACATCGAGGATACACGGTGAGGCTGTTCCATTTTGTTCCGGGAATTACAAACACTCCATATATCGGTTAACCAGTCATCTGCATTCAGGACAATTGTTACTCAGACTCAAGTTCACGACCGTCCATTTCTGTATCTCATTCATTATTGTTATTTGTGTTGTTTGTTATATGTTACAAGGGCAAGGGAGGGTTTGTTATATTCATATAGATTGTTGTCACATTGTTGCTTTGGTGGAGGGATATATATATATATATATATATATATATATATATATTTATTTATCTATTTACTTATTTGTTTCATTTGAATACAATTAATCAGTTTAATTTTACATATCTGCTTTTCTGTTGTGCTTGTATTTACCCCGTCGATTGTGGGGAAAAAGTTTATTTGTTAGAGGTACGGCTTGATATTTAGATTTAACCTCAGTAAATTATCCAGGCCACAGGTCTTGGAGGTGTAGCTGCCAGCTGGGAAAGGGGTCGGCCGTTACAAGACAGAAACAGTTATTGCAATAGGAGCTTCATGCATTATATTCACAAGCACCACCAAAAATGTTTACTTGTGCAGACAAAATAGAAAATCAACATCAGTCTCCTAAAAGACAGACCAAACATTTGAAGAAATTAATAATAATGAAGTTGGAAAGTTACAAGTTTCATACAGTTTGTGACACCAAGTACCAAGGTGTTGTTTTTCATCCCCCATTTCCCTTCAACCAAGCCCATCACCATTTATTTTAACACCTTGTACTACTGAACTTGTGTCTTAGGCTGCCTTAACCAAACTCAGTTCCACCTCAGTTGGAAACTGTGAATCATGGTATGCTTAGAATGACTCACAAAGAGCAGCTTGCTAATGATGAATTATTGCACAATTAGTTAAAATGTTTCCAAAACAAAACTCCACATCTATTTCACATGGCTGTTGTTCATTTAATAAGAAATAGCAGTTGGTAAATATTTTTATGAATCTAGATATCTGTTCCTTTGCCAGTAAACTTTAAGACCTATGAACAGAAACCATGACATTCTAAAGACAGAAAAAGTTATAGCCCACCACATTCTCCTGGCCAGGGGCAGATTTGCACACCAAATGGAATCCAAGACCATTTCCTTTGTAAAAATAACTTATTTAGAGAATATCTCAGGAGCCTTGCAGACCAACTATGACAAAAACTTCATCAATGGCAAGACTTGAACACTTCTAAAAAAATAACTTACATTCAGGCATGGATCTCAAAAATGTTTCATGACTGCTGTCAATTCCCAGCTACCCTTCCTCATTTCTCTAGAGCATGACCCTACTTATCCTTATTTGTGCAATATGGATCAGCTACAAAGGCCCAACACACACAAAAAAAGATAGCAGTGTTGCATTCTCTTTCCAATCCCATTACTTGATATAACCTTTCTCAAGGCTTAAGACCACTGAAAGATAAATGATTGTTATGAATCAAAGTAAGGCACATTTGCATTGATTACAGTAACTACAATACAAATACATATGTTGTAGTTCATTACAAAGAAAACAGCACCAAACAGTTGGATGAAGAAGGCAATGGTGCTAAAATGCTAGAAATCGTCTAAAAATTCAGGGTGCCAGGGGAACAAAAGGAGATGTTACCATCTTCAGGTTCATCAGTGAAGAATGATCTGAATGCCAGAAATCAAAGTACAAATCTCACTGGTTAAAATGAAATCAACTAATTGATAGTTCTTGTATTTAGTGCAAAGAGGAGCAGCAGCAAACTTGAAATTGAAATTGGGAGTTGTTTCATAGCTAAAATGTCTAACTACAAAGGTTACACCCAGGAAATCAAGAAACTACAAAAATCAAGGTTCAATACATGTGACAATAAACACAGTCAGTTAATAGGGCCGTAATCTAACCCAAAATGTTAAGTCTTAAATCATAGTTATAACGTAGCCTTAATTTGTTAACAAAACTTTCAAAAATAACAAAGAAAAGAAAGAAAAATGTTTGGGGTGAATTTAGGATCTTGGAAAAACACCCCAGCACAACCTAAATATTGTTGAAGGTATGGCGTAGCAATTGGGATGAATGTCTTACTAACTGTTGTCTGAAAAGGTATCTCTCACAGAAAAAGCAAAATATAACAGAACAATGTTATTAATTTTGAACATTTTTGAAATGATTCAAAATTAAAAATAAACAAAAGCCCAATAACAATGCCTAATGGAAATTAAAAGACCAAGGAACAGGCAAAAAATACATTTTTCAAACCAGATGATTACAGTTCTTTTTCAACCTCCTATTAAACTAAGAAACAAAAAACACATTGCTTTCTACCCACAGTTCCTTGTCACAATTTTTATTTGGAAAAATAAATAAATTAATACAGTACATACATACATACATACATACATACATACATACATACATACATACATACATAAACAAACACAATTAAATGGAAAAATTATTTAGTAAGTCAAAAATAACCTTTCAGTGGGGTGTACTGAGATAATATATACTGTATGCATTATGCAAAACATGGTGTGCATTTTTTCACTTTCAAAACAAATCTAAGAATTCACTATCTTTCCTTTATATAAAGTGTACACCTAGTACAAAAAACTGTGTATTCATTGTCTGGCACAGACTTTTAGGAAAAAATGTATTTAGAAAAAAACTATTTAAATACATAATCTTTAACCACATAAACAGCAGCAGGGGAGACAATAAGTGACGTAAATTTTTTTTTCTTACCTGGCTCGCTTAATTCTTTGACTTCTGCATTATACAATAAGGATGAGAAAACGGGAGGGTTGTCATTGACATCATCTATCTTGACCACCAGATCTATGGGCTTTTCCACTGGGGTTCCAGTACTGTCCAAAGCATATCCTTTCAGCTGCAATAAAATGAAAATATTCACGTGCATATTTCTCTTACTAGAAGAGATGAAAATTCAAATTTTAAATTATTTTAATAAAGGTCCAATCAAATTGGGATAGTTGGCTTAGCTTTAAGAAAAAAACAATTATATGATAAAATTACAGTAATAAATAATAATACATTTTATTTATATAAAGTGATTTAATGAAGTTAAAATCAAAAATTGATTCATTTTCTGTACATAAAACACAGCACATGTACTTACAACAAATCGGTTATACTGCTCTCTGTCCACAATGCCCATAATACTGACTTCACCAGTTTTTTCATTAACAGTAAATAAGCGGAATGGTAGTTCATCGGCTCCTTTTCCTGATATTCTGTAATATGCGACTTTTAGAGCATCAGATCGAATCTGTTTAGAAAAAAGTTTGTATTATGGAGTTATTTTTCTTCAATATATACAACAAGCACTATGATTTTCAGATGTACTGAATAGGGGATTATATCTACGTTACACTGCATTATAATAACTCACTGAAGCCGTTATATCATTGTAATATTGTGTTTAGCTGTTAACAAGTCAAGACTTTATTAAACTATATTAACATAATGTTAATAAACATACTTTCAGTAAAATAGCCAGATTCTCCAGTAAGACATAAATTTATTAAATAAAATGAAATATATATTACTTTTGCAATTGGATTTTTATTACTATAATCCTCATTTTCTCTTATTCTGATGGGAGGTACTATCCATTCTCTCTTTTGTCTATGATGTACTTCTCCATTTTCAACATTAAAAACTGTCAGTGTTGCCTCTCCATATTTTTGAAGAATCTAAACAAAGAGAGAGAAATAAATTAATGCTGTTTTCTGCAACTTAAATTTAAATAAAAACAAGTAGTACATACAGTATTCATTAAAATTAAATACAGGGTTTACTATTTTGTTTAAAAAATGCAACATTCTCAATGACAGATAGCAAATATACTAAATACAGGTTGATAAAAAATATTTAACACTGCAACTACTTTTGAAACCAGCTTTTTTCATGATATGGGGCTTGCAACAAGTCATGCAAAGCAAAAACAAAAATGTTCAGGATGGCATACAATTGCACCACAATATAAACTCACATACAACTTTGCTCATTCTCTTTGGCCCAATACAGAGGCACCTCTAAACTTACTGTACACACATATATCTGCACTGTGTGGTGGAAAAGCCTTTGATAAATTCATGTGAAGACATGTCAAAAACACAAACTCCACACAGTATTACTTTGTGCACAATTATTACATAATCTAAAAATTTAATAAAACACTACAGAAGCTTGCATACCAAGACCTCATTTCACCCTGCTATCTTTCAGGTATTGTTCCCTCAAAAATGAAACAGTTAAATATTTTATGCACCATGTGATCAGAAAAAGGGAAAGAGAAAATGATGAAGAAAAGAGGCCAACAATTAAAATATTGCCAACGATTAAAAAAAAGTTTTTTTAATGAAAACAGATCTGCATTGTTTTGAAAAACTTCACAAACTTCAAAGGACTTTATTGGACAGTTATCTAAAGATCTTGACCATACATTGTTCTTCTATCTCCTGTTAAATTAATCTTAGCCTGAAAGAACCTATTAATTTTTTACATTTAAGAGTTTTCATTCAAAAATTTACCATTGTTGTTTCTTGTCCTAGTGTGTGGATATAAACACAGGAAAATTCAGTTTCTGTATTACATCTTGCCTGAAGAAGGGGCCTGAGTTGCCTCGAAAGCTTGCATATTGTAATCTTTTTAGTTAGCCAATAAAAGGTGTCATTTTGCTTGGCTTTTCTCTACATTCATAATGGCTAACACGGTACAACAACCTAGTACTTTAATGAAAACAGTAATGCTCACTCACTAGATTACTTCTGTGGGTACTTCAAGTACTTTCCAAATATTTTTTTGTGCAACCCATAAGGGGTGAAGCAACAGCACAGTAAAGCAGAGTATTAAAGGCTGCCTAATGGACTCAATGCCCTAGGTTTGAAACGTGGCTACCTTGTTGTGAATGTGGTATATGCATGTGTTCCCTTTGTGCAGATGTTTTTTACTTCTACATTCCCATTTAAGATTCACTGGTAATGTGTAAGTGTGGGCCTATTTTGGAGTAGTGACCTGTGCTGAGCTGTTTCCTGGCTCTTGACCAATGCAAAGCATGCTTAAGAATGTTTTAAGTAATGTTATTAATTGTCAAGAACCAAACAGCCGATACATTTTCCATTAGCTTTTGATCACATAGTTATAAAGAAGAGCCTGCAAATGCTATCAGAGTTTTACATAAACTGCCAGCTGACAACATCATCATGCTCTAATCTTTAAGTCTTACCCTTTCTCCTCAAACTGTGCAAGAATGCTGCAATTTACACAAAATTGTTGCATCCAATAGGAAATGGCAGAGATGCTATTTCAAATATCATTTATTTTTTAAGCTTTTTGTACTGCTCTTTTTCAGTGGTATTAGAGATACAATAAAAACATCTACAGGTGTGTAACAAGGAAAAAAAAGGATGCATAATACTCAGATGCAATATTATGCTAGAAACATGAATTTATGGTACTTGGCTACACATATGTCTTACTGTACTGCCATTATCATAGTTAAATTAATCTGACTGAGTAATTGGTTACATGTATTTCAGCAGAAGTAAAACATTGAAAATGTGAAAACAGTAAGGCAATTTGAATTGCCTGCATAAACAGCACAGTTATTTATTAGTACATTTTAGACCTGATATATGCCTCTGGCTAAATATGCCCCTAAAATTGCACTGAAACAAATTAAAGGGATTATTTGTAATAATGGAGAGTGCAGGGGAAAGAGTAATTTTAAGAATAAACTGAATAGAGCATTTAATTTTCCAAGAAGGGATTTACACTCAGTAAATCTATGTTCACCAAGATTGTGTTCCTATGTATGAAAATAGTGGTGATTTGAAACTTCAAGAATTTGCCCTGGGGTCAGACAAGTGCAACATATAGTAAGTTAGACTTGCAAAAACAGATAAATACAGACAAAAACTGTCACACAATATTGCATCTTTCAAGGACTATCAAGTTTGAATTCCTTTTCTCTTTATTTCTACAATATACACAGCGTTCTAAATCCTTCTGAACACCTAGCATATCACACGACTTTGTGTTTTATTCTCTTTAAAGGTATTAAACCATTTTTCTTGATGATGTCAGAATGATGGTGGTACACCACTTTAGCACTGGAACAAAAAGAAAATGGATACACCAATTAAAACAACTGTAATAAATAGTCGCACTCTGCCAGTTACTGAATGCAAACGTATGGCAAGCTGAATTAACATTCAGAGGTATCTCAAAATGAATTTCAAATATCTTAAAATGCAGATCACTATTTAAGATCTGAAATTTGTTTCTTAATATCTCAAAATATGTTCTCTTACTTTTGAAGATATCTACAACACATTTTGAGATATTTAAATAAATTTATAGATAGGAGCAGCACAGTGGCACAGGGTGTGGGCGTGTTGTGTGTGTTCGCCCTGTGATGGCCGTTCCAAGTTTTTTTCTGGCCTTGTGCCCTGTGCTAGGTGGGATAGACTCCGGCACCCCACAACCCTGGTCTGGCTTCCAAATGTCATGCGAATGGCCAATTTCCCCATGGTGATTAATAAAGTACATCAAATAAAATCAAATAAATAAATTAAGCCAACTAGCAAATGACATGGCATTTTCAAATGTCTCAAATGACTGTGTGAATTTCAAGATATCTCAAATACTTTTTCAGATATCTCGAAATAACAAATGTGAGTTAATATGACTATGTCTAAAACACATTGATTACATTTCTAGATATCTTAAAATAACATACAGATCACTTTCAGATATCTGAAATGCATTTTAAATTACTCAAAATAAGTTATGAGATATCTTGAATTGCATCTCATACATCTTGAAACAGAATTATTTTCAGATGTCTGTGATACATTTAAAGATATATTAAATGTATTTCCAGATAAGTCAAAATGCATTTTGAGAAATCTCTAAAAGTTCATTTGTCTTGCTATACAGAGTGACCATGCAATGGAGGTATTACATCTGCATATTAAAAAAAAAAAGATATGTAAACTAATATACAGGCAAGGAAAGAAAATTGCATACTGTTTACAATATGTGCACCTATTTCAAACAGTTGTGTGTATCAAATCTTAACATGCAATTTGTATTAAATATACAGTAAATGTGTTAATCTGCAGGATCACACTCACTACAAGAATAACATGAAAATATATGACCACTGCATTCTCATTTTACAGTAAAAGTAAGTTGACTCACACCCAATAACTAATAAACGGAGATGAAAGGTAGATTTTTGCCTTATTACTGGTATAAAGGAAACATACCCATCTACAGCATGTCTGAAATTTAAATAAGAATTAAAATGAAGGTTTACAACTAATTTTTAACTGATAAAACATGTTAATTCTAATTGACTCTAGCAAATTTATTTGAACTCTAATTGCACTATAGCATAATCAAGGTGTGTAAATCTACTGCACATATATCAGAAGCAGACTGAAATAAACAAATAAAACCTTGACAGGGTTCACTTGACCCACCTTTATATGTACAAAGTCCACTAACAACCAGATACCAAGTGCACATTGCATATGCAAATTGTGCTCTCACTTTCCTTATCACACTTTTTTTATTATTACTGCAGTTATTCTATTATATTCATCTGTCTTTAGCGCACAACAGCTTTTCCTTTTTAAGATGACTACTATCTACACTAAACAAATGGAATCTACCTGTATTGTAGATGCTCCTGGGGCCTCATGTATGAACAGTGCGTACGCACAAAAATGTTGCGTAAGAACATTTCCAAGTTCAAATTGCAATGTATAAAACCTAAACTTGGCATAAAGCCACGCACATTTCCACGGTAGCTCATACTTTGTCGTACGCAATTTCTCTGCTCAGTTTTGCAGGCTGGCGGCACTCAGCGTCAAAGCAGTGCTACTGTTCCTGTGTGGTTATCCTTTCTTTTTTAGATCCACATCCCTGACGCGGCTTTATAAATACACTGAAATTAACCGCGTATTGTTTATTAGTTTAATGCATCTGATTGTAATTAACCTGTAACAATATAATGGTCCACAGAATGGTCAAACTATTCCAAATACCATAACTGCTTTAGCGTTGTTACTCTCACTGCGCCTTGGATCCCACATCGTATCATCTTTTTCCATATTACTCTCACTGCACCACTCGGAGTATTTATATCACTGTATCTGATTGTGAATCACAGCTGTACAGCAGCTGATCGGAAAGAGAATTATCGGTGTACAGCATCAAGCAAACGTTGCCTCTATTGGCAACGTTGTCTATTGAACTACTCTCATATGACAAACGCTTCAGAGCCTTTCTTGTACTGACCTCGCTGTTCAGAAACAGTTTCATCCCAAGAACTCTAAATGCACTCAATCAGTCCATCAAGTGCTCCTTGTAGAACTGTTTGTACTTATAAGTACAATTACCTCACTGTAAACTTGCGATAGTTATAATATTGCACAACCTGAGACACTTTACAAAGCGCGTATTTACATATGAGGACGATATCATTTTTAAGATGAAATGTAGCAAAATATGTTTATTATATTATACAGATAAAACTTTAAATACACGGTGCCGCAGTGCTAGTGAGCCACTGGTGCTCCGTTCATAGATTGTTCCTGCCTTGCGCTGTATTCTTGCTGGTGATGATGCGACACTGGAAGGATAGATGGATAGAATAATTAAACATGTACTACGAAGATATTTCAACGTTCCTTAAAAGTTTTGAAGAATCTGCATTCTAAGCTTACAGATGGCTTAACATCTATTACAGAGCTGATTGTGTGGCGATTGGGTATGTGGAGAAAGAAAAGTAAGGACAGGAATTGGAGGTTAGTATGTTTGAAAGAGACAGTATTGCTACAATAAAGTATTTCATCGAAGGTCGCACATGGCACAGCAAGCATCTTGCATGAGACATGAACAATCACTGCGCCACCGTGTTCCCATGTTTAATAACATGCTTTATATCCTATCACCATGAAAATATCACGTATAGATCTCAGTATTTGAATTATTCAGAGAGCTGTAACATCACGAATGTAATGGATTCTGTGTCCTGTCGGAGGAAGAGAAAGCCCAAAAGCACGTAGTGATTCACACACATAGAGCACATAAGAAGATCACATACAAAACAAAGCATTTAACGTGCTACTTTAGTTACAATGGGATTTGAGAAACTGGTTAATTAAACAATTTTAAGATGAAGTTTATGATGTTCTACTTTAATGACAAAATAAACTACATGATTAAAGTAGATTTCGAGATTGAAGTTGACATTTCGTGCTTTTTCCCCACTGTGTGCCTTTTTTTTCTCTGTACCCTAATAAGCTTTCATATGACACTCAGACGGTGGGCTATGACTCGCCTTTTCATGGCGACTTTGATATCTGACATCTTCTTTTTTAATTCAGGCACTGTGCAACTTTGTGAACGTGAGCTTTCGAGTTTCCCCGACATGCTATATCACTTGATCAACTTCCTTTTGTTGTTTATACCACTGTTTAAACCAACAAATAGTACGCTTTTCTTTGCCTCCACTTGGTATTTGCTGAAATTCTTCTATTTTCTCTCTTGATTTTGCCAATGCCTTTTCACAGAAGGCTGAGCTTAAGGGCTATTTATATTGATTTGCATATTCAAAGAGGTTTAATTCTGGGAGGAGCTGAGGCGGGACAGCAGGCGTGTGCACGTGCATTAGTTTTCACACTGACCGGGATTTATGTAGCAGAAGAACGTGGAAGTTGGTGTACGCACAGATTTATGCATCTGGATTTTTTGTGCGTAAGCACATTTCCATTTTTGTCCATACGCCATGTTATAGTGTAAATTCTACGCACAGTGTTATACATGAGGTCCCTGGTGTTCTAGAACTTTAGCCTTCCCATAGTCTCTTATAGCCTTCCTTAATCCAAGTGGTAACAGCTTTTTGTATGCCTTAGATATTTCAGAATACCAAAACCAAGACATTGCACCCAAAGACATCTGTTGGTGAAAAACTTAACCTCAACCCAAAATAATACAAATAAAAAACACTTCTTTTTCAATTTTATATTGCACAGAAACAGGAGTGTGGTTAATAAGTGAGAGAAAACCACTCAAGCTTCTCTGGCTAGCCAACATGTGTATGCTTTTCCAATATATCTCAACCTTCTATTTTTTAAAACGTATCCAGGTCACTGCTTCTACTAACTTGGTAGTTTGCTTCCACAACTCTTCAAGTTAAGAAATGCTTCCTGACTTCAGTCTTAAATGCACGTATCCTCAAATGTCAACAGAGTCCTCAAGCATATGATTTAAATTACAGTATTTACATTAATCTATTTTCACAACCCAGTCACTCTACTCATGTTCACTGATAGCAACATACAGTCCTAGCAGAATCAATCACAAGGCTAAAATGCTTTATATAAACTGAGGCAATTTAATGATGCCAATCCCTGATCATACATTATTGTATTGTGGAATAAAACACAAACAAGCACACACAGTACAACAGCTCCGAAAATAGAGCACATATCTTTAGAATTTAACCTTTGGAGCAAGCCTTGTCAAAGGGCAACTGCTCTTTAAAGCCACCCAAGCTATACAACTGCAAACAGGAGTGGTGTTTTGTTTTTTATTACTCTTTTGGAAATGTCATCATTATGCTATTAAATATATTAGTTTCACATGTGGCAAAAATTACTTCGTTAAATCACTGTGAAAAATGCATAGTTTTGACAAAAAATATTAATTGACAACAATAACAGAATTATTGAAGTCATCAGTAATGCCATGTGTTACTTGTTGACCAATACATGACAAGTAAATTTATCTTGATAGGGCTTAATTATTCCTTAATTGAAACTTAATACAAAATTGTCACAACAACATTATTACAGCAGTCAGGTTATAGCCTATGTAATAGATAGTCTAATATGACTAAAAAGTGCAGGACTTTTATTCACAACCCAAGAGATAAATACAATCCTTGGAAGTCTATATTTTTATTTACTGAAAACGGCACAGAGCAAATATGTTGTGCCAAGTTAGTTATAACAAATAAATACATGAAATAAAAACCAAATCAATGTGCAGCTGAAATGTTGATGGCATTTACATTGTTCTGTAGATTGGGCACAGTATTGCAGTATGTTGTAAGACATTCAGATGGAGACATAATAACTAATATGTGTCATTTGGTCAAATTAAAATTGTCTCATCTCATCTAATCTATTCTTTAAAAAGGAAAAGTACTGTTTCATCATCATAACAGGACATTTTTTTGTTATTGGCTTCCCAGTATTAGAAAAGAAAGCAATCAACAAGATTATATAGGAAACAATATTGAAAGCCATCCAAATCTATGTTAACTGCTAAAAAAATTAGACTTCAAAAGAATATAACAGAATTGGCCCTGCTATGCTTCAAACACTTTTAATTGTTCAGTAAATAAGTCTGCATTCTCAGTGACCAGCCACAGGATTCAAGACAAGCGTCTCTGAGAGATTTTATGCCATAGTACTACCCATTGTGAAGCCAAAACTTTTTTATATCACTTATAAAATGTGGTCTGAAGCTTACTAAATAAACTAGTCACTTTGTCTACAGATTGCCTCCAAGTTGCCTCCAAGAATTTCCCAAAGGGAACTACGGCAGTGTGAAAGTATCTTTTGTTGGGTTGCTCCACACAGCCTCTCAAATTATTTTACCAGTTTTCTAGGTTTCAACTCTGTTGTTTGGTTAAAATTAATTTCTAACTTTACGGAGCCTATAAAAATGTGTGACTCATCACACTGACAATATGCTAATGAATTCCCAGATAAATTGTGAGAGTGTTTACTGTACATATTAAACACACATACAAACAGACTACATAGACACTACTGACAAAGCAAACTACAGCATAGTTGACCTTATTTCAATGTCAGCTGGTGTCACTTCTTCAAAAAGTGAAGCAATCACAAAATCTTTATGGACAATGTCATGTTAAAAAATATATAATTACAGCCTAGTGATTATATAAAAGTTTCTTCTTTTTTTGTTATCCACATTGTTTATTGAGTCTTACAAACGTCTTTAATAAATCTCAAATACAAAATCCATCCATTTACTTTGTGAAATGGTTTATGTGTTACAAGGTCATGGGAAGCTGAAGCTATAACCAACCCTAGATAGGAAACCAATACTAGCCTAGTTAGTAGTAGGTACACAGTAGGTACACAGTTTCGCACTCATTCCCACATAGCCAGCTTTGACTTAGCAGTCTTTGGACTATTTAACTATATCTGTACAAGCAGATGCAGAACACAACAAAAAAAAAAACACATCCAGGCCAAAACTCAAATCGAGTCTTGTGTGGTGTGTGTTACCAGGCTACCTCACTTCTATTACAATATGAAAAAAATAGTTGGTATACAAGTATAAACATCTCATCTCAATGCAACACTAATATATTAGACATAAAACACTCCACATTAAACAGTCATCTACCCTTGCTAATATTTTGCTACTCCTGTGTCCAAACACTGACTAACCATCCATCTATTCCTACACATCAGATATACTTTTCCAGTTCATGGCCAATTTGAATAACTGTCACAAAGCTGAAACACACTGTGGATGAGAAACTAGTGCGTATAAAATATTTCTTTAACAAACAAATAAATAAGCAGGTACTTGAAAAAGCATAACAAGGCAAGAATAATGCATTCAGAAATATTAACCCCTTGTAATTGCAAGTTGTATCTAAACTGCAAAAGCATGTTAGAAACTCTCCCTCAGGGCAAAATGTCACAAATTTAAATATACACAAAGGCCGAACCAGAATTTTTAGAGTTTTAATCTAATCAGTGCCCACTAAAGACATACACAAAATGAAGGTGAAAATGGGAATCAATCCTCAAAACCAGTTGACTTAGGCTTTATTTCCTTATACATAAACTGTCAGTTAAATGTAACGTATTCACTGGATTAATTAACCTGCTTATTACTTTAAGATAATCTTTTTCCAATAAAAACTGAGGATCCACTTTGTACAGCATTTCTATCAGCACATATCTACTCTAACTTTGTGACACTAACGCTCCTAAAATGTCATTAGTGTTTCTTTGTCCGTTTTGTTGCAGCGATCAGGTTTGCTTCTCCAACACCAGTCTTTGAATATGGCCGGTAATTCCTTTCGGACAAGACTAACATTCGTCTGGCAAGTGTGCGGAACTAAACTATCCTATATTTGTAAATATAGATATGCACACAAGCTAAATATTGTCATCCTCATTAACCAAAAAATTAAGATCAAATTTGTTTTAAATTTAAAAGTTTGTAATATTTGATAGAATACTACAAGGCATAATAATGTGAATCACTGGAACAGCTAGCGTAATTTTCTTTGAATGGCTTCAGAATAAATAAAAAAATATCATGTACTGTTAACCGCAAAATGCATATTTGACTTTTGCATAACTATACATTTTGCACACGAATACACTTTTTATACAAAAATAAACCAATAATACTCGTGCCTCGTGGTGTTATGCAGAAAATACCGCCTGGACAAAACACTTGCTATATGAAGCACTGAAAAATCGTCAGTTTTCAAATGCTTTTTCTAGACAACTAATAACCGTTTAAAGATTATTTAGAAACATCTGGAGTTAAATTGCGACACACTTAACTTAGCCGTGTTTTTACAATACGCCTGAACGATTTTCGAATTCATATATCGATTGGAACTGATAAATGCCCGTAATCGATTTGTTCTGGCAAATACAACTACACTGGGAGATCATCCGACAGACAAATCAGCAAAAGTTGACGCTCCCCCACTTCTCTCTAAGTCATCTGTCACTTAGTTTGAAGTGGTGATCGTGTCTTGGTTGAGGTGTTCTGAAAAAACAACCTCTCCCTAAAAATGAACACCGGAGCGCGTCCTTAAGGCCGCCATGTACACCTAAATAACTTCGACCACACAAGGCAGGTTAGCTTACTGTACGTTTAAAGAAACAGCAACAAAAAAACTTCTTATAAAACAATTTCGACAAGAAATTCTTCGCAGTGCACACAATACGTACACCAGCTAATGATTAAAAAACGTCGCTCGAATATTATTAAACTGCACTCACCGTCTGTAATACGACAAGCAATAAGCCAACGTGCAAAGCACGAAGAGACATATCGAGGAAGCCCTTTAAAAATCTCCTTTGATCCAAATGTTCGAACTTCTTGTGCTTTACTTCTTTTATTCTTGATTTCCTTCTCTTTTTCACTCAGTTTCTTTCTTTTACAAATCCGTTGTACGTAGTGTCCGGACGATTGTTACACACAGGACTGTATTCTGTCTACGAATAAAAGCAATGAAACGAGGTGCGTCATTTTCGTTTCAGCCACACCCAACCTGGGATGGTCAGGGAGGATTCACCTTTTTCAAGAAACTTTATTTCCATTGAAACTTGCTTTCTGTTTCTTTGTTGTTATGGGGTGTACACGTAACCTTCTTTAACCTTTTTTGTTAAATGTTTTGTATCATACGGGAATATAATGATCACTATACATATACAGTACATATATGCAATAACGCCTAGAAGTTGTTATACGGTATCAGAAAATACTAAAAGCAGAAAAGTGAAAAAAAAAGTAAGGAACCGTTAATAATAAATAAATATTAATCTGTAAAGCCTAGAAATAGATTTATTTAATTTTTAGTGTTGTTGTGTAATATTAATATGTACAATTGATGTAAATGAATATATTTTATGCATAAAAAATGTAGCTCCTAATATTATTAAATTCATTATAATGCAATTATTGGGGCTAAACAATAGGATATTACAATTAAATAGTATGTAATAAATTTGTAGGGGGATTTCTCAACGAATTCTTCCATTCACATAAAAAAGAATAGCTATCCAAAAGAGTTCACAATTACACAGTTAAAACAGATTCTGTAGCCATCAAGGAACATACACTGTGTTTCATTAACAAGGTAACAGTACAACATGCAATTTTTAAAATAGTACATCTCGTTTTCTTATTAAGATATTAGTTATAGGAAAAAGTTAAGATTGATTGGGGGCTGAACTCACCACTGAGATGTTACTGGAAAAACAGTTTTATGAATTAATAAATGTCTTAAAATTGTCCAATATATTACATCTATTTAAAGATAAAAAACAAATATTCAGTGAAAAACTCTTCCCTAATGGTGTGATTACCTAAAAAAAATGCAAAAACTGAAAATGTGACGATTTTTACAAATAAACTGGTAAATCAGTAAAATGTTATTTTCAAACCATTTCCCAATTAACATTGATTTCCCCTTATGGGTGGAAACCTGTAAGGTTAGTAACTTGTAAGGAAACAGCCAGCTCATCAAAACTTGTTCACAAAAGAGAGATAATTTTCTAGGTATCTCATTAAAAATTATTGGAAAATTATAGAAAAATGTAATACGTCAACTTTGCTAAAATTCCACATGTTAGAATTGTTTTGAAGAAAAAATTTGATCCAATTGATTTTAATAGTTTGGATAAGCGTTTGGAAGTCAACAATATGAATCTCCCTTTGTAATGTTCTATTTCTTACCACACCCTTTGTACCTTTATAAGTCTTGCTTTTTCAATATGAAATTTAAAAGAATGCTATCCAGTCCTAACATAACATAGTTGGTGCTTCTGATAAGGTGAATGAATATGAGGCTCATAAGAGCCCCTCTACTTTACGGACTCTGCCTTGAACTCATGTCATTGTGAAGACCTGTAATGAGATACAGTATATATCATTTTTGGAAATATCAAAATTAGACACAACCTCTTTCACTGGTTTATTACAGATTGTACTGTCATCACACTGGTTCAGGGGAAAGAATTAACATTTGTTAATGTTAAGATATATCCCTTGAAGTTTAAAACATTTTTATTTCTTATTAAGAGACTTGGACACTTTTAATTTATTGTTAAATAATTAGATTACATGATCTGCTAATCACGAAATTTAATTTCATTATTATTAAAAGCAAAGCCTTTAAAAAACCTCTGTTCAATCAAAAGATGACAACTTACAGTGATTATGTAAAAAACTAAAGGAAAGACTATCCTTGGCAAACGCATCTTTTAATATTAAATCTCGGCAACATCCCAAAGACTAGCTTCACCAAGTTTTTGTTGTGGTGACGGAGAGTTTTAAGAGTTAACAAAAAATGTTAAAAATGAATGTATGACTAATAGTGCTAAATTCTTTATGAAAATAAATTAATAAAATGAGTATCTATCCTTTCACAGTAATTTGTATATATGTAGTGATATATATGGTGTCTCGGTCTACATTAGGATAACTTAATTAAGATAAACCCTACAGATTTTATTTTTTTCTCTAGCCGTCTGGAGTTTATTTATTTATTTTATTTTTTGTTTTTTCTGTCCACCCTGGCCATTGAACCTTACTCTGATTCTATATTAATTAATGTTGACTTATTTTGTTTTCTTATTGCGTCTTTTATTTTTCTATTCTTTATTATGTAAAGCACTTTGAGCTACTGTTTGTATGAAAATGTGCTACAGTATATAAATAAATGTTGTTGTTGTTGTAGCCAAAACTGAAGGATTTTACAGTTATTATTGAGGAGGATAATAAGTTGCATGCTAATAATTAAAATAATGTTATTATGAAGTTCCAGTATGAAAGTAATTATGCTGTGCTTCATTCTAGATAGTAATTCTTCATTATTAAAGCATTCCTGATAAGCTGCAAGGAGAAATGTAGTCGGCTTGTCCATGAATTCCATATAAATTTAAGTAGTTAACCTATCGTTTCCCGGGACTTACTGATTTTTAGACTTAATTTCTTGCAAGTTAGTTTTCTAGAACATATCTTCCTATGTTCCTCACAAACAGTTTGTGGATTCTTAAAGGAATTAAGCAGCTGAAAACTAACGGTGTGGGTAATAGCTTTATACAAAGTACTACATAAGTCAACAGCAAACCTGGGTAATTACTTTATTTTTGTGCACACTGTTTCAGTCTCCCTGTCATATTCATTTCTTAAATATTTTTCTCCTTTCATGTACCTCTAGATTATATTTAAGCTTCCTTTGTTTTTTCCTTGTAGAATTTATCTATTTTAGTTTATTATTTTTTGCATTCTATATTATGAACTGTGTTTTCTCTCTGATTTAGTTAATAGCTAAAGTTCTCTTCGATAGGTTTTAAGTCCTGACTATCTTCTATCAAACCTTTCCTTGTTTTATCATCTGACAGCATTTCCCAAAGTCATTATTTTCATTACCAAAATTAAAGGATTTATAAATTAGATTATATAAGTTCATAACTAGGCATCCTTATAAGTGAGATGAGATGAGATGCTGAGTAAGTTACCTGCAGCATGATGCTTGTACTATTAGTTACTAAAACTCTGTATATTATTTTGGCTGACAGCTTTATCCAATGTGACTTACAACATTTGAGATGCAATTGCTTACATTTTTTTTCATCTTGAGTAGAGGCAGAGAAAGTGACTTTCTTGTGGACACACAATATCAGTAGCAGAATATGAATTCACCACTGCAGAGTGGTGCAAGTCCAAAGCCTTAATCACTACAGCACAGAACTTATAAGAGTGCTTTGAGAGCAACTTAATTTGTTAATGATCATAATGATTTTCATTCACTTAAATCATGAACAAAAAGTTATGTTACACAGGAATAATAAAATAATAACAACAACAACAATGATAATATTCATGTCAGTCAGTCATTATCCAACCAGAAACAAATATGCTGCTTGTGGCAAATAGACAAGGTGATCATTATTCCATTGTTGCATCCACCACTGCTCTCATTTCACATACACTACAAAAAAAAGACATATATTACATATAAATGATTGCACATACATAAAGCTACAGAAAGCAGCCATTTAAAATATATATCATTTAGTAGGAAAATTCTTTAACACAGAATAAACCCACTAAACATAAACACCCATACACACCATATAAAACTGCCCTATGTCTTGGCCTAGGAACAATATAAGTGTAGCAACAGGACTATAACAAAAAAATACTTTGAACAAAAATAATATTATAATAATAATTATTGCCTTATTAATATGTAATGATGCCCTGTGGTGGGCTGGCGCGCTGCCTAGGGTTTGTTTCCTGCCTTGCACCTTGTGTTGGCAGGGACTGGCTCCAGCAGACCCCCGTGACCCTGTAGTTAGGATATAGCGGGTTGGATAATGGATGGATGGATGGATAGATAATATGTAATGATGGATATATAAATTAAATTAAATGCACAAATTAAAGGGAAGTATTATGGTTTTTTTTTTCAGATATAAACTTTAGAAACAACTTTGAAAGACGACAAGGCGATTTGCAGACTTGCATCAGGGTGATGAGATGACCTGTATTTCCCAGTATCGGACCATACCTAAAACTGTTTTGATAGTCGAAGTGGGGAAAACAGTGATAGATAGTAGATGATCAGAGTAAAAAATATTGGTCTGCTAAAAAATTAAAAAGTAAACTCTGTTTCCTAGTGGTAGATGATGTTGTATGCTCCATGCTGAGATCTTTTAGGTAGAAGATAGACATTACAAGGTAGGGTTGTTATATTCACTAATCATGATGCCAAAGAGTGACAATGTGTTGCATGTTGATTAGCACATACTAGTAAGAATTTCTCTGTATATGTATACACGAAAATAAGGAACCTATATTTCTACATATTATACCAAAGAATTTATAATTTAACATAAATGATTAAAGGTATGTAACCATGAACAGTATTATTTTTTCTGTCATCAATTCAATAAATACTCATTGAAATCTGCCTAATTCAGGTTAGAAGAGGTGCTGAGCCTACTCCAGCATATTTGATGCAGAGGCCAACTGTGGATTGTGTGCCAGTCTATCACAGGACACAGTCACATCTCATCAGTTCAGAGTAATCAATTAATCCTCCTTCCTCGTTATTTAGATGGTGATAAAAACAATAGCACATGTATAAAAAGCACACACACACACACACACATACATATAAGCAAGGACAATGAGCAAACTCCACTCAGACACTGGACCATGGTTAGACAGCAACATTAATCACTTTTCCACCTTAACTCCATTAAAATAATTAATTTCAGGAAGTTAAAACAAATTTAGATCGTTTTTCTTGCAGTACACAGACACCATGACAACTCATCTGTTGGGAATAAATAGCAATTAAAAAATGATTAAAATTAAATTAATATAATAAAGGGTAAAGAGAACAAACAAGTCATTAATTTACCATTTAACATTAATTATAATAATACTAATTAACTCCAAACACTTCAATTAATATACTACTGATTTTTTTTCTGTAAACTCCAAGTTAAAGAAAAAACGAATATCTAAAAAATGTACTTATTCTTGGCGGCAACATTTTTATGCATAAAATTATTTTTGAAATTGTTATTCATGAAATGAACAGCCCTATTGCTTTCCTTAAAACCTTTAAAAACACAGATATTGGTAACAGAATTATTAATGAAGGCTTGAAGACATTTTCCTTTTTACGAGTATGAGCAACGTCCCTCGTTATGTCACAAGCACCCAAATACTGATCTGTTACTTCAATAACCTGATTATTTTCACCAAATGTTAACTTTAGTTTTAGACATCTGCACAAATGTGTTACGCCAAGGTCCACCTATATTTCTGAACTTCCTGCCCTGTCACAGATAGTGGAGTCAGCAACCCTGTGCAAGAACTTAATTTCAGTCTCTTACTCACAGTCTCCTTCATTCAGTCACTGCTCAGATCTCATGGCCAAGATCAAAAATGGGGAGGCATATTGGTTAGATAACCAGAAACCATTTATTGTTAAAGGATTCCGTTTACCACCATCATTTTGCACAACTGCAAGCTTGGCACAGATTAAAATTCATGTTTACCTCTATTCTAAGGTGTGATCTAGAACTTTAGGTTTTTAATCTCCTTTTCTTAGGGAATTTGGTCACCATTTTCTACAAGAAACAAGACATGCTTTTCTTGGATACGACCATGGCCTCAAAATTGGAGTAGCTACAGTATGTCTCTTCAAACTAAATCACATGTTGTGATTTACTCATTTACACAGATGTCACAATTTGATTGGATCAGCAGGAAGATATCTTATAAAAAACAGAAATACAATACTTTAATTTGTATTATGCAAGCCTCAGTTCATATGACCCTTCAAATAGCTGCTTTTCCAAAGGCAGGCTGGAATCTATACTGACTGAACTATCAGGTGGATTTTCCATTCCAGTATCCCAGATCTATGCTTTCCTGAGGAAACTAAGGAGTGTAATCACACAGGTATTAGAACACACCTTCTCCCCGTCCATTTTTTTTTTGTACATTGAGATCCCTACTCCTTTCTGCTGGCACTCTACTCACATTTGAGACAACATTGATGAAACATTTTATCTGAAACATTCCCACAATATTCAGTGTTTTCAACATTTCCACTTAGCTCTCAACTACCCCCATGACCTTACCAGTCAGGAGGTTTTTATTCAATATGGCGATATCCACCACAGACACTGTGTTCACTGAGGAGGTTATATCCATCAAGGTTAGAAGTTCCACAACAATGATTTCACCAGCTGATGTCAATGTTATCCGCTCATGCTGAGAACAGTCTAGACAATGTCCCACCTACCCTTCCTGAGTTGTTGAGTAGTGTACCAAAAGCTGTTCAGGTTGTTCAAAAGTTATTCTCCATTGCCTCGCCAAGCTCAACACTAAGAAGATGTTTAATTTTTCCTCTTTAAAAGCTGACATCTTTTTTACTATCTGGAAGCATGCAGTCAACTCTGTACACTCACAGGTTTGCATTGCACAGAAGGTCTCTTTCTTCAAAAGTGGCATCAGCTACCTCAGTACCCATTTCAAGCTTCCAGTTCTGTCTAGGAGACAATCTGTCAGCATGGTCCAGCTCACCACAAAGTGGCTGTTTATGTTCTCAGATAGCCAGAAACAATTACAAAGTCACTCATTCACTTTAAACCCACCAGTACTCTGGTACTAGGTACTCTTATGAGCAACCTTTTTTTTATCTTTGTGTATGTGATTGATAATCCATGACTAGCTTAAAAAACAATGAAATTCCGCATTTGCATTTCACTAAGGATATTGTTTCCAATCACGCAACTTCTTGATTATTCCACAGGTGACAACTGAACTCTCCCAGTAGGACTACAGAGTCAGTAGATGTTGCCTTTTGAGAGCTGAATTCACTGTCCCTAAAAGGCAGAGTACTTTGAACAACCGTTAGGTGTATACAACAAACAAAGGTCAAAGTTTTCCTTTCTGCAGCTTAAAGCCACATTAAAGTGACACTCATATCCAGCAAAACAAACTTTAACTGTGTAACACCCTGCAACGGGAATTTTGTATATTCTTGACTATATTCACCCAGGGCCTGTACCATAGTTCCAGAGCCAATGCTTTTCATAGAAGTGAGTCCTACTATTTCTAGCAGGTATCTATCATCTTCCTGCATTAGCTCCAAACAAAGAAGTCATTTTCGTGTCCAAAGAGTCAGTTTCTATTGTTTGGGCCTAATATATCTGCATTTGTGCCAGTCTCAACTATCTCTTTTCAAAGATATTGAACTACTGTTGTTGAACCATGTAAAGATTTTAAACAATTATGTATATATATATTTTTTTCTTTTTTCTCACCACTTTCTACTTTTATTTCTGCCCCTTAACTGGCTGTTCCCACTCACTGCTTGTTCCATTTTCTACCACATGGCAGGGTCAGGTAATATGAAGTCTCAGGGGCCTCACAGGGTTACTATGGAAATGTAGAGCACTGGCTACTTATATTACGAGACGTTCAGCCAATTTCTCTGTTCCATTGATAGGCTTGAGGCAGGTTCATGTTTATTCATACACAGCACTGAAATATTCAGCCATTCTTCCACCTCATAACCCTAACCCTAACCCTTTAGCTATAAGGCAGTAGAGCTACTCACTGTACTATCATGCCACCAACTGTTACTGTATATAGTTTCCTGTCACTTAAAAAAAAAACTAATGTTGAATTATTATGCAATAAAAAAATTAACTCCATTATCAGCAATAAAATTTGAAATCATATCTTTTATAACATTTATTATGCACATAGTGAGAGACTAAAATTAAGGGATAACTTTTACAAATCTTCTGGGCTGCTACTGTGTAGAGGCGTATATACCTGTATTTGCTCTAGCAACAGTAAAATAACAGCAGTATGCAAAGTCTGACATCATTCTATCAGCCATATGAAACTTGACACACACTATGTCAGTTTATAAAACAATTAGGGTGTGACTTTAAAATGCTGTCTCGCTCAAAGTAAACCAGTCTGTCTGGTTTCTTATTCTGATCTGTTTTGCACCATGGGGTCATGAGAAAAAACAAATAGTTTATGCAATGATAATAAAGAGAGGTTGCAGTATATGAAATAATTTCATTTTTATATATTTTTTTTTCATTTGCTCTATTATTTTGGATATTTGCTACTCTGTCAACCTAATTATAATAATAACAGTATTGGAAGTCTTGAATAACAGAAGTTTAGTTTATAAATTAGAAGTTTATTATATGTTTATAAATAGAAATTTATTTTTAAATATGAGCACAACTAAAGATGAGGACATTTAGTAAAAACAGCATTATTATGAAGAGCATTTTAAAACCTTTAGAATTAGAGGAATATGAATAAACTTGCAAATGCACGGCTTAAACCAAGTTCAAGCACTAGCCAGGCAGGTTTATAGAACAGGAAGAACAACTCAGAATGAACAGTCAAAGAAAGAAAAGCAACCACCTATTTTTACTAAAAAAGTACAAATTTTTAAGAAAAATAGGAAAAGAATATTACACTAAGCAAGACACAAAACTACTGTCTAACACAATGTAACATTACATTCACAATTCTACTTAATCCAGTTCTGAGTCATAATTGGCAGCAATTTTCTAACTAACGGGAAGTGTTTGTTCATTTTTTAAAACTTATTTGTCTAAGGTTGGGTGCTTAGTAAAATTGTGAAGGACAGAAAATGATTGTTCGATGTTAGGAATTTTTGGAAAAGAGATTAGTTTTCAGTTGTTAAATACCATTTTTGTCATTTATTCTGAGATTGTTTTTAACCAACAATTTACTATACATCTAACCATCTGTGAGGGAGTTAGTAATTTGTTACTATTACTTTTTTTTATCTCATACATGGAGGAAGTATTGTTTTTATAAAAAGAGTTTTTCAATGGTAATAACACTTTTTGATATGCCTAGAATATGTTTTGTGCATTTTTGGAAAAATTGTTTGTCCTATGTCAACTTGTCTGTGGTCTTATGTGTCAGTCATAAACATTTTGAGGGCACTACAACATTAGAATGAATTGATCAATTCTAATGAAATTTTGTGGACATCTTGAACTTCATAGACTGAGCAGCAGATTAGATTTTTAGTGGATTCCAACTCTTCTCCTTTCAGTTTGTAAAGTTCTGACTTTTTAAATAAAGGGCCAACCCCTGCAGTTCACAAAAAATGGCATATGCATTTAAGACTGTTACAGCAAGATTTTTGGAAATTTTGTATTCAACCCAAAGCTTGAGCTTTTAGCTTTTAAAAGTCAAATCATTGCAGATTCTGTGTTGTTATTAAATTGTCAGATGTCATCTTAGATTGGCACCTTCAGTTTATGAGTTGGGGTGTGAGCCACAACACCATATCAGCTGCATGATAGAAGGTGCAGGATTTCTACTCATTCTCCTGTAACTTTTCAAATTTTAAATGAAATCAGTAAAAGAATTCATAGAACAAAATGAGGCAGGTTAAAGTTATTAAATACTGCAATTCTTCCAAATTAGGCCAAATAATTTTATGTCCAGATACTTTGTACTTGTAGCTACATAAAAATGAATTGTTAGAAATAGATTTACCTTTAAAGCAGGCTGCAATGTAAAAAATAAACTAGAGTATAATTTGGTATAAAACCGAATACCATACTCATGTTTTAAGGATGCAGAAAATCATGTGCTAGCCACATGGACTTCTTTTTTGTTAACTTTGGCCTTTATAGCGGGCTAGGATGCAGACTTTGATCAAATATTACCAAACAATGTTTCAGTAAAGTTCTAACTGAGAGCAAGTAAAGTACTAATCGTCTTCTTAAATAAACACCTCTATTGTGTTGTTTCAGAGAAACACTACTGCCAGAAATGAAAATCAAGATGGTAGGCTTGGTAGGCTTTTTTCAGTTATAAGAAGAAATGTGAAAAATGTGTTTATATATATTGACAATAACAAATGCAGGTGAACAATATTTATGTAGTTAACATTATGAAAAATGTTTATTTTACAAAAGATTTTTACACTTTTGTTTTATCCATCCATTTTTTAACTTGTAGATATCAAACTTGGATAGGATACCAGCCTCATTACTTGGCCAATTTACTGTTGCCAATTAGCCAGACATGCACACATTTGGGTTATAGGAGGAAACACACTCAGACATGAGGAAAAACAAGCAAACTTTGTAGAGGTATTACCCAAAATTAAAAACCCAAAAGAAATGAAACCCAAGAAATCTGAACACAGGAAGTAACTGCATTAACTACTATACCACTGTACCCTTGCTTTTTACATATGTTGTACTCTTTCTTTACTCCATTGTTTTACACCATAAACAATGTCTATTTTTCTAGTTTTTTTGATATTTGACTATATACTGTACTTTTCTGGTACAAATTAACATTTACAAGTCAAGTTGAACATTATAGTCAACCAAAACAACAGCAAACATAGTTCTTCTATATTCTGTTGCATTCTGCGAAATGTCTCTAAAATCAAGGTATTTAGAAAAGTAAAAAAGTTTACCAATCCAAATCAAATTACTGAGTGCGTTAAACCAGCACCCAGAGTGATAAAGTAATGTAGGCATTTGCCTAATTTAACATTGCAGTGCTGAATCATTTTTTAAAAGCTAACAGGTATGATCAAAACTAAAAAGTTCTAAATGAAATTCATATCCAAAAGCACAGGCACAGAAAAAATGCCAAGAAAAATTTAAATACAAAAACAAAGACTGAACATTCCATAAAAATATGAAGATGTGAACACCTATCACCTATACAGTGCTCATGACCACATCTGGAATGTCACATATTGACCACATGACATTTTAAATCACACACCCCATGGCCAAACATCTCTGAATTAATGATGTGGTGGCCATCTTGGATCCCTGGAAACATTGGGAGATCGCCAGCCTGCAAAAAAAGCAATAATTGGTCACTGGTTAAAATATTACGAAGCAGTGCAAATTAAAAATGCAGTTAAAAAACAAAGAAACGTAACAACAGCAGATATGTTTGAGACTTGAATCTAGGCTGTTCAGTCATAGACATCGTGTTGGCCACAGCAGTAATCCCATCAAAAGAGAAATTATTTCCTCTGCCACAAAAGTGTAAAAGATTAAGTTATTGGGTTATAAGATTAGATTGCTCTTTTGAAACCCAATATTGCTGTCATCCGTATGAAGATTTAACAGCATTTTGCTGATTTTAATGTCTTGTTGTGTTTAGAACCTAATAGAAAAAAGATAACAATGAGTTTAATATACTTCATTACAGTAATCCTTTCTTGATCGCGGGGGGTTCTGGAACGCAACGCATAGATGAAAATCTAGTAGAAACCATATGTTTGTATGGTTATTTTAATATATTTTAAGCCCTTAGAAACTCTCCCACACTGCTTATAAATATTCTCCGCACAGTTATACAGTAAACCCTTGTTTATCGTGGTTAATCCGCTCCAGACAGATAAATGAATTTCCACGAAGTAGGATTCTTTATTTACAAATCTAATATTTTCGCAGTTAGAGCATAGAAAACCTGTTTACGATCTTCTAAATACGTTTTTTAACATTATTAGAGCCCTCTAGACATGAAATAACACCCTTTAGTCAAAAGTTTAAACTGTGCTCCATGACAAGACAAAGATGACAGTTCTTTCTCACAATTAAAGGAATGCAAACATATCTTCCTCTTCAAAGGAGTGCCGTCAGGAGCAGAGAATGTCAGAGAGAGAGAGAAATGTAAACAATCAAAAATCAATAGGGCTGTTAGGCTTTTAAGTATATGAAGCACCCGCGATAAAGCGGCTGCAATGAAGAGATCAATGTGAAGGTAGTCTTTCAGCATTTTTTACAGGAGCGTCTGTATCTTCTAAGCAAACAGCCAGTGTGCAAACAGCCCCTCTGCTCACACCCTCTCCGTCAGGAGCAGAGAATGTCAGAGAGACTGAGAGAGACAGAGAAAAGCAAAAAATCAAAAATCAATACGGGCTGTTAGAGCTTTGAAGTGTGCGAAACACCGCACGGGAAGCATATTGTATATCATTGAGGAGTTTTATTTAATACATAATACGTGCTCTGATTGGGTAGCTTCTCAACCATCTGCCAATAGCATCCCTTATATGAAATCAGCAGGGCAAACAAACTGAGGAAGCATGTACCATAAATTAAAAGACTCATTGTCCACAGAAATCCGCGAACCAGCGAAAAATCCGTGATATATATTTAGATATGCTTACATTTAAAATCCATGATGGAGTGAAGCCGCGAAAGTCGAAGCGCAATATAGTGAAGGATCACTGTAATTTTACCTTCAGTTTTTTAGAATCCTTTTTAACTTATTGCTTAACTAATTTAGCTTTCTATAAAATCAGTCATATTGCAATAGGTTGTAGGTTTTTGTTCCAGCCATTCTGACAATTAGTAGCAATATGGAGCCAGAGATGGAATTTCATGTTTAATTTTATCCCTGGTGTGAGCCACTAGGGGGCGTACCGCCACCCTAACCCAGACAGGCAGGAGACAAGTTTTGCCACACTCCACACATTTATTTACAGTTTTTACCAGTAAGCACAACGCAACACCACTAACACCATTCGTCACTTCTCCCTCCACTCCTCTTCAGGTTTTGTCCTCTCCTCCCGACTCTGGCCCTGAGTGATGGTTGCTGGCTCCTTTTATTAGGTACCTAGAAGGGCTCCAGGTACTTGATTGCCGACACACGGCTGCACTTCCGGGTGTGGTGAAACTACTGCCCAGAAGGGCCCAGCAGCTCCCACTGCAGCACCCCCTGGCAGCGCCTGCGGAACCCAACAGGGCTGCATCAAACTCCACCTCCTATGAAGCCCTGCGGGAGTCTGAGGCAATACTGCAACCCAGGGAGGCTGCCATCTAGTGTCCAGGTGGAGGTATTGGGTCTCCCATGCTTGCTCCCCCGGAACATATGCTGCAGGGGCATCCCGGCTGGGTGTGCCACACCTGGATAAATTAACAAAAGAAAACTGTCACAACAAACATTTTTGAGATCACAAGCCTATTACTGTATATGCTCATATATTTTACCTTCTACATAGCACATCCCTTCTGTGCAGAATATGCTGTTTAAAATGACAGGTACTAATTACTTCAACACGGTCATTCACACCAGTTGCTACTCACTGAAACCTTTAGCAAAGAACTGATATGAGTCAAAATGAATAGCAAAAAACAGAGCAGTGAAGTACTCAAAAAGGCACATGTGTGCAAATATTTGGAAGAGCATCAAAACAAACAGATTTAGTCATACTTAATAAAGGGTCGTGTTAAGCTGCAGATTTGTTCACAGACAGACAAGCTGAAACGAAAATCTGTCACCACAATGGTGTTGCAGAATAAAGCTTGCCAAACTTTGTAAATAAAGCTGTTTTATATCAAGCCAAATGGTTTCTCACAGTTTGTATGGATTCAGCTTCAACCCATTTGAAGACTACACTGCATCGCAATCGTACACACATCCATTTTTCATTTTTTTTTTTTCCAGGGCAGGATCATGGGTAGCAGGAACAAATCCTGGAAAAATTATGCACAAGGCAGGAATGAGCTCTGTATGCATTGGCAGTCCAGTAGTAGCACTCAAATAACACACAGCACACACATCACATACCGAAACATACTGACATTCTGATTAACTTAACTTGCATGTTTTTGCAGAAGAAAACTGGGGTTCACACAATCAAAGGTGACAATGCAGGCTGCCAACAAACAGTGTGCAAGATTGGATTCTAAGTCTGTTCAGCTGTGAGGCAGCCACACTAGCTACTGTTCCATTATTTTCCTTAACTTTAAATTTGTCTTTTTCCAATATGATTTTATTTTTCCTAATTTTTATTCACTGTGGATTCTGGTCATCAATATAAAGTAATTAGTAAGAGTTTTGTCCCCCTTTTCTTTATGTGATTTCTCAAAATGGGAAAATTAATAAATAGAATAATTTGTAAAGGAATGAAAGATAGAATTTGGTAGTAGCAGCTTATGATGAACAGCTGTTTACTTCAATAGCAGCGTGAAGCTGTCAGGTAGAAGAGAAGAGCTTAGGTTATCAGTGATGACAAATTTTTGGAGACTTTTTTCTGTTTCTTTCTCTATGACATGCAACAAGGCAGGTTTTCAGTAATAATATAGTTTCTGTTAGGTATTTGAACAGGATGGAGATGATCATAATTTTAAAATGACTTAATAAAGATATAACCTAGAACAATAAATAATAAAATTTAAATTTGCAGTTGCATTTTTGATGATGATGTATATTATACAGTATATTTTATTTTCGGTGGCAGTCCCAGAAGCCTGGGTTTAAATCCACAATTGTTTAATGATTTGAGTGGAGTCTGCACATTCTTCCTTTTTCTCCACAGGTTTACGTTTCTTCTCCCACACCCTAATCTGTGTGTGTGTGTTTGAGTATGTGTGTGTGTGAGTGTGTTCTGTAACAGTCTGAAACCTTGACAAATAATGGTAGCTGCCTTAGCCCAATGTTACTGTGATAGGCTCTGGCTCTCCATGACCCTACACTTGACTGAGCAGATTTTGACAATATGGTAGATCTCACATTTTGAGATACTGCATGCTTGCAATAATATAACTTTTTGAGTACAAAATGAGAGTGTTAAAAATAAAATATATTAAGCATAAAAATTGTTATGTCTTATTTAACTGAAAATTACAGATAAATAAGAAATTAAAACAATAAGTACAGTAGATTCAGAATTGATTGAACATTTAAGATGAGAGAAATAGTCATCGAATATTACTCACTGCATACATTTTTTGATTTTTGTTCAATTGTTGTATATTGTGGTCACATAATTGCACAGAGATGAATTATGTTATCTCACAGGTCTAAGCATGAATTTCTGACAATATCACAAGTTGCTTTTCCATTACAATTCCACAAAATATACAAAATATATAATTAATTAATTATTTAATTAATTAGTAAAGTGAATGTTGCTTGATATGAGTATGTGAGAGTCTATCCCATATTAACCCAAAGCCCCATTATAGGGATTATTTTGACCTTGTGTCTGATGTTGCTGATATAAGCCTTGGCTGCCTAAGAACCTGAAATAGACAAAGTATGTAGGTTTTAGAAAAAAATTGACTTTTTATTTATACTAAAAACTGGTAAGCAGCTTCAGGTATAGTATGAAACATTTCTGTATGCAATAGTTAATGTTAAAAAACAAACATACTATATTATAAATGTGAATTTCCCCTTGGGATTAATAAAGTATCTATCTATCTATCTATCTATCTATCTATCTATCTATCTATCTATCTATCTATCTATCTATCTATCTATCCTATATGAGGACATTTTTTGAGCAAAAGCTTATTGAAAGAAACCAAAAAGTCAAAATCTTAGAGAAACAAATCACACATTTTTACACACAATAAAATAATAACATAATCCCTGTCACCCATTTTCCCACAAAATCAAACCACCTCTGCAAAGTTAAGGTTTCTAAAAGACAACAAAAGGGGAGCCTGCAAGTGAAGAACGACACTGCATCAGCCCTGTCAAGGACTTAAAATGCAAGAGCTTGTTGTGGTGAAGACCCTTTAAATGTATCAGGTCTCTGACCAATGACTTTGACCAGTATAGTCCAGATTCTCCATTGATCCTAGCTACTGAGAGTTCCAAAAGGAATATTTTTGATGAAGTTTGTGTAACAAGAAAAAAATACACATGTACATGCAGAGTATGTTTTCATTTCCAACAGACACTGACAAGTCCAAAATTTTCACCTAGTGCAGTACTATGAGGCAGCAGCACTAATCACTGCACCATAGTGTCCCAAACAGGAAAAATATAAAAAATAAAAATAAAAACATAAATTGGAAAATTTTAAATAAGCAATGTTATAAAGGATAGATGTAAAAAAAAATGTTTAAAAGTTCTATTATAACTACATATTCACAATACTGTTTACAAGCATCATATTTTGCAATTTGTTTTTCCTCACATGTTGGAACAAATATTAAGCCTTTTTGCCAGAGACTCCTTACATATAACACATTTTATCCAACAACCCTAGAAAGGAGCATTCCAGCCTATTGAGACTTGTTCAAATCTGAAGTCCCTGAGGCATGTTTCCCATAATGGGAGAGTCTGACCACACCCTAAGCTCTGAGCCAGACAGTTCTTTGGTTCACAGCTGCAATAATCTTTAATGCATTTTGTTTTTCATAAAAGGGCTTCATTTTGTCAAATTAAACAATATTATTAGAGTCATTACATTTACGTGAAGTCAGATTTTTCATCTTCCTGGTAATAATTTATATTTGATTTTAAATAATCAGAAAACATTACAATTAACAAGTTCCTTTTAAACTATTCTGAGTGTTCTGTACAAGTCCACACCCAAAGAGAGAATTGCACATGATGAGACAGCCAAGACTGGAGGGTGGGAACTAGGTACGCGGTGTCTTTGATTACAGCTTCCGCAACCACTCCAGGTTTGACACTTGCTCAGACACTGAATAATCTTTACTGTTTTTCACAGTGTCCATGTAATGATACATAACCAGGTTTTATTTCTTACACTTGACTAGAGGTTGGTGATAGACCTGATCTTTGTCTTAAAACTTTTGTTATAATGTATTCCATAATTTAGTAATTCTTTCAGTATGGAGGTCTAATTTATACTTCTGCACTTTTTGATTGAAAGGTAGATGTAAACTTACTGTGTGAAAAGATATGTTTGAAGCTGAACTTGTACATTTAGAAATGACTTATGATGACTGTAATCAGAAATGATTCATGCTCAGAAAAGACAGACACTTTTATCTGTAAATATGTATTTTTATGTAATACAGCTGGTTTTGTCTGTACTGCTGTTTTGATATCTATATACAGTATCTTCCTGGACAATTAGTCATGCATAATAATAATAATGGGAGGTTAAGAAAAATAAATTGACATAGTATGTATGCCAGGCTATCATGTGGCCATGGCAGTCACTCTCTGCAATTTTTACCTTAACTGGTTTTGTTAGGATGTTTGCTTACATCCTCTTCACATAGTATTTACACATAAGCAGGCATTCTCAAGACCACTTAATCCAATTTTAATGGACTATTGTCCTTAATTGGCAACATGATTGGTGCCTGTTATTAACTTATTGTTGGATTAATTTGGAAGTTGCTTTGCCTTTACAAAGTACTTTTTATTTGGAGTTATGCTGGCTAACTGTCGAACTAAGATAAACTAACATGATACATTTTAGACACATATGGTTCGGTTCGGTTGGCTCGGTTCAGGTGCAGATCAAGGAGACTCCAGTTATCTATCCCATACCAAACTTGTGCATGTCTTAATAGACACTGAATTCTCACATGACAAAATTTGAATAAGAGGGTGTATAAAATGGTAAATAATTACTTCAGACATACAGTATTTGTAGAATTGGGTGGCAAGTTGGCACAGTGGTAGTGCTGCTGCCCTTTATAGTAAGGAGACCAGGGCTCATGTCCTGGGTCCTCTCTGTGTGAAGTTTGCTGTTCTCCCCGTATCCACATGGATTCCCTCCAGGTATTTCACTGATATGATGGTTTGGTTGCTAGGTGTGTGTGTCTGACCTGTGATGAACTGTTGCTCTGTCCAAGGTTTGTTCCTACCTTCTGCCCTGTGCTAGCTGGAATAGGCTCCAGCACCACCGGTAACCCTCATCTGGACTCACCAGGTTATAAAATGACAGACAGTCATCTGGAGAAGTTTTCATTATAATTTTATGGAGGTTTCTATGGTTTTCAGTGACAACAGATTCTTATTAAATACATTAAGGTGTCATATTGTAAGACAGTGAATCTTTATATATGATACGCTACCGTGGCTGTTTGTTTGTCTGTCCAGGATTTTAAATCACCTGTAGCTCACAAACCGTTTGATTTATTGACTTGAATTTGGTACACATGTACTACGTGACTAATTTCATTGTAGAATTAACTCTCGGCAGCGGCCAGCAGGGTGGCCATGCAGCGCATGCGTATAGATGCAGTTCTCATTCCCTACCACCTTCGCCATCACTTCCCCTACCTCTTCATATCTTAAATCATTCTTGAGGCAGATTGAAGACCTGAGTGAAAGCTTAAGTGAAAAATTAAGGAAAACATACTAAGTAATTGCAACACAAAAACTAACTTAATCAGTTTAAACGTGAAAAGATGCTCATGAAAAAAGGGAAGAACCGGGCCGCTAAGGTGCAGAAAAGAAGAGCTGCTCAGGGAGCAGCAAGTGCATCAAACTCTGAGCAAATGAATGCTAAATGTACAGAGAAAGAGTCTGAAAACTCAAGTCAAGTGTATTCACTGCACGTTATCGTGCAGTACGCCATTACTGGTATTTTTTATAAACCCTGTATTTGGAAGAATGTAGTTAAACTTAAAATGTTCAAGGTATGTTGGATCAATTATTTGATTAAAACATTTTACAATGTAAAAATCAATCACCAAGAACAGCCTGAAGAACTTACACTTAATGACCATTTAAATCTTTTAGAAGGCAGTGCCACTAAGCATTAAGGAAATGCCTCATATTTATTATTATGTATAAGAATCACACTTTGCAATCTAAAATAATATCCAGTTTTAAAAGTTGTTTAGGGAATTACACTCGTAAAGCATGGATTACACTTCTCTGGATGTTGAATGTGCTTCATTTATGGTTCATTTATGCTGACACAACAAATTGTTTAAGAAAAGGCAAAGTGTCACGGTGATATGTGGATCTATGTATTATTCATCTTTAATAACAAATTCAATGATACATCTGATCAATTCATATTTAGATAAATCGATCAAAATTATCTTTTAATTAAATTTACCAGTATGCAAATATGTTACCATATGGCTGACTTGAAACATATGCCTCAGTGGCTTTTTTTTTTTTTTTATCATTTTGCATGGTGGCTGAAGTGAAGCCAAGGAATGAAAACATTTCCCAACATTCCTTTCTTGCTTTGTGATAAACTTCACTGAAGTGTAGGGCATTTCACACTAGTTGGTCTGTTAGTAAGGGGCGGGGGGGTGCCTGAGTAGCATGACCGAGCAAACACTAAAAAGCACCGGGGAAATGTACCTTCAACTGTCTTCAAATATTAGCAGCGTATTTATATAATATGATTAGAGTAGAAAATAGATCAGCAGTCAAGCATTTTTATATAAAGTTTAAACTAGAGTGCAAAGTTCCATGCTCTTTAAATGGAAAGTGCCCCCCTCGCATTCCTCCATATCTAGAATTGTGCCAAGAGATGTAAACATTCCCAGAATAGTGTGATTATTATACACTCACTCACAAACAAGGCATGGTTCTATCAAGTGAAAAAATAAAGTAACAAAGGAACTGATAAAATAGAAAGGAAACACTGCTTGTAGGTGTTCAACATTCCCCTGCCCCATGGCATTTCTTACTCACATACTTCTCAGAACAACCTACTTCTCCCAAACTAAGTTTTAAAACACAATTCCAATTAAATTTTTGGACCAAATCTCAAAATATCTCTTGGTGTCAGAAGTACAACTCTTTCAGAATAAGAACACTAGGCTAGTATTTTTACTCCCTGAGCTTTCATTAACTTTTAAAGGGCTATATTAAGACTTGTGTCTCATTGCATGATGTCAATTATAAATGGGCAGAACAGTTCCCTGTGTTCATTGTCAGGACTGCATTGAGGTTGTAGTCTTCTGGACTTCTGGTCAGCTCTCAAGAGCAATTGACCACCCTTCTCTATATGAAGAATCTAAATTCTCTCCAAAGAGCCAAAGAGATCTTCTGGCCTTGTTACAGACCTTCATGGATATTCCATTATATTGGTGACCCCTAAAGTTTAATTATTTGAGCACCATTCATGAGGAAAAGATGTACCACACCAAAGAGGCTTATGTATGCTGAAAACTTTTTTTTACCACCAGTGACCCCACACCCCTCGATCAGGGTCTGCGTGGCAGGCGGCCGGGGCCCATGCCCGGCTGCGACGCCCCTGCAGCATATATTCAGGTGGAGCATCCATAGACTGTACAATACCTCCCCTTGGATCCTAGATGGCAGCCCCCCTGGGTTGGAGCGGTGCCACAGTTTCCCGCAGGGCTCCGTGGATATCGGAGTTTGGTGCAGCCCTGTTGGGTCTTGCAGGTGCAGCCAGGGGGTGCTGCAGCTGGAACGCCTGAGCCCATATGGGCAGTGTTTTCACCACACCCGGAAATGCAGGTGGAACTCAGCAATCCAGCACCTAGACCACTTCCGGATGAACAATAAAAGGGGCCAGCAGCCATCACTCAAGGGGAGCCAGAATCTGGATGAGGAGGACAAGGTTGCCTGGGAGGAGTGCTGGAGGAAGAAGAGGGTTCTTTGCTTTGTATTTTACTTTGTGTGTTTGTGCTTGGGACTGTGAACTGCCTGTGGGACACGGAGAAGACATGCACCCACAGGTGAAGAAAAATAAATAATTTATTTATTTTACTTGTGCCTCTATGTCCAGTCCGTGTCTGGTCGGGTGCCTATATAGCGCCTTTATCACAGTCTGATAATTTCTTGACATGTACTATTTTTGTAATTATTCAAAATAAATTTAATAAAGCAGCATAAACCACACAACTTAACTACAAGTAATATCATTAGTGTATGGTATATTAATCAATAAACAGCAGCAGAAATAAAGTAAATTAAGTAATGCATTAAAAATGAATAAACACACAAAACGAGTAAAATGATTGTCAAAATATAGAAATAACATGAGGAGAGGGTATGTCTTTAATTAACACATTAAGAACTCTGAAACAAAATTAAAGTTTGGCAAGAGTAGAAGTAATTTTGAGAATAGTGACTGGATTTCAGAGATTTAAAATTCTGTACTCTGACATGTGATCTCTTGTCCTCCTCCATTTTATAAACAGTAACTTAATTCCATCTGTTTCCTGAGTCTACAATAACAGTTACAAGGATGGCCTACTGTATACTTAAAGCTACTGTATACCTAAAGCAACAGGTGCCAAACATGCACAGCATGGTGATTTATTTATTTGTTTATTTATTTTCAGGACAATCATCATATTTTAGCACTATTCTCCTAAAGGCTAAAACAAAGACAATCTAAACATTTTAGTGATAAAAATTTTAATCACTGTAGCCTAAACTTAAAATAAGAAGCATTTCGAAAACATGAGAAACTTGAGTTGAGAAAAAATAGCAATATCTTGTGCTTAGTTTTTCAGACACTTTTAGTTTTGGACATAGCTTCTTAGGTCTCAGTGTCTACTCTGCATTTCAAGTGGTTTGATAACAGGGCTGGTATGCAGCAACAGAAGAGTGGGGTCAGGAGAGGTCACGTTGGCAGCAGATACTGCTTTGTACTTCTATACAGGCATCTAATTGTTCCTATTTATCACAAATGAGTAGGAGCTTTACTATGTTTCTGTATTGCAAGGTAAACTTTGTTAAACAATTTTCTTACCATGGAAAATAAAGTGATAATTTTGTCACTTATGTTTTTGGTTACTTTCTATGTCTATTTCTATTTAATATGAGTGCATATTTATCACATTATTATTATGTTTAAATATAATATTTCCAACTTCTTATAATATTGGAACCAAAACTATTAGCAGCCTAATATAGCATCAAATATGAATTTTCTGTAGGAGGTTGATGAATAAGAATATCCTCTGTAAACAATTACAGATTATTATTTAAGTGTTTATATGTATGCTTTGCAAGATTACAGCCTCATGGGTTTAGGGAGCTATGTGAGCATTTTTCTTATATCATTAACAGAGTGTATTTATGAGTAATATTTTTTGCCACAAACTTGTGAGCTATCAGATTGTTTCTTTAGCTCAAACTCATTGCTTTCTTGACAAGCTTCAATGCCGTAAAATAAGTTTAGTAAGAAAAGTAAATGTTTGCGATGTACTCTATGAATAAATATATAAAGTACAGATACATACACTTCGTATGCAATGCAGTAGATTAAGCAGTAGTCATAGACAGCTATTATTATTATTATTATTATTATTTAGGCTAATACTCATTTGTTTTACTTAATAGACATCTGAGGATAATAAAATGGTTTCATAGCCTTAAGACATTATCTTGTATTATTAATTATTACTACACTTTCTGTAAATGCAAATACAGTAAAAAAAGTAAAGTTTAAAGGTTGCTTGACAGAATTATTCATTAAGCATAATGTACATTCTTACAGGGTTTCCTTGTACAACTCTATATCAGTTACAAAATGCATAACTCCCACAAAACCGTGCGCTTATGATGTTATGAGAATAACATTTTATAAATTATTTTAAATGACAGAGAACAGTTATAAAAGAAAATCACTGAATATACAAAAATCAAACATAAATACTTTCTGTATTTTAAAATTAAGAGAATGGTCAAGTGGAAGGTTGAGTGTGTTAAGAACAGTGTGGGAAAAACGCTCCAAACCAGTGACTGAACCGTGGCTGAATGAGACCACACGCGCTCTCAGATGCTCTTGTAGGTGGGCTGAGAGAAAGTGGAAGAAGGACAATCTTCAAGTCTCACTGGACATCTTCAAAAGCAGTCTTCAGGAATATCAGGGACCAGTTAGAATAGCGAAATCACAACACTTTTCAGAGGTTGTGTCAAATAACAGTCAAAAACCATATGTTCTCTTTAATACTCTGAATAATTTAATTAATCCTTCTGATTCTACTGTTATTGAACCTTCATCTGCACTCTGTGAGCAATTTCTTAACTTTTTTAAAGATAAAATTGCAAATATCAGATGTGTACCATCTACCTCGGGTTTAGACCCTTCCACTTCGTATACATGCCAAGCTGTCTTCCATCAGTTTGAACCAGTTTCTCTCTCCACTTTAAGTGAAATAGTTAAGCATCTGCGGCCATCCTGTTGTCCTCTTGACACCATTCTACCACATCTTTGTAAGGATGTGTTTAGCTCCATCGGGCCACATGTTGCTGACCTAATTAATTCATCTTTGATGTCTGGCTGTGTTCCAGCTGCCTTTAACACCTTGTTGCCTAAATTTATTTACAATTATTTCAAAAAACAAATTATTTGTGTTTTTGCTGTCACGCAGATGCTAAATTAAGTGGAGATTGTTAATTTGAATATAGCACGCAAGCAAACAATAAGCTGTTATGTGTTTTATTCTTAGTACAACCTACCGCATTTTTGGACAATTTCCCGAAATTAGCAGCCAAAATCCATGTGCATGGCCATGCCAACACTCTTTGCTTCCATCAGGCGGATGTAGTTTCCACTATGACTGCTTGATGGTGTGACTGGCGCTTACAATATGATCCTTGGTACGTATCGAATACATGTTAACTGGCATTGACCGGATGCATACACCACCTCGGCTATGCATTCAGGCCGGAAGCGGTTTGAAGCAATTTCGCAACAATCGTCTACAAGGGGTTAAACATGCTGTAGTACTACTGCTAATCAAAAATCGCAACCTGGATCACTCAGTTCTCTCCAACTTTAGGCCCATTTCTAAACTCCCTTTTTTATCAAAAGTCTTAGAAATGGTTGTTTATAACCAGATACAGACTTACCTTGATTTTAATGGGATCTCTGAAAAATTTCAGTCGTTTTAAGCCACGACACAGCACTGAAACTGCCCTCCTAAGAGTGCTTAACGATTTGCTTTTAGCTGCTGACTCTGGTAATTCTGCCATTCTGGTTCTATTGGATCTGGCTGCAGCGTTTGATACAATAGACCATATTATCCTTCTATCGTGCCTTGAGATATGTGTTGGAATCAAAGGTTCTGTTCTTAAATGGTTCCAATCTTGCTTGTCAGGCAGGAGTTTCTCAGTCCATTTAGGGAAGTACTCATCTTCAGTTTCTTCTCTTGGCTGTGGGATACCCCAAGGTTCCATTTTAGGGCCAATCCTCTTTTCATTGTACATGCTTCCATTGGGGTCTATTTTTAGAAAGCACAAAATCGCCTTCCACTGCTTTGCTGATGATCTTCAAATCTATCTATCTATTCCATCAAATAGTCACCCAGCTATTCAGACTTTGTTGAACTGTCTCCGAGATGTTCAAACATGGATGGAGATAAACTTTTTCAGTCTGAACAAAAGCAAAACTGAAATTATTGCTTTTGGAAATTCCAATGTCCTCAGTGGGTATGACAGTGTTATTGGATCCCTGGCATCTTTTTCTCATCAGTCTTCCAGAAATCTGGGGGTAATTTTTGACTCTGCTTTTAAGTTGGATAAACAGATCAGCGCAGTTGTAAGGTCCAGCTTTTTTCAACTTAGACTACTTAGTAAAGTCAAGCACTACATTCCCCATGAACAGTTTGAGACAGTAATACATGCTTTTGTTACATCACGCCTTGACTACTGTAACTCATTATACATAGGTCTCAGTCAGGCACAAATTCAGAGGCTGCAAGCAGTTCAAAATGCAGTGGCCCGCCTTCTGACAGGGAAGAAAAAGCGTGACCATATAACACCTATACTGGCCTCCCTTCACTGGCTTCCTGTACATTTCAGGATCCAGTTTAAAATATTACTGCTTGTTTTTAAAAGCCTAAATGACTTGGCACCTGCTTACTTGTTGGAGCTTCTTGTTCCTTATTCTCCTGTCAGAACCTTGCGATCCTCTGATCTTCAGTTACTTCATATCCCCAGAATAAAGCTTAAAACCAGAGGAGGCAGAGCATTTTCGGTAATAGCCCCCAGTTTGTGGAACAGCCTCCCCTTGCAGTTGAAAGCGGCCCAGAATCTTAATCATTTAAAACCCTGCTTAAGACACATCTATTTTCATGTGCATTTGATTCTTCCTGATTTTATGAAGCTGGTTTCATCTTATTTATTACTATTATTATTATTATTTTGCTTTGATCTTATTGATTGGTTTAGTATAGTAGTGTGCAATGTACAGTATATTGAGTATATATACGCTGTGTAGTACCTGTTAACCTTTTTGTCTTTTAGTTGTACAGCACTTTGGTCAATGAAAGTTGTGTAAAGGTGCTCGATAAATAAATAAATAAAATAAAATAAATTATGCAGAAAAGAAAATAGCAACATCAAAGTAATGCATATACAGTAGGCAGGGGCAAAAATGGTTTAAAGACAAAATATTAAAAGCCCCTCACCTTCATGGAACAGTACACAGATGGCTGTTTTATTTATGTGAATGATCTTGATAAAAATAAGAGTAACAAACTTATTACATTTGTGCATGTCAGAAAAAAAAAATGCCATTGTGACTATTCTTGTATCAGCAAAATTATTCCAGATGGATTTGAATGCACTTAACTTGGGCAAATATGAGGCATAGGACAATTTAATGTATATGAAGTCAATGAAATGTAGGTACACTTCATTTAATATAGTGTATATATTAAGATTTAAGCTTCTTTTAAACAGTATCTATAAATAAATGGCATATAATATGACAGACATGCCAAAATTGAATTTTTATTCCACTGCACAATTTAATCAAATATAAATTTAGATTATGCATGTAGAAAAAGTAAGTACACTCCTATAATTATCACAATTTCCAATACCTCAAATTAGAATCAGGTGTACCAGATCCAGTGCAAATGACTAGAACATCATTAGGGACAATCTTGGAGGAGCCTGTATTATTTAAACCTTACACATATACTTTGGTTTATTCTATGTTGTTGAAATGTGTCCTATCACCATGTCCAGATCGAAAGATATCTCTGAGGCCTTCAGAAAGAAGGTTATAGATGCCTAAGAGTCTGTCAAGGGATTTAAAGCAATTTTGAAAATATTGGAAATTAAACATTCCACAGTCCAGAGACCATTTACAAGTGGAGAAGATTTCAAACAACTGACAACTTGTCCAGGCCAGGCCACTCCAGTAAGTTCAGCCTGAGAGCAGAAAATAAGATGCTGAAAGAAGTTCATATGAACCTCACAATTTAAACATGGGAACAACAGGTACCTTTTGACACTGTAGATGTCAAAGTGTTTGTGTCTACCATTAAAAAGGGCTGCATAGGTAAGGTGTGCCAGGAGGAAACCTTTGCTGTCCAGAAAGAACATCTGGGCAAGGCTAAAGTTTGCCCCTAAAATCCTAAACTCTTAAAAATAAAAGTGCCAAAGGGGTTCTTCAAAGCAATACTATAAGTGAACCATTTTCGTTCCCAAAGGTACAACTCACAGGAAGGTTCTAGAAAGAAGATTTATGACAGATTCCAAAAATAACCTTAAATACATAAAATATCTGTGAAATACCAACAGGTCCCTGATTTTTAGAACACTCTTGCTGTATACAATCACATAGGCTCAGTTCATGTTTTCTTGATCTGTTAGTATCCTAATCCTAGGTCACCTACTGTACATTAAAAATTTCTGTTTTGTCTACATTTTAAGAAACTTTTAAAAAAACAAAAAACCAGCTTCACATGCAAAAAAAAAAACCTCTCCAGAAAGAAATGATTCTTTGTCCAGCAATAGTTCTACAATGAACCACACCACCCAGTAGAGTGCCATGACAGAAATGTTACTTTTAAGATTTTAGGCAAAGACCTGCACAATATGTTCTAGACAGATGAAGTAAAGTTTGAGATATCTGGCCACAGTATCAGAAGACATGCTTGGTGAAAATCAAACACATCACTTGATCAGAATAACCTGATTCGAACTTTATAGTGTTTTCCAGAAGTTTATTGAATATAGAATATTGAGATGTTGAGATGAAGAGGTAGCCTCTACAAAATGTTTCATATGTATTTATTTTCTTACTCAAGTATTTGTTTAGCTTATTAGGTTTCTGTGCAGGGCGTACACAGTCACACTGTCTTATTTCACACCTGAAAAGACAGAGGAACAACCTCTGTTGCATCCTGCATTCCCTTCCCCTTCCCCTATTGCTCCCAGACTACCTCAAAAGAGATGGGTCGATAAGCCTTGAGAGTATAAAATATGAGACAAATGCTAAAGTTTTTATTTACAGCATTTTAAACTAGCCCTTTATTGTATGTTCATTAAAGAATCATACAAAATTATAAATTAGTTGTGCATATCAGTGCATCAGAATGTAATAGCTAATACATTAGGCCCTCTTCCATAACTGTCAATTTGTATCAACATCTAGCTCACCAATCAATGAACCTGAATAAATCATTTATTGTGCCTGTGCTGCATCAGTAAAAAAAAAAATAGAAGTAAATGCAACTCATCCCAGTCTCATAAATCGCCTTTGGTAAAGGTGTCAGCCAAAACCCAAATAACAAGTATAGTATTTATGAGCTTCCTTTGAAGTTTGATTTTCACCAGAATTTGAGTGATGTTGAAATTTTCCATTTATCTGTTCTTGGCTATCACAGAATGTCTGGCAAGTGCAAGTGTATTTTTATTTGCTAATTTTGTGTTTTAATTACATTTCTGTATGATTGTTTGGTCGTTTGTTGAGCAACCTGAATCAATACTATTAATTATTATTATCCATTTTTGCCAGAAGACTTTCTAAGCATCATTTTAGATATGACGTTCTTTTTGCTATGTCAGAATAAAATTTCACTGCTGGGTTCCCCGTTTTTAGTTTGACAGTATTATAAATCCTTACAACTACTGTATGTAATGGATCAGATGGGCACCTAAAATGCGTGGATAATATAGATTAAAATTGTTTAGTTAATTTTGTACAGGTGTTTCACAGCCAGTGGTGTTAATAGCATGGATATTCTACACTGGGCCATACTAGAATGCTGCTAAATGTGTGCAGACATCTGTCATGTTTATCTTAATTTACCTTACAAATAAAATGTGTCCTACTGCTAATGAGTAGCGGAACATGCAAGTTCACACATATTTCAGGTCACAAAAACACAAATCAAACAATGAAGCAGCTGATGCCTGTTTTGTCTCAATAGGTGTCAGATCATTGTGATACCCTCTGTCTTCGTCATCATCTGACAAAATACAACAATATACATATAAATCTTTATTAAATTTCAAAGATTAAGAAGAAAATGTTGAGATATCTGAGAAACAGACTCAATACATGGATGACAAGAGCTGTGCACCTCCATCTTTTATAGGCAGGCCATGAAGACAAACTACCCAACATGAACTCCATGCCATGTGATCAACAACAACATCCACTAACTCAGTTTCTGTTGAAGCAGTATATTGAGGAATAAAGTTAATTGTAACAAATAAGTATTAAAATAGATGGGGGCAAATAATAAGACAGGATGATGAGATGCATATGTGTGTTATATTATATAACTAGCAAGCAAAGTACTGCCTTAAAATTTTTATTAAGAAGAAAATTAAACCTTTTTAAACTGAGGGAAAATATACCAATAATTATTTGTTAAGGATCTCTTTGTATACCATGTTGTCAGTTCGGCCCCCCTGTTGTAATATGACCAAGCTGTGCGCTGAGCTTACTCTTGAGCATGCAACGTACAGTTGGCCATGTGAACAGTAATCTTGTTTCAAATCTCACAGCTTGGATTGCTGCTGTCATAATTGGTTTGAGTTTCATGGTTTGTTTCAATTACGACAGTATTTGTAGGACTTGTTTTGAAGAGACATTCGGCATCTGTCAAGCGTTGTAAGTATACAACCGGTTTCGTTGATAACTTCACATCCAGCTTTTGAGAGTTTAAACATTCATAAACATCAAAGTGTCCACTACTGAAATCGTCACCTGTCAATCTAAGATCTAAGAGGCGTTGGCGGTTTTCGAAAGGTGTAAAATATTTGGCCATTTCGGTACACTTGAAAGCGACAACCGAACAATTCAGCGGCAGCCATCAAGTCACATGCAGAACAATAGGTGAAGGGCTTAAGCATTTTACTCTTATAGTGCTCCTGAGTAGAATAACTATCTCCTGTACCGTCATCAGTCCACACCTTGAACCTATCCCAGTCATTCAATACATAAGACACAATGTTCCTCCGGATATCAAGAGTGAGTCTGATATGGCCGTGCAATATGTAACAAAGAGAATGGAAAAGGTAGGTGCCACTCGGAAAACCACTCGGTAAGTGACAGTTCTTTGATCGATGGTGATCACCTCGATAGACATGTTAATGGGGGTACGGTTGGAATGATAAAGGAAATGGGTACCTGAACAATGTAAAGTAAGTCTAAAACACCTACACAATAACTATAATCGTAATAAATGAACAATAAAACAGCAGCGAAGCCGTGGATTAAATAAAAAGGCTGTAGTTATCAGCAGGGAGACGTGAATCCCGTGGCAAAGCAAGGAAGAGAATGTAGAGACTGGAGCGACGGACAGCCTTATATAGACAGGCAGCCAACAACTTTTTCTCTCTGTAATTCTGGTCATTTTATCCTTTGTGCATTGAAGTTAATGGCATCGGTTAGAGAAGCACATAGGTTCCACCCCCTGCTGACACATAAAGAAGCTTTGGAAAGTGGTAGATGCCTCCATCTCCTATCTCCCTTGGCCTTTTTTAGATATTAACACCTTAGGGTAATGTCTTTAATGATTCTGAACTCTGGACATTCCAGGTGTGCTGGAGCATGTTCGGACTCCATGATGTGTCTGAGTAGGTGAGGATGTTTTAATAAAAAAAAACAGCTCAACCTTATGGGTGTAGGGGTGTGGGAGATAATCTGTGCTGTTATTGGAGAATGTAATGAGGGAATTGGTTAATTCCTCATTCATGTGTACAAGCGCATTGACACAGCCATCCCAATGTTGAGGAGAGGAGGAAAAAAGGTTGGGATACCCTGGTGAGGGGAATGGAACTCCAGGGACAAATCACTCCTTCTGACCCGTGGAACAGGAACAATTTGTTGTTCTGAGGGCCCTGCAGTGACCAACCTTGGTGGCAGAACCAGGGAGCTAAGCTTGGTAGGTCCCAATGGACATGCTGAAACAGCTGATGCAATGCTGAACTTCATGCTGTTTGCCTTATAATACTGTGGTTGCCTACTTTCAGAATTTCTCCAGACATGGTGATTGGCCCATCGGAAGTGTTTTCAATTACTTGGTGAGAGGCATTGTAATACAGTACAGGATTTTGAATTTCCTGACATTGAGGAATAGTCTTGGACTCTTCTAGACTTTACTGAAAAGTAGTCTGGTGTTTCCTGTGGAGTAGGCAAAAACAGCACAGTCATTTGCACACTGAGGTTGGAAGATTATCATCTTAATCACTTCTGTCTTAACTTTATAATAATGTAATTTTTAAAAAAAAATAATTAATTATGGGTAGATTATAAGAAAAAAGACCAAAGGGCAGCCAAAAACAAACAATTTAAAGGAAAAGCCACACATTTAGATGTTAAGAGACATTCCATGTACAGACAAAACTTTGAATTTGAATTTAATAAGAACACTTAATTTTGAGTAGAGTTACTTACATAAGTGCAAGTATTACAAATACAGTAGATAACATTTACCACATCAAGTAATTGCAGAAAACTTAGGTACCTTAATTTTGTTTGGTTACCAGTTTCTCTGGACACTCCCTTGACATTCTTCATAATTTTAAGGCTGCCATAGAAAAACTGTGACTTTTTTAATATACAAGTATGTAGAAAGGGCATTGATTTGGAAAATCAGGATAACTAGTGCTGTCATAATATAGATATTCAAGAAGGATGTCTAAGGTCGTCTGATACTATTGGCTTCTAGTTTTAGAACTAATCCTCAGAGCACAACCATGTCAAACAATTTTATAAAGAATAAAGAAGTTATGTTGTATACTGTAACTTTATCAACTACTTCTTTTGCCTGTTCAAACAGTCTAACGTGCTTTAGCAGGATTTTCCTCACATAAACCAATGTTGACTATTATTTATTTTCACGCAGATGATGGTATAGCCTTTTCTGATTAATTTCCAGTCTTACATAGAACAGAAATAAGGCTTATTGGCCTATAATTATTATTAAATATATATAATTATAATTATTGCTTTTATTTCCATTAGTTGGAGTCACATTAGCACTTTCTACTCCTTAGGTACTTCTCTATTGCATCAGAATTGTCAGAAAATGCTTAATAAATGTTCATAAATAACAGCTTAAATATATTTATTTCAGCTGTTAAAATGCAACCAGGTCCAAGTGTTTTGTTAGTGTCCAAAGCTTGTAATGTCTGAAGCACTTCAAATCATTCTTTTTAAAATAAGAGCTCATTTTTACTTCTGCTACTCGAGTATTAATTTCTGTAAATACCTAAATGAAACATCTATTTAGTTCATTAGGTATTTGCATATTATTTATAATTTAATGTCTTAATGCTATTCTGAGCCTTCTTAAATTCCCTTTTCTTGTTTTCTTTCTGGAGTAAAACTGCAAGAAAAAGTTTTCCATTTACTTAAACTTCCACAGCAGCTGTTTGTTAAGACTAATGTCTTCAATGCTTTCATACATGCTAAATTCCTGGACCTTCCTAACCCAAGTCTTAAGATACTGGCTGTCTGGTGGGTTAACTCTCCACTTCATCATCTTCCAAATATACAGAAGCACTCCCTTTTCTATCTAACCTCTCTCTGTCTCAACCCTGGTCTCTCTTGTCGCACCAGTTTAACCTTTACTCCAATTGACTGCCTGCCTCTAGACTCAAATTGGCTTTAAAACTCCTGCTGGAGTTAATACTGCCCAAGTCCTGGCTGCATTTCTGGGGTAAGATACTGGCCTACTTCTACTCTGGGTATTCCCAGATAGAACTACTTTTAGTGATCCTTTTAGTGATCCCAGAGATTTGTGTTGGCAAAATGGGGCAGTCTCTCATGCAGTCTGTCTGATGTCCATGCCATATACTCAGCTTCTCCCTAGTGGATGTGGGTGGGAGTACTTGTCTCCTGCTTTCCCAGATAGTCTATGCTGACTCCTCTTTACCAGAGAACATGTAGTTTATTAACTGTCCTCCCTGGCCTCTGTCTCAGCCTTAAGAGTGTTAAGAATCTGTGTCACCTGCTGGATCACCTGTTCTTTGAAGTCTTAGGTACACATAGCTTGCTTCCATCCAAGATGCACCTCTTTCTAAATTGGCTGGTACTCTGCCTTTGAACTTTCTAGGGCATACAGTACACACACAGGGTATATCTTATGAAGCTCTTCTCTCCTTGTCTTGGAAATCACCAATGGGATTTTCATCGTAGTTGTGTCATCCTGTTAATATCTTCGTAATCTCTGGCTAGTCTTGAACAACTCATGCTTACCTGATTACTAACAGAACCTATGTCAAGGGTCTAAATCAATATTTACCCAAGATGATCTAAATCAGGCGGCACGGTGGCGCAGTGGTAGCGCTGCTGCCTCGCAGTTAGGAGACCCGGGTTCGCTTCCCGGGTCCTCCCTGCGTGGAGTTTGCATGTTCTCCCCGTGTCTGCGTGGGTTTCCTCCGGGCGCTCCGGTTTCCTCCCACAATCTAAAGACATGCAGGTTAGGTGGATTGGTGATTCTAAATTGGCCCTAGTGTGTGCTTGGTGTGTGGGTGTGTTTGTGTGTGTCCTGCGGTGGGTTGGCACCCTGCCCAGGATTGGTTCCTGCCTTGTGCCCTGTGTTGGCTGGGATTGGCTCCAGCAGACCCCCGTGACCCTGTATTCGGATTCAGCGGGTTAGTAAATGGATGGATGGATGGATCTAAATCATTTATTATTTTCATGCTCTGTGAAAGAAAAATAAATACAGATGACAGAAATGATCAAATTGTTATTTATCTTGTTACACATCTTTGCCAATCAGCCACAGGGCACCATTCAACCAAGAAGGTAAACATTAAAACTAAAAGAGAATTTCTGTCATTAGTGCAAAGTAATTTGTTGGAAATGAACACTGGAACCTAGTATGACTGCTGGTTAGAGTTAGGATTAGGGTTAGTAACATTTATTGAAGTGTTTGAGATCAATGACTTGTTATGCAAAAACTGTTATTGAGCAAAATTAATTGAAAAAACTGCCAATACTTTATAAATAATAAGCGCCGTTAGAATGTCATTTGACTTTTTCAGTTTTGAAATGGAAAAAAATATATATTTATTAACAATTAACATGTGACACATAGTGTTTGTCTTCTCGCTAAAAGCCATGAATCAACAAATACTTCATAAGAAAGTATTACTATTTAACACAGTTGTTACTATAAATGTATTATCCTCTTTAATTATATAAAAGTATAATGTGAGTAATTTGATTATTACTCATCTGACAAAAAAGCTGGGTGTGACTGAAGCCAGGCAGTACAAGTTGAAACAAAGACTTTTCTATTTTTCATGTAAACATGATTGAATCATCTGTATGAAATTTTAACTCTCTCTGGTAGTGCTTAGATGAAGAAAAAAATGTGAAATTCTGATAATTAATTAAATTAATCCAATTGTTAGCCAGAAGTTTTCTACTTGGCCGTTTATTTCCTGTAGTATATTGTTTTTTTTATATTTACAAAAAGAGATATCTAAACAGCAAAAACATTTATTTATATAGCACATTTTCATATATACAATGTAGCTCAGAGTGCTTCACAAAATGGCAAAGAGAAAATTATAAGAAAAGAAAATCAAAAAGATAAGACAAGAATATTAATGAATAAGTAACAAATTAAAAAAACAAAACAAATAAATCTATGCTATCTCATAAAACAGACCTATAACTAGTAGAATAGTAGCATCCTAATATATAATATCATGATGTAAGACTCTAAAGATGAGTCCGGTGATAAGATCAAATGCATTCATTTTTAAAGAGTGTATTTTTCTCCTCATATATTTTAATACAAAATGTATACTCTTAATTTCTGAAAAGCACGCATGTGAATAATAGTATGACATCCATATTTAATTACTGGGTTTTAAATACTTCTTTTTAAAAATACCAAACTATTAAATATATAATTTGTTAATTTAAGTCTTTCAGCCAGTATAGTGACTGTGACAATTCAGTTCATTTATTTTTTTCTTTTTTGAGTACAGTGAAGGTCAGGTAATGGTTTTCATGTCTACCTCCAAAGGTTATGCGAAAAGTCAGTTTCCTGTCAGGGATTAATACAGAGTAGCAAATGCCAAAAAAAAGAATATATATATAAATATATATATACTGTATATATAGTGACTGTTATCTCAAAGGTGACTTTGCTTATGCGAGTAAGAGGAAAAGTCCAGCATAGGCACTCACAGCACTCACTCACAATATTGTAGTATCCAATACACCCCTAGCCACCTATACAATATTATAAAACAGTCCATTCAGCCCTAAATAAAATTTTTTTAAAGAAAAATATGAGTCCCGATTGGTTGAAAAGGGTGGTGTACAATCAGAACAGGTGTCTAATGGATCACTTTTATGACATGGTATATTTGATGTGTTACAGCAATTCCGCAGACATCATATATTTGTTGGTTATGTCTGTGACCTTATCCATTCAGTCACTCACCAAAACTAATGATCCTGGGCAAAGAATGAGGCATAGTTTGACCAGTAAATTGAACAGTTTGTTCAAGATCTCAAATGTATGTTCACCGCTACCCAAATGAACCACTGGTCAGATTCCTGATCACTTTTAAACACGCTCACAAAAAAATTTGGAGGTACTTAAGTTCCTCCACTTGTGTCAGTTGGTCAATGGAAAGCCATTCTTTTCTCAGACAGTACTTGACATTTAGAATATAGGAGCTGATCCTCATCTCTTCCTGTGTTAACATGGGTTTTTATATTCTACCTGTTTTTTTCTTCCAGATCACAAAGGAATAACAGGTATTCCCTGATGCTGATAGAAGAAATGAGAGCTTTTTGGGGCATTATAACTGATTAAATGAGATTGAAAACGGATGTATAAACTGACAATTCTTTTCTATATCTTGCCAAGCTGAGACTCTGATCATGTAAGTGAGTGCTTAAAATAACAGTCATTTGAACACAAGAAGAATATAACAACTGTAGATAGCAAATATGGGTATCTCAGATGTTAAATGTGAATATTTGGTATCCTGCTCATGAACAACACAAACTGTGCAACACCAAACTCACATGCTTAAAGAGGTCTTTCTCCTACTATAAATATATTCAGATTAATGGCAAGTATAAAAACAGATCACTGATGTCAAAAATCCAAGAATTGAATAGAATGCAAAAGCAACCTGATACTCTTACAACACTTTCCATAAAATAATACTGGGTACATAATCCTAAGAGAGACAGGAGAGAGGTTAGGAGTACACTTGATACAGCAAATTGCCACACCCACCACATGACAAATCAACTCAGGATCCCCAGATTAGGACCCGAGTGCAGCCATGCAATGGGTGACACCTCAGCACCACACTAGTTCATATAGAATGTAACAGTTTGAGGTTTTTTTATGGTGGCTGGAGTGCCAATTCTGCCACCACCCCCCAGGTTTTTCCCTGTAGGTTGGAGGGCCTACCTGCAGGGCTGGATGCAGATTATCATACCCAGGATGAAGCAATTGCAGGTTAAGGGCCTTGCTCAGAGGCCCAACAGAGTAGAGTCACCTCAGGCTCTGTTACAGGATTTTAACCGGCAACCTTCTGATTAGCAGTGCAGATCCCTACCTCAGAGCCACCACTTCGCCCTTATGCTTAATCATAAGCTTTCTTCCAAATGCATGCATAATATAAACACATGTTTTTGACATTGCCACTTCTTAAGAGAGAATATCCATTGGGTTCAGACATTCCTCAAAATCACTTTCCCATTTCTCAATGAAATCACAATTCCTAGTAAATGTTTTTCCCACAGGATGAAAGAAGCCCTGTTGATGTCCTTTCTGCCCTTTCTGTGTCAATAAATGATTTATCAAATCTGTGTGAAGCTTTGTGAAAGTCATCCTTCATGGCCCCTCCAAAAATCAAACGCATACATACCTTCACTTCACCAACTCTTTTGCACAAGTTGCTGCCACTGACAATGCCATAGATTTTGAAAAAGCAAGATAAAACACAAACCTACAATCTGTGCAATCAGTGTACCAATATAGTTGAGCAAAACAACAGTTGTGTGCATTTCATTATTTTTTTAGAGTGTGAGAATCAATAATGATTCTGGTCATGAGTGTCACTTGAACATGAAATAAATGTAATAATACATTGAATTGTGAACAGCAATTCACAATTCCAGATCTATCTCAACTTCCCATTATACTAAACAAGAGTATCTAGAAAAATGCACAAGTAATCAAAAAATTTACAGTATCCACAACAGACTGAGATACCTACAGATGCAACTCAGTTCTCAACATTGATGTTCGTAGCCAGAAGTTTTGAAATACCTATTCTTAGTAACAATACTGTATTTTATTACAAAGTACAAACCAGTGATACCAGCAGTCTTTAAATACCCCCTTTCTATCGGTCAGCTCGAGCATCAATGAACTGCAAGTACTACTTCAAAACCAGTCATACACACTATTCCCCAAGGTTACACTCTAAAGTGGGATCATGGATTTCTGATGTGGGCACTGAAGGACTACCCAAAACACTCCAGACAATTACAGTAAATCTTTGTTCTCACTCTTACTTTGAACCAGGTGAAAATAGCTGTGCCAAATGACTAATAGTGTTCCTCTGCATGGAAGGGTGTGGCTAAAGCACACTCAGATTAGTGTCAGGTACGTTACATGTCTGGCTTGTCTGTGCATGTGCATAATGCATTATGAACTAACAATAGGGACGCTTAGTCAGACCTTCAGAATCATTCTCTCTTAGTATAGTATACTTTGAGATCATGGAAGGAAGCTCAGAGGAATCAAATTTAAACAGAAAACAAGAGTAGCTACTTTAAGTTTAGGTGATAGTCGGAGCAAACTGTCTTGCAGTTTATTTAAAGAAGACATTGATGAATGATGTAGATATGGCATCTGCATAGCTGTCAAATAACCACATAAAATAAATGGATGGACTCTTTTGTATTTTTTTATAATTATTTTAGTTTTGTTTTTAAGTAACTGAAGCATACTAATAACAATGCGCCTGCATAATACCTCTCTGTAGCTGTGACTGCTAAGACAGAAGTTTTTCTTTCTTTTTCATTTCCTTCTTTTCAGTCATTCTAGTGTGTGCATTTAGACTATAGTGTGTGTGTTTATATATATGTATTTGTCTATTTAGTTAATGGAAAATTTTCCCTTGAGACAAATGACGATCTATCTATCTATCTATCTATCTATCTATCTATCTATCTATCTATCTATCTATCTATCTATCTATCTATCTATCTATCTATCTAGTAGGTAAAGAACCCTCTGAGATACCTGGAATAGTCTTTTCCTTGAAAAAATAGGCGACCTGCACTTCATCCTCAGCTCATCTCTTTCTACTTTGTCCTGGAGGGTCGTGACTGAAGGAGACAATTCTCTTATCTGTTCTTTACCTTCCTGGGCAGGGAGGTGACTCCACTACAATGTCATTTTTCCTTCTGAGACTTGACCTGCATTATGCATTTGCACTCTCTTCTGGAAAAGAAATCAGAACAGGCACTGAAGCACCCTGAGTTCTCTGCTCCTTTTTCAGTTAATTTCGTATGTGCACCCAACAAGTTTTAAACAACAGTGAAATATGACAATAATTAGATACTGTTAAATTGCTGAATAAAATATTAAATGAGTGATACAGGCATATTAATTCACTGAAACTATCAGATAACCTTATATGATGAAGAGACCTTGAAATAGTTTTTCATACATAGAGACCACGTAAATTGTCATCTCATCGAAGGTTAATCATTGTATTGCACCAAATGTTACTAAAGTAAGCTTTAAACCCCTGCAAGATATAATCGTATTAGTCATGATCAAAACTGGATGGATGAATAAATGCCTTTATATTGTTACATATAGAAATGATACAGTATCTATATGATGCTCTGTGTAAGAAAGGCCAGAGCCGACTATACTTCCTTAGAAGGCTGGCGTCCTTCAATATCTGCAATAAGATGCTGCAGATGTTCTCCAGACGGTTGTGGTGAGTGCCCTCTTCTACGCGGTGGTGTGCTGGGAAGGCAGCATAAAGAAGAAGGATGCCTCACACCTGGACAAACTTGTGAGGATGGCAGGCTGTATTGTAGGAATGAAGCTGGACAGTTTAACATCCGTGGCAGAGCGATGGGCGCTGAGTAGGCTCCTGTCAATCATGGAGAATCCACTGCATCCACTGAACAGTGTCATCTGCAGACAGAGGAGCAACTTCAGCGACAGACTGCTGTCACTGTCCTGCTTCACTGACAGACTGAGGAGATCGTTCCTCCCCCACACTATGCCACTCTTCAATTCCACCCCCTTGGTTAAACGTTAACATTATTCAAAGTTATTGTCTGTTTTTACCTGCATTTTTATTACTCTTTAATACTGTTTATTGTATCAGTATGCTGCTGCTGGAGTAATTGAATTTCCCCTTGGGATTAATAAAGTATCTATCTATCTATCTATCTATCTATCTATCTATCTATCTATCTATCTATCTATCCATATCTATCTATCTATCTATCTATCTATCTATCTATCTATCTATCTATCTATCTATCCATTTTTGAACCTGGTCAATCCAACTCTGGGTCATGAAGTGCCAGAACTTATCCCTGCACCATCAGGTGGACAGAACATCAGGCCAATTTACAATTGCAAATTAGATTAACTTACTTGCATCTGGAATGTGAAGAAAAAGAAAACTACCTTAAAAATTCAAAAATGCAGAATGTGACTACTGCAGACAGACATGGACAGTCCTCTGGGCAGAATATACTGTTATCATACTGAGGTGATAAAATATGGAATAAATTCCTGTGTGTCATTTGTAAAGGGGTGTCTGGCGGTAAAGTAAATTACAGAATGTTGTTTGACATTCAGTAGAATATGCCACTGGAAATGCTTACTGGTCAGTTAGTCAATATTTTGCAGGATTACTGGGGATGCAGTGATATTTCACTTCAGACTCCAGAGTAAATAAAAGACAACTGCAGCTTGCTTTTACATTTATTCAAGGCCCTGTGGGGTTTTATAATTGGTCATCCACGATAGCCAGATTACTTGGGGAGCTCCAGTGAGACAGTCTCAGGAGTTTTATGGGCTTTGGCCTGACCCAGAAGGGTTTTGTTGAAGCACTGAAGTACCCTTGGAAGTACTCCCAGACTACAGCTTTAAAAGGAACATTGTATCCTTGTTCAGATTGCTTGGAGTTGATTGTGTGGTATAAACAAGCATTTTACTGATGAAAGAGGAGGGGAAGCAGAAAGTGAACAAGGATAAAGTAGAAATTAGTGGAAGGTTGGGAGGAGTATAAAGGTATTTTTGTCCAGACCTAAAACCACCCAGGTTTCTTCCATATTTTAAGTAAGGCAAAAGAGATTTGGACTTTGACATTTTATTGCTGTTTACTCCTTCTGGTTTTTGCAACTATTCCTTTGTTTGCTATTGTTGAAAATAAACCCGGCTTTTTCTGTTACCTGGTCCTTTATTGCTTAAGGTTCTCTTCAGCAGTTCTATAAGGCCACACACATATTGTTCAAATTAGTACATGTGTTTCCTTTATATGTTGCTAAAAGTCTAGCCTGTAGTCATCAAGTAAACCTGATACCTCCTTCAATCCATCCATTTTCTATTTAGAGCAGGTTCACAGAGAATATGGAGCCTCAGCAAAGTAGGAACAATCTCAGGACAGGGTATCAGCCCATCATAGAGTGTGACTTCACACAGAATAACTCATATCTCCTACTATCTATATTTATTTCAACCAAGGTCAAGCATACTTCATTTTCTGACTTTATGGTATGCTGTTTTGTTATCATTTCTTGGCAATAAGCACTCACATCTGTATTTGAAATTCTCCAACAGGCTAAAACAGAAAAGGAAAACACTTTTGTTTTGGATTTTTTTTCTAATCTGTCCATTGTAAATGTGAGTAGAGCAAATGAAAAATTTCTGAATAACATTGCAAAATGTTTTGCCCACAATGGTACTTGTACCATACCTGTAAAACTGGCAAAACCCTCAGAGGTGTGAAGGTTTCAGCTATATTTAAATGACTCAGCTGTAACAGGTACCTTAGTGTACAAAGGTTAGTTTTATGCATATATAATATGAGCAGTATGAGAGACTGCAGTAGAGACTGTGACAGCCTAAGGGTTCAGGATAGTTTTTTTTTTCTTTTCAAAAAATAAGTGGTGGAAATTCCGTAGCAACCAACGTGAATGTAACGTGGTTGCTAGGTGTAGTCACCAAGACTTTTGTTCCCATGCCTGCTGACTCCACTCAGATATAATTGGAGAAAATATGTTGTTTTTTAAATCACAGTATGTACAGTATTCAAAATCTGAATAATTAAAAAGTGGCAGGACATTCCTTGGATGATGTGAACAACATCCCTGCATGGCTTCCATGTGACTTTCTCCATCCCTACTAAAAGATCTTCAAATCAATTCATTGACCAACAAAATTTCTTCCTTAGTCATGGCACCATTTATTCTTGGAAACATCTTAATTATTAAAATCCTGCAAAACTCCTTGTTCATCACTTTCATGAAAATTTTCATCAGTTTTATATGAAGCGGAGACAAAAATATTTTTGTTAGGTTGACAAGCGGAGCCACACTTTTCGGCCCTGAAACCAAATTCTTATAGAGTGGCCAGTTCTTCTAATTGTAAGGAGATTCTTTATCACGATTGTCCTATTTACAAATGAAACAACAATGCCTTCCTAGCAGGCATACAGATACTTTTAGATCAACATAGATATTCCATTTGTAGATGTTGTTCTTTATATCTATACTTATAATATGAATGGAAATCACTAAAATAGATAATTGCAATAAAACAGTACCTTATCAGAAACCTTAAAGGATATTTTTGCAATCAGTAGACCAAAATCTTTAAGATACACCCAAAAGTATTCAGTAAGCATATTCTGCATCATCTTGTGTTAAGTGTGTATTAAACACAATAAGTGTTGGTCTCGGGAAATAATGCATAAGTCATGTGATGTGATGTCCCAAGAGAGACATAGAGCAACAGCAAGAATGAGTTTTCATACAGCCACTTTGTGATTGCTCAATGGCCACGGACTCTGCTCAGACCACCAAATGCAAATCCATCCATCACTGTAAACATGTACTTATTTTCATATATGCATGTAATAATATAATGTGACAGAACATCATAGTAGCTGATGGAAAAGAAAAATGTAAACTGATTATGTATTATAGGTGGCAAAAAGATGAAATGCATTTTGCAACTTTCAAGAACAGGCAATGAAAACACTTTAGGAAGATCCAGTATAAGCAAAGCAGAACAAACCCTGGTGAGATGCCTTTCTATCACAGACCATTCTCACGTCCACATCCATATTCAATCACACAGGGAACAAGTAGACAAAATTTACTCTGTGAGGCTGCGGTTCAATTGCATATCCAGTTAGACCTTTTAGACAACCAGTACATACATTGTGACAACCAGAATGCTCAACTAAACAAGAGCCTAGACAGATGACATCTGGTTTATACCACTGTAAGGATGTATGTATGCAAAGGTACGATAATAGCACAGAAGCAAGAGAGTACATTTTATACTCATATAGAATTGCTTGTGAACTGTTTATCCCTATCAGCAGCATTTTGTCCATTTGCAGTTTTATTTTCTAGCGTCATCAATGTACCTTTGGCTCCACAGAGGCAACCCCACCCAAATAAAAAATAAAAAGCTAACTTCCAGTATTTTCCAATGACTTGTGTTTCCAATCACTTTACATTTAATATTGCTCAATTTTAATATGGTAATTCGCTATTTGTTATGAGGGTTACATGTAAAAAATGTTTTAGTTTTAAAAATCTAATTTAATCATCCATTTCCAGTCCTTATTCTATAAACTGGATTTCTCTTACAATTTAAATGTGGCTATCAATGTGGACTTCAATGTCAATTCAAGAATTATATTCTATATGATTTTTTTGCTTTTACATGACAGCAGGAAAAATTAAGGATGAGCATATCCTGTGTGATTGCATCCCCACTTACAAGCTACCAAGTAGTTTTCTCAAATAGACAGATAAAGGCTTATTTGTCCCCAGGGCGAAATTTGGTTTTCTACATAGCTAGCTAGAAAAATAAAAAAAAAGAAAACGTCTGACTCAGCAGTCACGGTCAAAGTGAAGTGTTATGTAGACATATACTGTAGTTGTTGGTATAAAGGAGCCAAAGTATTGTTTACTGACTCATTTCTTCTGAATGATTCACTGGCTGAAAGTACTCAGTGTTATCATATCAAAGATTGGATGTGCAGCATTGTTCATAATAGCATTGTTTTTTTCACTCTCTCCTTTGCTACTAGCTGCATGGGGTCCAGAGTGTATCCCATAGCCGAGCCTGCCCTGTTAATTAGCTTGCATGTTTAGTTGGCCTTACTTAATTTGATTTGTCATCCCAGTGGTCCACAGTGTAAAAAATCACACTGTCTGTCACAGAGTTGTAGAAGATGTGAAGGATGTCACTTCCCAGATTTGCAGTCTCCTAAGGAAAAAGAGCCTGCTCTGTCCTTTCTTATATAGTTCCTCTGTGTTACAAGACCAGTCCAAATGGTCATTAATGTGGACCACCAAGTGCTTGTAGAATTGCACCACCTCTACATCCACTCCCTAAATAGTGACCAGTTTTATGGTGTGTTGAAAATCAATAACTAGTTCCTTGGTTTTGCTGATGTTAAGATGCAAAGAATTGTCTCTGAAGCCAGAAAAAACAAAGTTCTCCACCTATACTCCGTTTCATCCCCTTTATCAATGCACCCCATAAGTGCAGGATCATCTGTAAGTGACAAGACATGGTGTTGGATTTATACTTGGAGGTGTACAGAGTTGCGGTGGGCTGAACCCCTGCCCGGGGCTTGACTCCTGCCTTGCGCCCTGTGTTGGCTGGGATTGGCTCCAGCAGACCCCCGTGACCCTGTAGATAGGATATAGCGGATTGGATAATGGATGGATGGGTGGTGTACAGAGTGAAGACAAAAGGTGACAGGAGTGTTCCTTGTGGTGCTCCAGTGTTGTCACATGGGGATGATACTGAGGAACTCAACCATTGCATCACAGCCCATATTAACTTCTGAGTCAACACTGCAATACCCTAAAAAACAAATACATTGCTTTCCAAACAGCATGACCTAGAATTTGGATTATTAAGGAGCTAAACAATCTCCAAATGAGAAAAACAGAATATTCAAACCTGATGATGCACAATGAGAGCTAAAGAAAAGGCTGAGTTAAGAAAGCTTACAAAGCTCAAATAGAAAACAAACTCATTCAGAATAACATGAGTGGAATGGACTAGGCATAATTACTGGACTCAAGCAATCCAGGGAATAGGTGGCAAAAGGGAATGTGGACAAATGTGGTCAATGCCCTGGAATATTTTATATATAGATTTTCCCTCAAATTGCCAAATTCTTCCAATGTCCAGTCTCCTCCAAACACCATCCCTACTACATTAACAATTCCTACCACATCAGCGTCATTGAAGGTCATAAAGTTAACAACTCACAAGATATAAGATACATTCAAAATCAATCAGAGTGGCTTATGGGCCCCTAATGGTAGTTTGGGCTCTGTTGACTTTAGTTCATTAGGTGTGAATGGTCTTGCAAGCCAATAGTGTGTTTCGGTCAGAAATCAACAATCAGGAAACGACTCAGTGTTTATGCTTTTGCACACATGGTTGTGAAAAGTTTGTGGACAGATGGGAAGTTGGATAGAGTGATTGAATTGTGGAAAGAGAACCATCCACTCTTTGATAATTCTTCAGAAGAACATGATTAATGAACACATAATGAGGGACATTGCCCAGTAGCTACAAATTCATTCTAGAATTGTATGTTTGCAATGTTAACAGATTAGCATTTTTTTTTCTTTTTTGTTTTGGATTCACTTAAAGTTGCAGTAAGAAAGAAAATACATTTTTCCTCTAAATCTGTTCTCAATAGCGTCAAGTTGTGCAGGCATCGTAAAGTCCTGTCTAATCTCTTGACACAAACTCTCACAAGATTATTCAGAAGGACTCCAACCATTTCTAAGCCAATACAATTGCATAGTGTGTGCTAACTTCAGTTATCCATACAAATCAGTCATGAAATGTTAGAAGGCACCTTAATTTCCAATGCCTGAACAACCGAGAAAATCACATACTGTAGTGTACATGCTTCACAATTTGTAGAAAATGCTAAAAGATTAGAGTAAGGTCATATCAAAATGATGTTGCAGTTGACAATAAGCATGATGTACTGTACATGTATTTAGGAGGGCACTGAAATACTGGAAGAAAACCCTGAAAATTTCAAATAGACATTGACAGGGTCAGCATTTGAACTAAGATTAATGGGACTGTGAGACAACAGGATTAAAAAGAATCATACAAAAAAAGGCAAAAAAAAACAAAACAATAAAATGTATTTTCATTACGAAGTTATTCAATTAAAACTTAGATGGTTTTCCAAAGTCCTTCTTTTCAAAGCAGTTCACCCCAACTAAGTGGCCATGTCAAACGTTCTGTTTGGTACAGTCATGGCTAGAGTCAGTGTAGACAGTAAAGCATTCTTACCAGTACTTCCATCCTGATTTAATGAAAGGTGACAAGAATCTGCAGTCTGCTTTCCACTAAAAATACTAGGCATTAATGCAGGATGTGCGGAGGGTAATGCTGATATATTTTAAATTCTTACTGCCGAGTTCCTTCCAGGAACAAATTTGGATTCTGTCTTCCTTTATGATTTTACATACCCGATTAAAGTTATTAATTAAGAAAACTGTCTAGTACTGCCAGTATCAAGTGGACCACCCTCAGTGCCATTGTTCAGCTACACCAATTACTTTCATATTCACTTTTTTACTTAATTTACTTATAATTGTGGTATAAGTAACCCATGGCAATATGAATTACATACTGTAAGAAAAAGTTGTACTTGCATATATATTAAAACAGTGAAAGGCAGCCACCTGAAGGCAACACCAAGGTGGAGCCTGGGAAGAGCCTTTATTTCACTTATGCTTGCGTATTAACAGCCACACCTGAAGTTGTCAAACTGGTTTGCATTGCCTACAGGCACGCTTAAAGGCGTAAGTTACTACCGAAAACTGATAACCTGCACTCCTCCCTTTTGTGTGGGTTTCAGTCCCCAGTACTTTCATAAAATAACAGATAACAGTGCTATGACAACCCAGGGAGGCCAGAGAGTCTAAAATATGTGAGGCTGTATGAGTCACTAAAGGCAGACTGCGAATGACACAGAATAAATCACCACATACATTACAAGTGGAGTTTATTATATACTGTGTATTTATATAAATTGTTGCATTTTTTGCCAGTTGGTATTTATATAGTCACCAGTGGAGGGTGCTCTCAAGTCAACCCTTTCCTTAAAATGACCCCCAGACACCACACAGTCTACAGAAAAAGGGTTCAGGTTGGTACAGGGCACAGGCTACTCGCCAATCCAGGGCAAATCTTAGTATTCAGTCAGACAATCATTTTCTAACCCACTTTGTCCTCAATAGTGTCTCAGAAGATGCTAGAGTCTATCCCAGCTAACGTAGGGCACAAGGCAGGAACAAATCCTGGACAGGGTGCCAGTCCATCACAGGCCAAATGCACACATAAACACCAAACACACACTAGGGTCAATCATACAGCTGTCACCTTAAAGGGCCAGGTGCACCTATATTTGGCTACAACCTGAGAGTAGCTTCTGATGCAGCGGCATGGCTGGATGGTCTAATAAGTGGTCTCTATTCCTCCTTTGGCCACCTTCAGTACTCCATCTGGGATTAGATCTCCTTTTCATCCTATCTAGGCAGTGGTCCTGACCTAATCCAGGATGGCACATTAGCTTCCTATCCAGGCATGAACCCCAAACACTTCTGTAGTGCACCTCTGCATCCTATTGATCTTCACTATATATATATATATATATATATATATATATATATATATATATATATATATATATATATATATATATATATATATATAGTGTGGCAGGTGTGGCAGAAAAGTAATGAGACTGGCAACACTGCAAGCGATCTGGCAACGCTGCACTGTTGTCCTTGATAGAGCACGTGTATCAGTACCCTCCCATAGCTCATTGCGAGTTTTAACTCCTTCTGTTAACTACGTGATTTTTGTGACTGCTATTAGCGAAGTTGTGTTTTTGGTTGTGCATCACGCAAAATGGAACAGCGGAATTTGGAGCTACGTTGTGCCATTATATTTTGTGTTAAGCTCGGAGAATCGGCAAGTGTGACGTTTGAAAAGTTAAAACAGGCCTATGGGGAACATTCTTTATCCCGAGCTCAAGTTTTTCAGGGAGGCCTTCAACTTCGAAAACCAATGAAAACATCGAACGTGTGAACACTCTTGTGAGATCAGACCGTCGTTTAACATTAAGAATGTCGAGTGAACAATTAAATTTGAACAGATTTACTGTTCATCAAATTTTGACTAAATATTTGCACATGCGAAAGGTCTGTGTCAAAATGGTGCCGAAAAACCTCACAATTCAGCAGAAGGACAATCGAAAAAACGCATTCCTGTGGTTCCTCAGCCCCCTTATTCACCTGACCTCAGTCCATGTGACTTTTTCCTTTTTTCCTAAACTGAAAAATGTCCTCAAAGGATGTCATTTTGGGACTTTAGAAAACATCCAAAAAATTAAACAAGACTTGCATAGATGGTCAACCCTTCATCTCACACTAGCTGGAAGAATTAACACTGTTAAGATGAATATTCTTCCTAAGCTCCTTTTTTAATTTCAAAACATACCAATATACATTAATAAATCGTTCTTTAAGCAATTAGATTCAACAATAACCTCATTTATTTGGAATTCTAAACATCCACGCATCAAAAGAGCGACCCTACAAAGACAAAAGGCAGAAGGCGGCATGGCTCTACCTAACTTCCAGTTTTATTACTGGGTGGCAAATATACAGGCGATAAGAACCTGGACACAAATAGAAGAACATATACAGGCATGGACCGCAATAGAAGTAAAATCCTGCAGTACTTCTTTGTATTCCCTGCTCTTTGCTCCAATAAACACACGTTATCGGCAATACACTAATAACCCAATTGTGCTCCACTCACTTAGAAACTGGAACCAATGTAGAAAGCATTTTAAGACGGAGAAGCTTCTTTCTGTGGCACCCCTGCAAAAGAACCACCTCTTTCAACCTTCACAAACATATGCAGTTTTAATATCTGGAAAAATTTGGAATTAACTTGCTTAGAGATCTTTATATAGACAACGTCTTTGCATCCTATGAACAATTACATTCCAAATTTAACATTCCAGCTACAAATTTCTTTCACTATCTTCAAATCAGGAACTTTGTTAAACAGAACCTTCCAGATTTTCCTCATCTTCCACCCTCATCCACGCTGGAAAAAATATTGCTCAATTTTGAGGAATTAGACTCCATCTCTACAATATATAAAATCATTTTACAATCCCTTCCTTTCAAAGATCCAAGAGGACACTGGGAAAATGACCTCTCAATTAATATATCAGAAAAGGAGTGGAAAGTAGCAATGCAGAGAATTCACTCAAGCTCCATATGCGCAAAGCATACAATTATACAACTCAAAATTATATATCGAGCACATCTGTCTCGACTAAAACTCTCCAAAATGTTTCCAGGGCATGATCCAACCTGCGAACGTTGCAACCAAGCCCCAGCCTCACTAGGTCACATATTCTGGGCCTGCACCAAATTAACATTATTCTGGACAAAAATTTTTAATTACCTCTCAGACAGCCTTGGACTCACAATCCCTCCTAACACATTAACATGTTTGGGGTTCTTCCAGAGGGTCTTAAAGTGGAGAAGGACAAACAAATTGTGATTGCATTCACTACACTGTTGGCACGCAGACTTATTCTGATAAACTGGAAGAACCCAAACTCTGCTCTTTTAAGTCAGTGGGAAACTGATGTGTTATATTATTTAAAATTGGAAAAATCAAATACTCAGTTAGAGGATCTGTACAGACTTTTTTCAAAACATGGCAGGATCTAATCAGTAATATTTTAAAATAAGTTTATAAAGCACAGAGAATTTATTCATTTAGGTATTTTTACAAGCCTTAAATTTTACACCGTTTGGCTTGCTCTCTCTCTCAAGGGTGGGGATCGATCTGTTCTTAGCATAATTCTTTTTTTGTAAAAACTTGATTGCTATGTATTGATTGTAATAAAATTAATAAATAAAAAAAAAAAAAAAAATAAGAAAACATCCAAAAGAGTGTAACGGACATGCTGAAGACCATACCGGTTGAAGACTTCTAGCGCTGCTACCAACAGTGGGAACAACGTCTCCATTGGTGTGTAGCTGCCCAAGGGAACTACTTTGAAGGGGATAACATTGATGTTTGAAAAAAATAAAAACTTTGGTAAATAAAAATCAGTCTCATTACTTTTCTGCCACACCTTGTGTATATATATATATATATATATATATATATATATATATATATATATATATATATATATATATATATATATATATAAAACGTGCAAAATTTCTGAAAACATGCTCTTACTCTATCATTATGGGTTACTGAGTGTAGACTGATGGGCAGAAATGACTTCCCTTTTTAAAACTCAATGTGCAACACAATAAAGCTGCAGAAAGCAGAAGAAGAATTAGAGAATTAACCAGGGTTTACCTAGTATGATAAGTGGAAGCAAGGTGCTACTGTCTATATTATCTTCCTTGTAAACAGTTTAGTGGAGGGGCTGGGAAAGGACATGAAAGAAGATGGAATTTATTTTATGTTAAAATTATGTAACCAGGAAATAATAGTCTTTCAGAGGGGCAAACTATAATTGTAAAGGAAAGGCAAATACAAAACCAAAACATAATCAATCCTCCTGGTCAAAAATCAATAAAAAGGCAACATATATTCTATTCTGTCTTTCCCTAACTAACTCTAGTCCTTTGTTTGATTTTGGTCCTTCAGTCCAAAGTTTTATACAGTATATTGCTGTTGGTCATGTGACTAGCACCACACTTCATTACTAACACGGCATTGCCCATACCAAAAATGGAGACGCCCAGTTTAAAAAAAAAACCAAAAAACATAAATGTTGCCTTGGTGAAATCACAAAACAAATATTAAAATAAATAAAAAATTCAAAAAATGCAAAACAATTAATGAGGACTACAGATGAGTATGCAACATTGGGAGGAAATGAGGCAACTATTTAAAGAGACTGAGAAGTGGGGTGGGGGCTAGACGGTGAAATTAACAAAGGTTCAATTATATTAAGTCGAAGTGTGTAAGGCATGTAGTCAAGGAAGAAAGGGGTGGAGGCCTTGGCCTTTTATTAGATAGGCCTAGTGAAACAGATAAGGTTTTTGTACCATCCATAATACTGGTCTCACCAATTATATATCTGCAGAAGACCCTATCATTTTCTTATGTCTTGTCCCATTCCTCCTCACTATATATATATATATATAGAGTGGGGTAACATCTCACAGCAAGAACTGACAAATCTGGTCCAGCCCATGAGGAGAAGATGCACTGCAGTACTTCAAGCAGCTGGTGGCCACACCAGATACTGACTGGTACTTTTGATTTTGAACCTCCCTTCATTCAGGGACACATTGTGAAACATTTTTAGTTTATGTCTTATGGTGTTGACTCTTTTAGTGTTCATACAAATATTTACACATTAAGTTTACTGAAAGTAAAAACAGTTGAAAGTCAGAGGACGTTTCTTTTTGCTGAGTATATATATATATATATATATATATATATATATATATATATATATATATATATATATGATACATCCATCCATCCATTTTCTAACCCGCTGAATCCAAATACAGGGTCACTGGGGTCTGCTGGAGCCAATCCCAGCCAACACAGGGCACAAGGGAGGAACCAATCCCGGGCATACTAGCTCTGTAAGCCCGTGCTGTAAAAAGCCCAGGATCCTAGAAAATATTGAAATTGTCAGAAAAAAAAACTGAAATGTAGAGATGTCAGGTAATTGAAAGGAACTACTATGGGCAGATTTGTTTTGCCGACTTGCTCGCATCACTTCTGCATTAGTGGTAGGATGAAAAAGTAAAAGGGATACCATTTTGCCGATGTTAAGCAACTTTGTCTTTCTTCTGAGGTTTCGTTTTGCTGATGTGCTGGCCCCTGCTTATGTTATTAGCAGTTTAGCGAGTTTTCTGTTTCCTCGGAGGTGGAGCCCTTACCCCGACTCCACCTCTCACTTCCAGGCAGACAGACACACACACTTCCACGCGTAGACATTTATATATAAGATATATATATATATATGACAATAGTTAAATATAGTTGTGTTACTGGATGTCATTACCCCTTCCACAACAAGGGACAATGCAAAAAATCCCATTGACCTTTTAGTTTAATAAACTGCTGATTGATTCATGCATTGCAAGTTGTAGACACTTTCATTGGCTCCTTTCATCAATGGTCTCTTTTTCCACATTGACAGTCTGTTTTACTTACTGGCACTTTATCCATACATGCTGTATGTGAAATTGTTGAGTCTGAAAAAACCCCAGTGGAGCCATGTGATACTATGTTATGGACCCTTTACATCTTTAGAGCTGCAAATTCTCCCTCTAAATTGTACACAAACACAGTCTTTCACTGTCAGTACCTGCCTAATTATATTTCTTTCACATATGATATTTTCACTAACAAAGCATGTTTATATGTATTTATATTTATAAATAGTACAAAAGTTATGAAAAATAAAAGCAATTTGAAATATAACACATTTCAAATGGCTTATGGGTAGTTCAAACACACAGTGCAGCACTCTGACGTTAGAATATAGTGACTACTTGGGGGAATGCCACTACCTTTAGAAAACATTTTCATTTATTATTCAATAAGTAATAGTAGCCTTTATTTTTCCAATAATTTTCTAAAAGTTTTTCAATGAATTTTACTAATATTAGAAGTATTCTTCTCAAGAATTTAAATGAAAACAAAGGTAGTTTACTAGAAAAAAAAATGTTTACAATCTTTTTGCCTTTCTGGATGTGGTCGATTGTGTTTTACCCCTATTGATAAGAGGTCAGGGCCCTGCTCCAACACAGCTTATACCTAATAAAATTCAGAGTTCCATATTTTCCAGTAATGTGAACAAACTGATCCTCATCTTTCCATGGTTAGCCTATTATTTTAAGTTCCTAGATCACATGACCAAAAAGTTTATTTTTCAAAAGACCATCCTGGACATCAGTGGGTGAAACCCTTTTCCTTGGACTCACAGAAACCCCCTTTACCTACAGTATTTGTTTCCTGATCTGTAGCAGAGAAAAGATGAGGCTTCTGGAGTTTCTTAAGTAATTTCCCTTTTATTCCCCTGGTCAAAAGTAATAAGGAGAAGAGGTGGACTGTGACATTATACAGTTTACCAGAAAATCACACACAATATATAAGAAACCTGTTATGAAAAGAAGGATGTCTGTAATGGATTATCAATTACAGGTTAGCCAGAAGAACTTGTGGTAAGTGGGGATGCTAGCTGGTGGACTGATAGAATTACAAAGGTTAATAAAAGTCAAAAGTAACTACCAAGTTTAGCCCTATGCTGCACCTTTTCACACATCAAGATAGATAGATACTTTATTAATCCCAAGGGGAAATTCAGCAGCAGCAGTATACTGATACAAAAAAAAATATTAAGTTAAAGAGTAATAAAAAATGCATGTAAAAACAGACAATAACTTTGAATAATGTTAGCATTTACTCCCCTGGGTAGAATTGAAGAGTCGCATAGAGTAGGGGAGGAATGATCTCCTCAGTCTGTCATTCATATAGAGAGCGAGTCCTCCTCTTTTCCGCTTCCCACAGGTATTTCTATCTCTGTCCACTCTAACTGTGCTAAACCCTGGTAGCTCCATGTTAGCATCTGGTATGGAGAATGAGAACAACAAAAAAAGAAACTTGAAAAAAATGTAGTTTTTGTAGTAGGCAGTGATACAGTAACAGAACACATTCATGACACAGATCATGACAACCTATTGTATATATGAGAGGAAACTAATAAATCAAAAGACTTTATTAGAGAAACAAGGGGCATAACCAGATCTTGCAGTCCCACAGGCAGACACTTTAAAAATGACTGGTTTCTTTCAAAGATATTCAAATGATTAGTCAAGAGGAAGGGTGGACACAGCAAAACACATTCAATTATTTATTGGGGTTGGTTAATTAGGATGACGCAAATTGCATTTTATTATTTGCAACTCGAGTATACAGGGAGTGTGAAATATTGCAAGCTGAAATTCTTACTAGAATGAAGGCAACTGCGGCAATGCTAGAAGAATTCTTCCTTTAATTCTGCAAGTGGCTTCAACCTGAAAGCCTGTTACTGGTGAATATGGCACAAAGAGGGTCACCAGCAAGGAAATGTCACTACAGTCATGATGAATTACTATTTCATAAAATATTTAAGAAAAGATCAGTTAGCCCATTACCTCAACACCAGAACAATTGGCTTATTTAACGGGGGGTTTACTGTGTGTTAGAATCCCTGTTGTAAAATAATCGTCTGAAGGAAAGAAGCTAACATATGGATAAAACTATCTTCTGGATAATGTGCACAGATGTAGTTTTTTTTTGTCTTGGTGAGCGCTGTTTAACATAATAGCTCCCCAAGTTAACCTGTGGTATCAGAACAGTCAGGTTTTCTCTATGGACAACAGAGGGGCCTCGTACTGTCTGTACCAATTTTTTAAATTATTTTCAGGGTCTGAGCCAAACAAGTTTGGACACTTGTACTAACACACAGGCCCTTTTAACTCTGTACGCCGTCTTCTTCTATCCAACCTGTTCCCAATTGTCTGGGTAGTCACCTCCTTGACAATGAGTCCAAATGCTGGGGCATCTGCAGGAATCACTGTTGCTTAGTTCCCTGAAATATTTCCAGTAACCCATCACCCTAAATTCTGTTATTGTTTTCTGCTCAGAATAACCATGGATGGTATTCCCTTATCAGGCCAAGATGACAGCCCATCCCTGTCTTTCATTACAGTGGACTTTCGAAGTTTATTGTTTATTCATCAAAGGCAGAATACTTCAAGAAGAGATATTACTTGAGAAAATAAACTTGACTCAAATGTTGTACTGTTTGGGAAATTTTAATGCATTGTTTTCCATGGCACCGCCATGCTGCTGTTGGCAACAGGTTTTGTTGCCAGTTTTTCTGGCTCATAAATTCTTACAAAGGGCGCTGATGACAGCTCATGCTTAAGGTTGCTGAATATTACCTGCTGATCAGAGGTACACATTTTCAGATCTTTGTATCAACTACCAGGGTATGAATAAACTTGGTGAATGGTGTTGATTGACGGTACCTAGGAATCTTGTCCATTCTGCTTCCCTGTTATCTGTTTCATGTCACATGCAGCTTACAACAATTAATTGAATATGGCCTTAGAATTCCTCTCTTAAATCTCTTCTCCTTGGTTATTTCAGTGATGTGTGTGCATATAAACAAACTGGACAAACTGCTGAGGAAGACAGGCTCTATTGTAGGCACGGATCTTGACAGGTTGACATCCGTGGCAGAGCGACGGGCGCTGAGCAGGTTCCTGTCAATCATGGAGAATCCACTGCATCCACTGAACAGTGTCATCTCCAGGCAAAGGAGCTGCTTCAGTGATAGACTGCTGTCACTGTCCTGCTCCACTGACAGACTGAGGAGATTGTTCATCGCTAACATTATACAAAGTTATTGTCTGTTTTTACCTGCATTTTTATTACTCTTTAATTTAATATTGTTTTTTGTATCAGTATGCTGCTGCTGGATTATGTGAATTTCCCTTTGGGATTAATAAAGTATCTATCTATCTATCTATCTATCTATCTATCTATCTATCTATCTATCTATCTATCTATCTATCTATCTATCTATCTATCTATACTTTTAAAAACTTGCTTTAGCAAAGCCTACAAAAATACCATCCTTGTGACATGCCACTAATTTCAGTGCTTCTGTCAACTATTCTATTTAGAAAGGACAGATGACTTAAAATCAACCTCCAAAACCCTAACAATTGGGGTGCATTTTCAGATCTTTGTATCAACTACCAGGGTATGAATAAACTTGGTGAATGGTGTTGATTGACGGTACCTAGGAATCTTGTCCATTCTGCTTCCCTGTTATCTGTTTCATGTCACATGCAGCTTACAACAATTAATTGAATATGGCCTTAGAATTCCTCTCTTAAATCTCTTCTCCTTGGTTATTTCAGTGATGTGTGTGCATATAAACAAACTGGACAAACTGCTGAGGAAGACAGGCTCTATTGTAGGCACGGATCTTGACAGGTTGACATCCGTGGCAGAGCGACGGGCGCTGAGCAGGTTCCTGTCAATCATGGAGAATCCACTGCATCCACTGAACAGTGTCATCTCCAGGCAAAGGAGCTGCTTCAGTGATAGACTGCTGTCACTGTCCTGCTCCACTGACAGACTGAGGAGATTGTTCATCGCTAACATTATACAAAGTTATTGTCTGTTTTTACCTGCATTTTTATTACTCTTTAATTTAATATTGTTTTTTGTATCAGTATGCTGCTGCTGGATTATGTGAATTTCCCTTTGGGATTAATAAAGTATCTATCTATCTATCTATCTATCTATCTATCTATCTATCTATCTATCTATCTATCTATCTATCTATCTATCTATCTATCTATCTATACTTTTAAAAACTTGCTTTAGCAAAGCCTACAAAAATACCATCCTTGTGACATGCCACTAATTTCAGTGCTTCTGTCAACTATTCTATTTAGAAAGGACAGATGACTTAAAATCAACCTCCAAAACCCTAACAATTGGGGTGCATTTAGCTAAATTTGGAATCGGTGGTGCATGCTAAAAGGCAAGGCTGGATTAAGACTCCGATAGGACCTTGGGTGTCTTAGATTCTGTAAAGAGAGTTGATCTTACTTTTAACAATGTAGCATGTGAACACCAGGTTGTTTAAAGCAGCACAGAATTTCTCACTCTTGATTTCAGCATGAGACTTGGTCGCCTGTGGTCATTTTGACTTGCAGATACTCTATCGATTCATCAGACAAAGAGGGGATATCAGTGAAAAGGCCCCTGGTTGTGCAACCTGAATGCCCTGACAGTAGATTCACCCTACCCTAAAAGCACATGGTTAGGTTAAATAAATGTGTATCAACTAGAAAATGACACCCTAAAATGAAATTCCTACTGTCTCACTGAACCAGGAGAAATTGTAAGTTTTTGACCTGAATATCTGGTGGGGTCCTTTTTCAAATTTTAAAACTAAGCACTCATTGTCTCTCACTTACTTTCTCTCACTGTCTCTTCTTAAATCCTGTAATTTCCTGTCCTATCAGTAGTGCTTTGTCTGACTCACTTTCCAACTCACCTCAGATTATTTCTGGAGCAAAGTCTTAAAACACTCATGTACATGGTGTCCATGTAAAGCTGCAGCTCGGCCATATCAACATGCCCTCTGCCAGTCCTAGCTGTCCCTGTATTCAGGGTCCACTGAAGCTTTTAAAAAGGCCAATTCTTCATGGCTGCTTCATGTTTGCCCACTCCTTGTTTATTGCAGTGGTGTCCTCCATCTTTCAGTTGAAACGTGTACACTGGAGGAGTTTGTCTGCTCTTTTGACAGGCTACCAGTGCCATACTCCATCTCTCTGGTGCCCAGTGTGAAATATTTTGCTGGGAATTATTAACGTTTTCCACCCACTGGGAATTTCTATTCATTCACACAGTGATATAACTAATAATGTGATATTTTCTGTCTTTTGAAGGTATTTCAAAAATTGTTCTTTCATTTTTCACTTTATTTTTGTAACCTTCTTGATTTACCTGTTTACCTGTTATTATTGTCAAGCAAATAAACAGTAAATGAAAAGTAAATAAATAAATGTTGTTAAGAATGGGCCCATTTCCTTTTCTATGCCTTTCTAGAAGCACTTCGTCTTTGTCAGATGAGCAATCCTTCATAGTTTATATTCCAATAGCTTAATTAACTTTTTAAACCTGCTTCTTGATTTAAAAAGGACCTGAGGAGTTATTAATTATACATGAAAGCTCTATGACTTTGTAGTAAAGCAAATGACAATTTATTAATGCAGTAATAAGTACTCATTACTTAAATTACTATTACCATAACATGCACAGCTGTTACTTTAAAACCTTTACTGCAACATTCTCTATGAAGCATTTTTTAAGAAATATGTTAATTATATGTATTATCTAAAATTCAAAAGGATTGTCAGGGAGAAGGAATGGAAATTCAAAGTCATTTTTACCAAAGTCAACACGATACCCAAAGTCAAACTCAAAAAAAACAAATGTAGTTGCTGTCAAAATAAATCCTAATCTTCATTTGCTCATAGAAGAGCTAAGCAGACAAGTGTTTTGCAAGGTAATTTCCTGCTTTGATTCAAACTTTGAACACTTTGCATTGAGTGTTTTCCTCTTTTATAGCAATAAAGTAAATGCCCATGATTAGTTGCATGTAACATACATTTCATGGTCCATAATATAATCTATTTAATAATAGAGGCTTTAATTATTCATTCACCACTTATTATTACTTTGAACTGGAGAAATCCCACAAAATGCTCTCTTGACTCATTTCCATCTGGAATCCAAAAGCTTCCCATGAGACAGGAGAGCAACATACATGACACAATGCAGACACCACGCAAGTGCCTTGTTAAGAGCTAGCAATTCATGGGGGAAAAGTAGGAATACAGCCTACAATGAATTCATTAAATCAATGGACTTCCTGACTAAAATTAATAGCAACTTAAAGCCATCAGAGTATATTCAAAATTGAAAAAAAAAAACTGTGCACTCAGATATTCTGTATATTACAAGCAAACATATAAAAAAAATAAAGATTTAATTTTATTAAGGAGAATGATGGATATAGATGACCTTCTTGCTACTAAGAAGCTCTGATCTGATAACAAATCACCTGCATCTACCAGTTTTGTGTATTTAAGAGCTTCCTGAACATTTCAAAAGTTAAACAGGCATGACTTTGTTTATTTAGCAACATAATTTGCTGGCTGCTATTTGATTGCCTCTCGGTAAGGATTACTATATGTGAAAAACCTGCTGTATTTTACATAGCAGCGTGGTTAATACAACTAGGGCCTAATAATTTCCTAAAGACTTCTAATTAGTTTTCTTTATATATTGTAGTCATTACCTGGCAAATACAAATTTGGTTGACATATACATGACATACAGAGCTTATCCATACAAATAATTTGACTTAAAGTCATAGATTATGTTTTATTACTGAAGAAAGGAGCTGTTTTACATGAACAAACCCTTCAACTATTTCAAAAAGCATTACATATAATTATTTTACTTGTTTTAAAAGATCTTATAATAAAAGTCATTTTTCAAAAAGACAACTGGTGACAAATGAATTTGCTCAAAATAACCTGTCTGTTCCTTTGTCTTTTTACAGTAGTTAAAAGAACATATCAAATTAAGCATTATTAAAATCCACTTCTGAGTCTAAATTTTTTAGATAAAAAGTCTTCGACTAAGTAAAGGTTAATCATTTAAGATGGCGCAGTGGTTAGTGCTTCTGTCTCACAGTTCCAGCAAACTGAGTTCATATCCCAGCTCAGTCACTGCTGGTGTCATGTTTGTTTGTTCTCCTCATATCTGCATATTTTTTTTCTCTGCACATCACTTTCTACTCACAACATCCCAAAATCATGCATATTATCTCAAACTTGGGCCAGTCTAAATAACTGTGTATATGCGTACTCTGCATGGCAACCCATCCAAGTTGGTGCCTTGGCAGTAGCTTTCAGTTTTAGTGGATTGTCAAACTGAAATCTGTGCTAACCTTTAAAGACTTAGTTATGGTTGTTCATTCATTTAATTTTTTTGTGCTCGACGCTTATAATTCTTTTCATTTGGACATTTGTCTTCCCCATCCTGTTTGTAGTTGGTCCAAAATGCAGCCGTTCAGCTCCTGACTGGCAACAAAGAAGGCAGAACACATTTCTGAAACTGTTGGCTTCTCTTCATTGGCTGACAGTAAAATGCATAATTCACTTTAAACATTTATTTTTTGACTATAAAGCACTTCACGGATTGGTACCACATTGTATCTCAGACCTACTTCATCCCTACTATACCTCCAAGCCTTTAAACTCATCAGATCAAAGACGTCTTTACATCCCATGGTCTTGGTTGAAGCTTAAGGGTGATTATGCTGCTTTGTCTTCATTAGGTCTTCCAACACTACTGGCATTTTGTCTTTTATTATTTATTGGCATACGGTGATGCTTAAAGGTAGCAATGTCATATTTTTATTGTATACTTTTTAATGGTCTAGCGTAATATAGGATTATGTATTCAATTTCTTCATAAGATATTTCATGTTTAATATTTTTATTGATTTTATTCTGATGTTGTTTTTATTTTGTGTCTATATACAACACTTTAGTCAACATTCGTTATATTTTAATGTGCCTTATAAATAAAATTGTGACTGATTGATTGATGAGTTTAAAATCTGAATACTATTACTTTTTACTTGCGGCTTTAACCATAATTATAATCATTACTAACTGCACAGAGGACCAACAATAATATATTCCAAATAAATATAATTCATTTTATACTAATTAAATGTTAATGTATTAAATATCAATTTTCGTTTAGGCCTTTATTTGCATAAAGTGATTCAAAAATTCAGGATTGTGAGGAGCAAAACTTATCCCTGTGGCATCTGGTTCAAGGCAGGTGCCAGCTCCGGATAGGGAGCCTGTCTATCATAGAGCCAACTGAAGCACATACCCACAATCAATTATATTTAGTATCACAAATAACAAAAGATGTGCTTGTTTACAATATGGGAGAAAACTCTATAAAGACATTAATTGAATGTGTAATTCAAAGTAATGATGCTATAGATTTGTGAAGCAACAGCATTAGCCACAACGCCCCCATGCCCCCAAAATATATTAAATCAAAGAAATTTTTTTGATTTAAAGTAAAAATGACAAAACAATATGCAGTATATATATATATATATATATATATATATATATATATATATATATATACAGTATATATATATATATATATACAGTATATATATATATGTATACTGTATATATATATATATAGTGATAAAGGCGCTATATAGCACCCAACCTGGCACAGACTGACACAGAGGCACATATAAAATGAAAGGCTTTTTATTTTCTCTTCAGCTGTGCAGCATGTCTTCCCTGTGTCCCACAGGCCCAACACAGTCACAAAAGCACAAGCAAAGACACACAACACTCTTCTTCTTCTTCTTCTACCACCACTCCACCTCCCACCCGACTCTGGCCACTGAGTGGTGGTTGCTGGCTCCTTTTATAGTTCACCTGGAAGTGCTCCAGATGCTTGATCCCTGAGTTCCGGCTGCACTTCCGGGTGTGATGAATATGTTGCCCATACGGACTTAGGAGTCCCAAACACAGCGCCCCCTGGCAGTGCTTGCGGGACTCAACAGGGCTGCACCCAATTCCAATTCCCAGGATGTCCTGCGGAAACCCGAGGCACTGGTCCACCCCAGGGAGACGGCCATCTAGGGTCCAGGGGGAGGTATTGCAGTGTCCAGGGCTGCTCCCCCTGAATATAGCGTGCAGGGGCGTCCTGACTGGGAGTGGACGACAGCCACCTGTCCCAATATATATATATATATATAAAGTGTCACGTAAAGCATTAAAAATGCTATCTGCACTGTTCAGTATTACTGAGGGATCAACCTGGCTCATTTCATTATTCTCTTTTTTGTAAAGGTTTTTTATGCCCACACATGGGTCAACATACAGGTTATTCCGGCTGCCTCACAGCAGTCTTTGCTCAATCACTTTTCCCTTTAGAATTTCAATGGTCTCTCTGTCTCTCTCTTTAGATTTTTTTCCTGATAATACAGCTACATTCTACATCCCAAAAACATGCCTTTTGTGAATAATTTAGTGTGGGTGAGTGTGACTTGAAATGAACTGACATCGTATTCAGGGCTAGTTCCTACCATGTGCTTAATGCTTACAGCTCTGCAACCCTGTAATAAATAAAGAGAGCTCATTAATTAAAGGATCGATGGGATTTTACACATACACACAAAAAAAAATTGTACTTTTAGTTTCTGGAAAACATTCAATGGATGGATGCCATATAAAAGGGATTGATCCTGTATGGCGTCCTCTACTTGCTGGGATAGACTCCATACCACCCTAATGACCCTGGTCTGGTATTTTGCTGTTCATAAAGGAAAAAACAATCTTAATAGCGTTGGTCAAAATTCATACTTCCTTTCTCCAGGCTCATATTCAATAAAAATTGTTAAATGACAGTAGTTGAAGGTGAAACAAATAAGTTCTTGTTCTTCTAGATGAATGAGTATCACCCAATTTCACCTCAGACTGGTAAAATGTAATTTGCTACCTTAAAACAAGCACAATAGAATTAAAGGTACTTTATTTCATACAGTTTTTCCATTATTAGAGATCAGCTATCCTGTTCATCCAGTTTAAATCTTCACAATTTATAAACAGATGATACAATAAGCTAAATCGGGCCCATCTTTTTCATCCAGGGGGAATATTTACCTGGGCAGGGCTTCCCATTTTTAATTTCATGAACTTTCCACTTGTGGGCTCCATTTTGTATTACATAATTCCATGCAGCAAAAATAGTAAAAGTATACTTCATGATGAATTAGACCAAGATATTCCTTACACAGGAAAACCAAGAGAATAGTCAAATACAGACAAAAAGATGCAATTATTTAGACACATTTCATAAATATAATTACAGTGACAATACAGAGTAGATACTGTTGGTTTGGGTTGAAAATAAAGGAGAAGAATAAAAGACCACAGAGGTGCATGTTACAAAAATTCATATAGTTGGCAACAAATAGATACATTGAAAAACAAGTAGCAGGAAAAGATTAAGAATCATTTAAAAATAATTGAAATGAAATAAAAGTCAAGAAAAAAAAGATTTTAATTAATATTAATGTCAAGATAGTGACCACCTGAACACTTCAATCAGTTAACAATAAAAAGGGTCCAACTAAAATTATGAAGTCACCAATGAAAACATAGCTGAAGATACCATACAGAGCATTTTGAGCCAAATATTATTATAAAGTATTAATGTTTCATATTGTGTTTAGTAATTATTATGGTGAGTGCACAAGTGTGACTTACAATGGGCTTTTGACTCGCCTGAAGATGGCTCTTGACTTGTCTCCTCACTCTCTGTAACAGAAAGACTGCATTTGGAAATTCTATTTATTTAGTGACCTTACTGTATATTTTTGTTTTCCTAACCACAGCCTTTAATGTGATTTTAGCAATATTTTTGCATATGCATTATGATCTTCACTGTGCAGTTAAACATCTACACCACTTAAAACACTTAAGGGTTTACTCTTTGTATAGTGGTCACATGTTGTTTGAGTTTCCTGTGTTTTTGGATTCAATTTTTAATTATATAAATGTAAAGTTGGTGTTCTGTGGTCCTTTCCCTTCATCCTATTCCTGATCTGTAGTTTCTAGACTTATTGATGCAATAACAGCCTGTACTGGTTCTGAGTATTTCAGAAAAAAGATCAATTCACTCAGTGGTGTTCTGTGGAACCATGATATATTATGCTGTTTCTGTAACTTATTTTCATTTTTACTTTCTCGTATATGAAATATAGGGAAAGTATTGTAATCATCCAAAAATGTAATGTCGACATTTTGATGAATCTCAAAATTTTAGACATCCCTGACTTTCTCGTATACGAAGTGTAGGGAAAATATTGGAATCCTCCAAATATTCCATTTTGATGAGTCTCGACGTTTTAGACAGAAAATACCATTTTTTTAATTATATCAGATTCATTCAACTTTATTTTTATAATAATTGTTCAATATATTATTCATTTGATTTATTTTGTTGTTGATGGTTCTTTAATGTACATAATCTAAAAATATAATCATTGTCTTGCGGTTTACTCCTCAAATATCCATCCCCATATCTGAGTATACAAGAATGTCTAGGGGAGACCAATCTCGATTTTAATTGGGCTATTTTAGAAGAAAAGAGGATTGAGAGGTGCCTGCTTCTGTAAAAACATTTTTATCTTGAATTATTTACAATGGTGTCTCCAAATACAGGAAAACAGCCACAATAGAGGGAATGTGGATACTTATGAGAAAAAGAGAATTTCAAAGAAGTGTTGTGGCAGACTCAGGTGTTTAAGCACTTTAGGAAACATAAAGGATTGCTAATGAATGTAAAACTTCTGTAGACGACATGAGGCAGGGGATGTGGATGGAAAGGTATGGGTGTTACTAGACTGTCAGTTGTCATTTGAAGTACAAAGTCTGGCTGCACAAACTCTATCACTCCCAATGGAATGGTGGTTGGTCCTCCTAACTCACTGAAAGAGAGATTATCTTTTGCTCAAAATCTTTCACAAACCTTCAGAAGTTAGATAAATCAGGGAGAGTCCATTTGCATAATCCACTGAAGCTATAAAGCTGGCAAATGCACCATAAAAAGGGAGCCAACCACACCCAGAAACAAGCAGTTCAACTGCCATGACACAAAGTCAACAGGTTACTACTGTATCTATAAGTCACGTGTAGAAATACACCAGAGGACTGTCATCTGCTTTCAGTGCTGGAAAAGCAAGGGGTGGAGCATCGGCCATTTTTTTGATCCCATTGCAGATGTTAAAACTGATTTGTGTAGCACAAAATATCTGTTTGTTTTTATATAGTGCTTTTAAACATGTGGCCTACAAATACAATATGTACAGTATGTGTGTGTCTGTATAGTAAAAATAGGTATTTTAAGTTGAAGCTGACCTTTAGGTACAGGCAACTTTGTGGGATTTGTTTTCAAGATAACAGTACTTGTATAGTATAGTATCTTTAGGTTTAAAGAGCAACCACTCCCTTCTGTTAAGCATTGATTCATTCTTTAATTGCTTAGACAGACAGAAAGAGTGAAATGAGTGGCTGTGGGAAATGTAGACTTCAAACAAAAGAATAAATAAGTCATGTTTGGGTAGGGCTGTTTGAAAGTTTGCCAGAGTACACACCTTAATTTCCAGCTCTCACCTAGCATTAGATTTAGTTTCAACGTTATGTGTTTATCTTATATTTACTGTAGGCTACAGGTTAACATTCATTGTCATAAATGACTCAGTTTGTTCAGGGTATTGAGCAGCCAGACAGTATCCTAACACTAATTCACACATTTAAACTACTCTTGATTAAATATGTTTAATATGTGTGTGTGTATTTATTATATACTCAAAAATAATGACATATGACTGCAACATTAATTATACCATATATATATATACCACAATCCACATGGGTGGACAGACACACTTGCTGGGATGGAAGGACATACATTGCCTAGCCAGAAGGAAAACATGCTGGAGGGAGAAACAAGAGAGATTGGCATCCTGGCCAGTTTGAATACTGCTCCCAGTCTCCGGTGTGAAGGAGACATAATAGATAATGGATGTCTCCTCCTTGGGGGCAAAGATTTCTCCAGTGGACTAGGTGGCAGTGCTCTACTGCCGTGCCTGCAGTTTGGGATCCCCCAGTGGTTCATGGAATCAGTAGTCCAAGAGGGCAGCCCTGTTGCATGCCACAGGGGAGGCAAGACGACACTGCCATTGCATGCTCAACCTACCTGGAAGGGAACTTGTCTTTGAATTGTGTTTCCCAAGATTTCTTCCATTTTTTTTTTTCCAACAACTATTATTTTTAGGGGGCAGTGATTTTTCTTTTCTTTCTTGGGGAGTTTTGGGCCATAAAAATAGATTGTACTTGTTGTTGTTGTTAGGTGCACCAATTTAAGGGAGTATAGATGAAGAAAGGGAGTGGGGCACAATCTTTAACATGCCCAAGAAGCAGTGATGACACTTTTACACCTCCACCAAGTCCACCTTTTCCAACAGCATGCCATAAAAAAAAGACCGGAAAGAAAGTGGTTGTCGGCTCTGGCTAACAAAAAATGATCGAAAATCATGTAGATAAGAAACACTGTCTTTTGTTAATGATGACACTTAAATTCTTTACTTCTAGCTTTATTTATAAGGCAAGATGATTGAGGTTTCCCATCAGGTCCCAGCTTCTTTGACTATAGAAAACTAATAGAATTTCTGTGTTTTGTTTGATAAGCTTACGAAAATTATTACTCATCCACCCCATGATGCTGTAAAGGCTTTCAGGCATAAGAGGGGCATGTAAAGCTTTGCGCCATCTGCATAGCTAGGGAAAATATTTCCATGTTTTTGATTGACCCAGGGGTATGATGTACTATATAGCAAGAATTATCATGGACCAAGGACTGATCACTCTGGCACACCCTAATTTATATTATATATTGTCTAAAATTATAAATATTTTCCCTCAGTTATGTATGACTTAAACCAGTTTAACTAGATGATTATAGGAAAAATATTAAGAAGTTTACAATGTGTAACTTGTAAATTAGTTAGTTCCAGACTTCTTTATAAAGGTCTCTTGGAATTGGATCAGGGGTTCATATGGATGATTTTGAGCAATTAAGAAGTCCAAGCTCATTTATTTTTTAAAGGGGTTAAGGTTTGTGTGCTGAATAAAAGAAAGAGACGATGGTCCAAGCTTGATTGTATTTTATCAAATATTTGCATAAAAAATACAAATTTCCAAAGCTTTACACTTGGCCATCAATGCCTGGCCACTTTGCTGATAGAGCAGGATTTATTAGACAATCAATGACGAAGATAATATTCTTGTATTTCTTACATCCTTACTGTTCAGGAGAGATTTCATTGTATTTCAGACCTCAGTGTTATATTTAGATATATGAGTCCAAATACATTCATACTTCAAAGCTTAAATTTTTCTTCATTAATGCTCAACATTACTTCTTTTTCAGCTTATAGTTTAAATATGTCCATAACACCATAGTGTTTGACAATTTCTTTTTAACTTTTTTGTGGTGATTGAGAAGGTCAATGGCAAATGGATTTTATTAACCATCAAATGCTTCATTGTTTGCTTCAAGGACTCCTTAATTTAATTTCTTTTGTCAGTAAAACCATTATTGTGATAGCAAATCCTCACAGATTATCTGTTGTTCTTGATGTATGGTCATGTAGTTGATTAATCATTTTGAGAGCCTAAGATATGTAACTAAAAACTGCCGCTCACCCACTGTGACACTGTAAAAATTGGCTTAATTTAAATGAAATTTGATTATTGCATAATACATTTTTGAAAGAGTTCAATTATTTTTTAATCTTCTTATATATGTAAAGAAATGGTATTCTGGTTCCATAAAAAACAGATTTGTAACCTTAATTTAAGAAATAATAAGAGAGAGTTGACATCAGAACGATAAAACACCTAAGGATAACTCTGGGATTTTTTTGACACAGACACTGTGTTCCACAGATATCTTGTGGAGGTGGCAAATTATTAGTTTCCTATGTTTTTGAAACTGATCATTGCCCTGCTTTCATCTATCATTTATTTCCCCATTTGTTCATCTCACCTTAGCGAGGCACCTTTGTCTTCTTCATCCTATCCTAATTCTGATAAAACCCTGAGTTGCGTGTATTTGGCAGTAGAGGTGGACCCTGCAATTTGACCCACCAGAAAAGGCCCAATAAGTTCTGCAAACCGTTTGGCAGTACTTCTGAATTATATAGTTAGATGCAATTACAATAAATATTAAAACAAACAGCATCTTATGATAATGTCTGAAGTTACGCAAGATATTCTTTTCTTGGTATAAAAGCTCCCTCTGCAGTGTCCAGTGACCCTTCAGTAAGGGTCTTTTCCAAACCAAGAAATGAAGAACATAATACGTTACACATGTATCGAAAAAGATTGGTTATTAATACATACTGGTGGCTGCCCAGAGTGCTGCTGACACTTAGAGGCACCCATGTCTAGAGAGGCTATTGTAACCATTACTTATCTTCTAATTGTTGTAGCGTAAATAAGTCCAAAATATAAACTTTTAGCAGCACGTCACCTGTTTTGCACCTTCACTTATGGCTGCTTTCTTTGTGGGATCCTGGGCAGATGAATAAACTTATTACTGTTACACATTTCTTGTGTGTATAAAAGAAAGGAGATGGAAATCAAATAAATAAAGTTATGTTATTATCCATATTCAATTTTCCTGTATTGAGGTATTTTTTTATAGGCTGGTAGTAGAACAGTGTTGAATACTTTATAATATGTACTCATTTATAAAAATTATGTTAAATAAACATTTTTGTATTATATATTGAAAAAAGGAAGGCATATGAGTGCAACATTAAATGAAATTTATTACTTGTTGTCACCTTTTAAGATTACTTTTATGCAAATTCAAGGAAATTATTCCATTCAGAATAATGTTATTTCTCCTGTAAAGCACTGTTTCTTAGTGCTAAATATGAATAAAAATTAAACAGATCAGAAATGTAAACTTTAAAATTTTCAAGGTGATCCTATTTAATAAACCTTTTAAAATTATTTCAATTTTTTTTAGTAGATAATAACTTTTATTCAGTGACTTATAAAATGACAAGTGGAAACAAATGATGCCAATATTTTTTTATTTTTATAAAAAAGTTAAAAAAAAGATACAAAACCTATGATAGTCATAGAAAGTGTAATATTCATTGTAATAAGCAGTAAAGACAACTGAAAAAGTGAGTAAGTCCGCTGTAGGCAAAGCTGACAAACGTCTGTCATTCATATTATTCACAGACATCTGTATTTAAAGGTGTAGAGCTAGCCATGATTATACATCCTCGAGGGGCAGGAGGACATTGCTTTGACTCATGAATAATACAATCCAGGAATACATTGGCCACATTCCATCATCCAGAAAAAGTAGACTCATATAATGCAGAATAACTTTAGGACTGCATAAAATTTTGTTTAGGCCATTTCAATTTATGTGTAAACAGTGTGACTGTAAACCCAAACTAATATGCAAAAAAGAAAACATAAAATATTAAAATATCTATTTTCTAGCAATCTGGTTTTAGTAATCCATTAGCAATTTAAATATTTATTATATGTTTTAGATTTAATTATAAGAGTAAGAATAGGCATAAAACATCAAAAAGAGCATTTTTTCTTATACATGGAGTCTAATGCACCAGCTTGCAGATAGAAAGGCAACTGTAATAATAAAAGAGATAAAACAAAACCGGTCACAATAATAGCTTTGTCAAAGTAGAATGGCACTCTCCATTGTGCCTAGATATACAGTCTGGAACGAGTGTTCATTACATTATGATTCTTGGTGTTTAACTCAGTGTCTGCATATAATAACCTTCAGTCTTAATAAGTTAAAATGTACATGTAAGTGAAATATTCAAATGTTCATATGTGCTTTGAGTAAAATGTGCCAGCCATGATCACTATTGTAAAAACTTAACATATCTATTCAACTTAAAAAAGAGTTTTTAAAGAATACAAGTCCTTCATAATCTATAGATAAATTGCTGTAACTTTAAGAAATATTTTTCTGTGACTCTAACCTTGTCATCCATAAGCAACCTTAAACTGACAAACCCCACCACACCTAGCGGAACAAGCAACGCCTTTTTTCTGGGAGCAGCACAGACGTAAATCTTAAGTAAAGGTAATAAAAGTACAATATGATCGTTTATTGTAATTCTGAGTGCATTTTACTTTAATGCATATGATTAATATTTTAAAATAAATGTAATCCATTTTTTTAAATTATTAGTTGAAAAGGATTAGTTTTGCACCTGTAGGCCCAAGGTCCTGTGAAAATGACCAAGAACAAGCAAGTTTCGAAACAAATGGATGAGTAATCATTTTATTTTCAATGTGAGATAATAGAAGTACTGCAGATTTTAAAAATGTTGGGTACTTGTTTATGTACTGTGACATGGGAATGCAATGGTTAGTGCTTCTACCTCACAGCTCCTAATTACTGAGGGTTCAAATTCAGTTCCAGGCTCTGCCATTGGGGAGAATTCACATTCACTTGCCATCCACATAGACGTTTTCGTACCCCTGTCTTCTCCCCTAACCTTAAAATATGCAGATTAGATTAAAGGATGATTTTAAATTTGTCCAAGGAGCAGAAATATAATTATGGAAATGAATATAAGTACAAATATGAATTGGTGTCACACATAGGGTTTGATCCCTGCATTGCACTAAGTACTGTTGTGAAAAACCTGCAATGACATGCAAAACTGTATTAGAGTATTTTGAAGAAATTATTTATTTATTTATAAAAGTCAATTATAATAAATACTTGATTCAAGTGTGTACACTATTAAATTATTTATTAAATGATAAATACAACAAAATAAATTAGCATGATTGTAGATGCATACTGTTGGATAGAAACAGAAATATGTGAACTTAGACATTATAGTTTATTGGCCTAGTTCCAGGTTTTCACTGTCATATGTACACAGTACATAGTGTACAGAGTACAATGAAATAATCACTTTCACATGACAGCAGTGACAACAATACAATACCAACAAATGACACACGCATGAAGAAAGATACATAGAATGCAACTAATGTAAGTGCCTATGATCCTCTATTGTGTGTCTGAAGGAAGGAGTTAGAAAAGAAGGATGGCTAAGCTCTCTAGTAATCCTGTTAGCATTTTCAAAGGCAGCATGTTTAAGGTACATCCTGAAAAGAAGACAACTGAGTATTGGTAATATTCTGTGCACTTTCACCACCCTCTGCAATTCTTCACAATCTTGAGTGGTTATGTAACTATGAGGATGTACTCTACTCTGTATCTGTAGATATTGGTGGGTACACTTGAAGAAATCTGCACTTCTGAGGAACAGTGTTGCTGAGCCTTCTTGATAATAGCCAAAATCTGTCATACCCACTTCAATTAATCTGTCATAGTCACTCCAAGAAATTTAAAGCTGCCTACCTACCCTCTGCACAACATCCCATCCAACAGTGTGGTCTGCCCTCTGCTTCTTGAAGTCTACGATCAGCTCTTTTGTTTTGCTAACATTTTAAGAGTCAGGTTGTTGCCCTGACACCACTGTATTAGCAGGTAGATCTCTTTTCTGTAAGCCATCTCATCATTGTTGGTGATCAGGCCTATGATGGTACAAAATCAGCAAATTTAATGATTAAATTGGAGCAGAGTTTATCCACACTATTATAGATGAACAAGGAGGTTGTATTATGCAGTAAAATTTTCATCTATGCATACATCCATCATCTATGATTGTACCTGCTTAACCTAGTTCAGAGCTGTAGAGTCAATTTTATCTAAATGCTCAAACATCCGATTTTCCAAATCATTGAACACTAAATGTTTGAAATTTAATGCATGTCCGTGGCTGATGAAAAAAACGGAATACATAGCAAGTCATATTGTTAATAATAGCCAATCTATAAACTTTTAAAATTATTCGCAAACATCTCTTCAGGAGTCATAGGCACCAAAGGATCTAAGAATGTATGATCCTATCAAAACATGATAAAACATTCTCAAATTCATGAAATCCAGCTCAGAGTCTATTGGAGACTATCCCGGCAGTATCAAGCACAAGCAATGAACCAACCCTGATAGGTGCCTGTCCATTGTAGGATACAATTAATGTTACAGCTACATAGGAAAAAAAAACAACTCAGTTCTGACATGCAGAAAACATTTTGCACTGTTCTGTGTATATTATTTTAAGCATAATGCCAAAAGATGGAAATGTACTGTATATATATTGTAATGAGACAAAGAAAGTGTTCTGGGGCACCTTGAAGGCCATCCCTATAAAAAAAAAAAAAAGCTTGTTAAGCACAAAAAGGTTGAGTCTTCCTTAGATTTCTAATCATACTGTCCAAGATGGTGTTGATGCTGGTTTTGAGGCATTCTGGGAGGAAGAGGCGGGTCCAGTGGGCTGACCCTTGAAGTGATGTCAGAGGTGGAATTGAGTCAATCTTCCTTTCTGCAGAAGAGAGAGAAGCGAGAATGTTATTGCATGGTGCCACCTCAAGTATTCCTAAAAGAAAATACATTGAAAATTGGTATTAATACTGCAGAAACATATTATATCAAGCATTACAGAATTACAGAGCTTGCTAAGCAATGTTACAGAAAAAAATTACTTAATGTTTCATTTTAATTATAAATGTTAGCATATGAAATAAGAACTGGGATGCTTAATTCGGTAATTCTTTAAATGTATATTTAACATTTATTTAAGATTCATTTTGACTGCAAATACAAATTTTGAAATAAATATTGTGTAATTACTTTTCATGGCAAAATTCATTTTGTTCAATTACTCACACTCTGGTCATTGCTGCTTAAAATGTATATTATATTTAAGAATAGCTGTTAGTATTATTCTAGACATAAGTTGAATAAACTACATTTGTTCATATGCTAATGAAAACCTGTCACTGTAAACACCATCTTAATAACCAAAAACCATTTTAAAGACATCATTATTTAACAAAAAAGAATAGGGTAGGATATCACAGTGAATGAGTAGTTATAATCAGTCTTGCAAATTAGTTTATCAAATGAAATGAAATCCAATTTCATTTGTTACATACAGTTACTCACATAAAGCAAACTGTTCCAAAATGCTTAGTTGCGGTAGCTCAAAGAAAATTTAAATGTTCTAAAAAAACAACACTCTAAACACACACAAGAACCTCTGGCTTGGATAATAAGAGAATTGCTGTTGTCAATAACAGCCTAGTAGATGGCAGTATGATGTGGTGAGACCTACCCAGTTTTGCCACAGATTTAATTTTAAAGCCATTAACAAATGAATAGAGCAGGATCGACTTGTTGTGTCCACAAATGGAACATGCTAATAGTCGCTTAAAATTTCTCCCTAAATGTCACCTTCTTTCTCACAATATGTGGATTCAGTTCTATTTATATTATACTTATTCTGTGTCATCAGCTACATTCTTGATTTTATCCATAAATTTACAAAACAGTTATTGCTTTAAATGACTGTTTTTTCAATTATTTTACATATTCATGCTTATTTGAATTAATTTTAGTCACATTTATCTTTACCATGCATTCATCAAGCTCCTGCATACTGCCCAATAAAGTTATCTTTGGTGACTTCTGTTGTGCCTATTGTATATGGATTAAAAAACATATTTAGCAATTACTTGTTGATGATAATATTAGTATTGTAATACCATTAAAGGGACTTTAAAAATAGAATAAAATACAGATTATATTTATGTACCTCACACTACCTTCTTGCAAACTATACTAAAACAATAATTACAAACATCTTGGGTTTCAGTAGTCAAACATAATAAATATGCAATAAACACCTTATAGTGTTCTGAAGAACATATTTTAATTTAATGAGTTGTATAAGAATTGCTAGTGCTATTCCTGAAAGAAGAAAATAGGAGAAGAATAAATTTGATCTGGCACAAGATGTGCCTTTCATGACTGATTGTTATCAAGAGTGATGCATTATGCTGGTGTCTATTTTTGTTACTGCAGGCATTACAAGAATATATTTTTTTTTTAAAAGATAAAAGTTATATTTTACATTTAGCAGATTTAATTTTGAAAGTGAACGTCTCTAATTTCTTTATATTCAAGCCCTAAGGCCATAATTAATTACGTACATCTGACTATATGGTAAAAAAACAAAAGATAAAGAAAGCTTTCAGCAGTTTGGGATTATCAAATAAAGTGTCTAAAAAGCAAAAAAATAAATAAATTGTATTATACTTTAGATAGCATACTAAACTTTACAAAACATAGACTATTGCTATACTGTATTTGACATCTGTTAATACTATTGGGTTGTAGCAAGATAAAACAAAGTGATTTTCGTTAAAATTTTATGTCTAATATGCTTGGAGGACTTATACACAAGGAAAATAAATCTTTCTTTGTACCAGTCCCAAACCTGGATGAATGGGGAGGGTTACTTCAGGAAGGGCATCTGGTGTAAAATTTTGCTAAATCAATATGTGTACAACAATACAAATTTCCATCCCGGTTCAGTCGAGCCCCAGGTTAACAACCACCACCTGTACTGTTAGCCAACAGGGTGCTGGCAGAAATTGGGCTGCTGATGGCCGAAGAAGAAGAAGGAGTAGAAGAGGGGGGAGACGTGTCTGGAGGCAGGAGGAGAGGAGGAAACTAAAGAGAGTGAGTGGAACTGAGGGTAGGAACTTTGAATGTTGGCAGTAGGACTGGTAAGGGGAGAGAGTTAGCAGATTTGATGGGTAGAAGGAAGGTTGATATATTGTGCGTGCAAGAGACTAAATGGAAGGGGAGTAAGGCCAGGTAGATTCAAATTGTTCTATCATGGTGTGGATGGGAGGAGAAATGGGGTAGGAGTTATTCTGAAGGAACAGTATGTCAAGAGTGCTTTGGAGGTGAATAGAGTGTCAGGCAGAGTAATGATTATGATGCTGGAAATTGAGGTGTGGTGATGAATGTTGTTAGTGCATATGCACCGCAAGTTGGGTGTGCAATGGGTTAGAAAGAAGATTTTTGGAGTGAGTTGGATGAAGTGATGAATAGTGTACCCAAGGGACAGAAAGTGGTGATTGGAGCGGATTTCAATGGGCATGTTGGTGAAGGGAATAGAGGAGACGAGGAGGTGATGGGTAGGTATGATGTCAAGGAGAGGAATGAAGAAGGTCAGAGGATAAGGGATTTTGCCAAAAGGCTGGACATGGCTGTCGTGAATACATATATTAAGAAGAGGAAAGAACATAGGGTTACGTGCAAGAGTGGAGGAAGATGCAGACAGATAGATTACAGCCAATGCAGAAGAGTTGATCTGAAGGAGATTACAGACTGCAAAGTGGTGGCAGGGGAAAGTGTAGTTAAGCAGCACAGGATGGTGGTCTGTAGGATGACGTTGGAGATCAAGAAGAGGAAGAGAGTGAGGGCAGAGCCAAGGATCAAATGGTGGAAGTTGAAAAAGGAAGACTGCAAGGTTGAGTTTAGAGAGGAGGTGAGACAGGCACTGGGTGGCAGTGAAGAGTTACCAGACAGCTGGGAAGAAGAAGGAGGAAAAGGAAACCTGGTGGTGGAATGAGGAAATATAGGAGAGTATACAGAGGAAGAGGATGGTGAAGAAGAAGTGGGATACTCAGGGAGATGCAAAAAGTAGGCAAGAGTACAAGGAGATAAGGAAAAGGTGAACAGAGAGGTGGTGAAGGCTAAAGAAAAGGTGTATGATGAGTTGTATGAGAGGTTGGACACTGAGGAGGGAGAAGAGAACCTGTACCAATTGGCTTGACAGAGGGGCCGAGCTGGGAAAGATGTGCAGAAGGTTAGGGTAATAAAGGATAAAGATGGAAATGTACTCACAAGCGAGGAGATTAGGTTGAGCAGATGGAAAGAGTACTTTGAGAGGCTGATGAATGAAAAGAACAAGAGAGAGAAGAGTTTGGATGATGTGGAGATAATGAATCAGGAAGTGCAAAGGATTAGCAAGGAAGAAGTAAGGACAGCTATGAAGAGGATGAAAAATGGAAAGGCCGTTGGTCCAGAAGACATACAGTACCTATGGAAGCATGGAGGTGTTTAGGAGAGATGGCAGTGGAGTTTTTATCCAGATTATTTAATGGAATCTTGGAAAGTGACAGGATGCCTGAGGAGTGGAGAAGTGTATTTAAGAATAAGGGGGATGTGCAGGACTGCAGTAACTACAGTGGAATAAAATTGATGAGCCACAGCATGAAGTTATGGGAAAGAGCAGAGGAAGCTAGGTTGAGAAGTGACCTGATGATTAGTGAGCAGCAGTATGGTTTCATGCCAAGAAAGAGCACCACAAATGGAATGTTTGCTCTGAGGATGTTGATGCAGAAGTATAGAGAAGGCCAGAAGGAGTTGCATTACGTCTTTGTGGACCTGGAGAAAGCATATGACAGGGTGCCTCGAGAGGAGCTATGGTATTGTATGAGGAAGTCAGGAGTGGCAGAGAAGTACGTAAGAGTTGTACAGGATATGTACGAGGGAAGTGTGACAGTGGTGAGGTCTGCGGTAGGAGCGAAAGGATGCATTCAATGTGGAGGTGGGATTACATCAGGGATCAGCTCTAAGCCCTTTCTTATTAACAATGGTGATGGACAGGTTGACAGACGAGATTAGAAAGGAGTCCCCGTGGTCTATGATGTTTGCTGATGACATTGTGATCTGTAGCGATAGTAGGGAGCAGGTTGAAGAGACCCTGGAGATGTGGAGATATGCTGTAGCAAAGAGAGGAATGAAGGTCAGTAGGAACAAGACAGAATACATGTGTGTAAATAAGAGGGAGGTCAGTGGAATCGTGAGGATGCAGGGAGTAGAGATGGCGAAGGTGGAGGAGTTTAAATACTTGGGATCAGCAGTACAGAGTAATGGGGATTGTGGAAGAGAGGTGAAAAAGAGAGTGCGGGCAGGGTGGAATGGGTGGAGAAGAGTGTCAGGAGTGAAAGGGAAGGTCTACAGGATGGTAGTGAGACCAGCTATGTTATATGGGTTGGAGACGGTGGCACTGACCAGAAAGCAGGAGACAGAGCTGGAGGTAGCAGAGTTAAAGATGCTAAGATTTGCACTGGGTGTGACTAGGATGGATAGGATTAGAAAAGAGTACATTAGAGGGTCAGCTCAAGTTGGACAGTTGGGAGACAAAGTCAGAGAGGCAAGATTGCTTTGGTTTGGACATGTGGAAAGGAGAGATACTGAGTACATTGGGAGAAGGATGCTAAGGATAGAGCTGTCAGGGATCAGGAAAAGAGTAAGGCCTAAGCGAAGGTTTATGGATGTGGTGAGAGAGGACATGCAGGTGATGGGTTTAACAGAAAAAGATGCAGAGGACAGAAAGATATGGAAAAAGATGATCCGCTGTGGCAACCCCTAATGGGAGCAACCGAAAGAAGAAAAAGAAGATAATAACTGAGAGCTAAAATTAAAAAGAACTGAAATCTTTGTAGCCATTTAGAACTTTCTTAATCATTTATCCTTAGGTTAGTCTCTTAGGTATTTGCTTGCGTGTGATTTCCATCCCCAGTGCTGAATTCTGCCCTCCAGATACAAAATATCCATGCTTGCATCCTTGTAGATCAAAGATGATGTACAAAATTGCAGGACCATGTCCTACCCAGTGTAGTGGGCAATGAATCAGAATGCTAAACTTGCTTGTCTGTGGTAAAGTTTTTTCAAGTGAGCTGTGGTTAAAGAACCTATAATTACTTCACCAAGAGTGTGAAAGATAATGTCAACATCTATTTTATAAATGGCTATAACATTGTTTGCTTCAAATCCATTCTCTATAGCACTGATCAAGTTATACTGAAGATTGTCCTACTGTACACACTAGACAACATATTTGGAGGTGTCTGGGCTGGGACATATTAGACTAGGTTAAATTAATGCCTAGTCCCCGTAAGAAACCTCTGTTCTGCACATTAGAAGATCTGTTATTTAAGTAACAGATACCAAAACCTTTTAAATTCATGCAAAAAGCCTTAATAAATATAATTTGTCATATGCCAATGAATTAATATTTATATTCATGTTACCTCATAATAGCCTTTTAAAGCACAATCTGAACTAATTAAGCAATGTGAGGTTTGAAACTACAAGAAAAATTACCTGGACATTTTGGACTTATCCCTGTCCACATTCAGACAGTTCACAGACATAATTAAGACGGCAAATAAGATGTTTTGTTTAAAAACACAATGTGCTCAGTACAAATCAAGGGAGGATATTCTTAGGCTATACATTGCAGTTGTGAAGCCTCACTTGAACAATTGTGTTAAGTTTTGGTCTCCATAGCACTCTCCAAAAAATATAAGAACATTAAGGAGAGTCCAAAGAAACATTACAAGACAGATTCCATGTCTACGGGTTTGAGCTATGAGGACGCGTTGATGACGATGAATCTTTTAATTTTGAACAAATTGAGATTAGGTGGTGACATGATTGAAACACTCAGAAATGAGGAGAGAATTAGTATAGTGGATGCCTAGTTCTTACTTTAAAATGATTCCTTCAACTAAAACATGTGGGCACAGATGAAATAGGCTAATGGTAAATTTCACAGAAACGTTAAAGTTTTTCTTCACAACAAAGAACCAAAAATATGCAGAATACGTTACTAAGCAGTGTTGTTGATTATACTATCTTTGGACCTTCAGATCTCACAATATTTCACAAACATTATGTGGTCAGGAATTGATGGGCTATATTGGGTTGAACTGGCTATTCTTGTTCAAGGGTTCCAACCTTTTTAATGAATAATAACACCTTCATGTCAATGATCCATTTTTGTCATCCTACTTATTTCAGCCAAGCTTGCTTACCCTAGGAGCTTCATGTATATAGTAAGGATAAATAATCCTGTAGAACATTCCAACCATTTTAAAGGCACACTTACTAACACACATACATGGACAACTTAGATATGACACTCACTTTAACCTGTATACCTTTCCAATGTATAGAATTCTTGAAAGAACATTCAGACTTCACAATCATTTGTGAATGAACCAGGCTTTAAACCTAAGACTAGATCTTTAAAAGCTATACTAATCAATGTAGCACACATCTTACACGATCTACCTATCCAGCCATTTTTATACCCACTTAAATACAAGGATGAAAATGCTCTATTTATTTGCATCTATTTGCAATTATCCTGTGGAAAGTAGCATCACACTTTTGGACTATGGTGGGAAACTAGGCCATATTTCTGACTGTAGTTCAACTTCATTGTATCTATGTGTCCATAACAGTTTCCTCCATGGGTATTCATTTTATTACAGAGTGTAATTGCTTTCATGCATGTGCATTACGGGAGCATGTTGACAGCTTTGGATGAGGCATACTTTCTAACCTGTCTTCGTTTACTAGTCCTAAAAAGGAGAGACCTCCAAACACCAGTGACAACATTTCCAATCTGCACTGCAAGCCCCGCCCCTTCCAGTCATCCAGCTATATAAGAAGCAATGCATTCATTCATTGATCTGCATCTGAAAGAGCAAGACAGCCTCCAGAAGCAACCAAAACTTGATGATGAAATGATCCTACAAAACATTATTTTGCTACTGCTTTTTTAATTCCCTTCTGTTTATAAAAATAGCTACTTTTAAACAGAGATCTCACACTTTACTTTGTCCTGTTTCTTTTCATTCCACACTGCATGCTCTTTAAATTATTACCTGTAAATTGGAATAGTGTAGGTGTAGATATAACTGTAACCTGTAATAGAGCAGAATCCCATACAGCAAGATATGATTAAAGGATTTAAAATTCATCTGCTATAACCACATTGAACAAAAAGTCAAAAGAAGAATTTGCATTACTGAAAAGCCAAACTAGTTAAGCAGCCTTTATCAGAGATAGTACTGAGAGAAACAGGAAGATGACATTTGAGGAGAAAGATTTAGAACACACCATTAAAAGCAAATTAAACAAGACAGAAAATGAATGGGGGCATCAATGGTGATGGATGGATGAACGTCTCTCTAAAACTTATTCTAAATCTTCCATTAAAGGTATATTGCTTTATAGGCTAATATTCCAGAATAGATAGAATTAGTTAGTGGAACTCTCCCTGAGGTTTTCACTTTTACCAATATGCTCTTTTTTCCCTATCTTCTTTGTGACAGAAAAATTAGCAGAAATGTATGTTTATGCAAATTAGCTAACCATCAGTGTAATTGTGGAAGAAATAAGAAAGCTTGGTGAGGTGAGTGTAGATTTTCACCCTTTTGACTTTATTAAGAATGTGGAGAAGGAAATACATTAAAGGCTAATGGTATTAGTATTTCATATATTTACAGGATAAGTACAGGAGCTGAACCAAGAATGAACCAGCAAACATGACAAATTAATATCCTGAAACATGCCATATATAGGAGAGAGCTCCCTAACTCCAAGGATTTAGGCCAATGTTTATTATTTTTAAGGTATTGGTCTGAAATTTACATTATTTTGGAGAAATAAAACATAAATATAACACAAAGGCCATGTGAAAAGACAATTTCTCCTTGAGGACTACCAAAACCAAAAATATTCAAAGTATGAAAAATCTCCTTGCCATCCATATCCTTTCTTCTGTGTTTTACAACAAGTTGCTGGTTTCCACAATACATATAAAATGTATGGTTAATATTTTTCTTTATTTGAAGAAAACATAGTGATTCCTCAAAAAAGAGAATGAAGAGAAAGTTTGGTATAACACTCAAAAATGGTCTCAGTCACATCTGAACAAATGAAAACAGCATATTTTTGCATACAGCATTATACATTTAGCATTGTTTTTTCAGTCAATATTTAATTTATTCTTGATCTTTAGAGAAAATCATTTTAATTTTCTAGTCATGTTTAAGTCATGCCTTTAGCATTAGTTGTATTTAAAAGTTCAGAAAGAGGATGAAATATTAACTAGCCTGCTTTTGCCCTGTTTTATTTTTTAAGACTTTGTAGAGAAACCTTCTCATAATTAAATACACAAAACTATGCAAACTTTTTAGTTGTATATGATATACATATTGGAAGTTCAGTTTCAGTCTTTTGATGTATATGGAAGTGTAATTCGCTCAAAATCATCTCTAAATAATAAGCGATACAAGTGGTTGCATAGGGTCCCACAGCTACCAGAGTGCCCCCCTACCTAATTAATTGTTTAATAGAATTTGCTCATGAGTGAGATACAATATTGAAAATTCTGTTGCAGCAGCAGAAAGTCACAATGATGCCACAAGTAAAGTGAAACCTTTAGGAACAAGGAAAAGGGAAGAGAAAAGGAGAAGAAAAACATAAAAAGATCTGTTACTAACCATTAATTATTAATCTGATGCACATACCACAGACACAGCTGTCTGACCTACCACCAACTCATCCCCCCACAAGGTACACAATTCTCTTATTTATTACATTCTTTTTTACATTCTTTTTTCAATGTACTGGTTAAAGAAGGTATACATTTGATATTTAACTGTATTTGTTTTTGTTGTTATTCAGCTGCTAAGTTACATTTCCTTCTCAACTCAGTTATTTTACATTTGTTGCCATTAAAATGCCTAGTTTATTGAAAAATGTATCCTGCCCCATATTATTTTTAGTGCTGTCAGTGGTAACATATTATTTATTCTGTTTAATATAAAATGTATTGTTATATAGGTATAAATATATTTAGACAATTCGTAAATGACTGCATCCAACTAACTTAACAGATCAAACAATTGTTTTCTACATTGTTATTAAGTGGATGTTTATATAGTATATTGTAAATCTAAATAGTAAATTTTTATTTCAATATTACTTTACTATTTATGGGGCTCAAATTAAAATCCCACTCAGGGCTGAAGCAGCGATTTTTGACATGGAAAGATTTAGCAATTATATGGTAGCTCCAATGGGACTATCGTTATTTGTGACAAACATTTAATACCTCGGGCGGCACGGTGGCACAGTGGGTGGCGCTGCCGCCTCGCAGTTAGGAGACCTGAGTTCACTTCCCAGGTCCTCCCTGTGTGGAGTTTGCATGTTCTCCCCGTGTCTTCATGGGTTTCCTCTGGGAGCTCCGGTTTCCTCCCATAGTCTAAAGACATGCAGGTTAGGTGCATTGGCAAATTGAAATTGTCCCTAGTTTGTGTGCGTGCCCTGCGGTTGGCTTGCGCCCTGTCTGGGATTTGTTTCCTGCCCTTTGTTGGCTGGGATTGGCTCCAGCAGACCCCTGTGACCCTGTAGTTAGGTTATAGCATTGTTGGACAATGAATGGATGGAGGGATTTAATACCTCATATTACTAGAAGCCCTTTTAACAAGCTATGAAGTTTCAACAAAAATGTTATAGCAGGTGATAAATGATATATGCAAGTTAAGGATTGATTAATTGATTGATTGAACCTGCTGTCCTGAAGTGAAGACACTGAAGACATCTGGCGGTTTTTTTTAATGACCACTGGAGTACACCAAAAGGGCCATAAATTCTCCACATTTCACCATTGACATACAGTACATAGTTTAGATAATTTTATTTTTAAATATAATCAAATATTCTCCAATTTTCCCATAAATACCTGAAGAAAAATGCACAGAATTCCAACATATATACCCATCTGTCTATCCATTTTCTTAACCCACTGATGCCAATCCCAGAAAATATTGGGCACAAGGCAGGAACAATCATTGGACAGGACACCAGTCCAAACCAGGGAGAACACACATTTAAAGTTAATAAACTTTGTTGTTGGTTTCTGCAATTGCAACTATGTAAGATTACTGTCAAGGAATTATGGGTAGAATATAACCGCACTTCCCTCTATCTCTGTTGGTGCCATCTCAGAGACTGAGAATGGCTAATGACATGGCGTATCTCCATCTCTCTCTGTCTATGTGTATCAGTAGTTTTTTGTTTAGTTCTGTCTCTAATATTACTCACCCTGGATGTTCTTCTGTTTCCTTTTTTCCTTCAATTATTCCTTCTATAATGTATTGTAATATCTTGCGCTTTTAAAATTCTTTCTATTTATGTAAAGTATTTAACATTTCTTCTTTTTATTATATTTTCTATTTCCAGTGTCTTATTCAGTGTATGTAGAACCACTTCATTGTTGATTTTCTCTGTCCACAATATACATAGAATGCACCTGTACGTCCACATCCTGAATGCATTTACCCTGTGTAGGCTTTTTGATATTAATGGCAATGACTCACAACTGTAAAGAACTGTTGACCAAATATAATATTTTAGAAGTTTCCATTTTAGATTGAATTTTCTATTATTAGGATGTTTTTCACTTTTACAAAAGTAGAACATGTTCGCTCTGTTCTAGCTGTTACTTCCATCTTAGTGTCAAAGTGGTCATCTTACCATCCATTCCAGATATTTGTATTTTTTAGCTTGTTCACTTTGAGTGTTGTTCCTTCTAATATTGATGTTAATCCTGTTTAACTTGCAATCATGACCTTTGTTTAATTCAAATTCAGATTTTGACCTATTTGAATATTTTCCTCTGCAATTGCATCCAATATATCCCTTAGTATTTTTTAAAGCATTTCACAAGTCAGCTGATTCTGTGAGTGTGACTTTAAAATATAAGTCATCTTTCATTCTTTTTCACTGTCCTCCCTTGTGTCTGTACCTTCACCTTCTGAATAGTTCTCTTAGGAATATGTTATTAGTTTATTACTGGCAATTTTTCTATGTTTAAAACACATCTATCATGACCAACAATTAGTTGTGTTGTTAGTGTTATTTTCTCAAACACAGAGACAGGCGCAACAACAGACAGACATAATAGACAGCCTACACAGACATAATCTGTCCATCCATCCATCCTCTTCCGCTTATCCGAGGTCGAGTCGCGGGGGCAGCAGCTTAAGCAGAGAGGCCCAGACTTCCCTCTCCCCGGCCACTTCTTCCAGCTCTTCCGGGAGAATCCCAAGGCGTTCCCAGGCCAGCCGGGAGACATAGTCCCTCCAGCGTGTCCTGGGTCTTCCCCGGGGCCTCCTCCCGGTTGGACGTGCCGGAACACCTCACCAGGAGGCGTCCAGGAGGCATCCTGATCAGATGCCCGAGCCACCTCATCTGACTCCTCTCGATGCGGAGGAGCAGCGGCTCTACTCTGAGCCCCTCTCGGATGACTGAGCTTCTCACCCTACCTTTAAGGGAAAGCCCAGACACCCTGCGGAGGAAACTCATTTCAGCCGCTTGTATTCGCGATCTCGTTCTTTCGGTCACTACCCATAGCTCATGACCATAGGTGAGGGTAGGAGCGTAGATCGACTGGTAAATTGAGAGCTTTGCCTTACGACTCAGCTCCTTTTTCACCACGACAGACCGATGCAGAGCCCGCATCACTGCGGACGCCGCACCGATCCGCCTGTCGATCTCACGCTCCATTCTTCCCTCACTCGTGAACAAGACCCCGAGATACTTGAACTCCTCCACTTGGGGCAGGATCTCTCCCCCAACCCTGAGAGGGCACTCCACCCTTTTCCGGCTGAGGACCATGCTCTCGGATTTGGAGGTGTTGATTCTCATCCCAGCCGCTTCACACTCAGCTGCGAACCGATCCAGAGAGAGCTGAAGATCACGGCCTGATGAAGCAAACAGGACAACATCATCTGCAAAAAGAAGTGACCCAATCCTGAGTCCACCAAACCGGACCCCTTCAACACCCTGGCTGCGCCTAGAAATTCTGTCCATAAAAGTTATGAACAGAATCGGTGACAAAGGGCAGCCCTGGCAATGCGGACCAAGCTCTGACACTGGTTGTACAGAGACCGAACAGCTCTTATCAGGGGGTCCGGTACCCCATACTCCCGGAGTACCCCCCACAGGATTCCCCGAGGGACACGGTCGAATGCCTTTTCCAAGTCCACAAAACACATGTAGACCGGTCGGGCAAACTCCCATGCACCCTCCAGGACTCTGCTAAGGGTGAAGAGCGGGTCCACTGTTCCACGACCAGGACGGAAACCACACTGTTCCTCCTGAATCCGAGGTTCGACTATCCGACGGACCCTCCTCTCCAGAACCCCCGAATAGACTTTTCCAGGGAGGCTGAGGAGTGTGATCCCTCTATAGTTGGAACACACCCTCCGGTCCCCCTTTTTAAAGAGGGGGAACACCACCCCGGTCTGCCAATCCAGAGGCACTGTCCCCGATGTTCATGCGATGTTGCGTATCTCATCCACCCCCGGGGCCCTGCCACCAAGGAGTTTTTTGACCACCTCGGTGACTTCAGTCCCAGAGATGGGAGAGCCCACCTCAGAGTCCCCAGGCTCTGCTTCCTCGTTGGAAGGCATGTTAGTGGGATTGAGGAGGTCTTCGAAGTACTCCTCCCACCGACCCTAGCGTCCCGAGTGAGGTCAGCAGCGCACCATCCCCACCATATACGGTGTTGACACTGCACTGCTTCCCCCTCCTGAGACGCCGGACGGTGGACCAGAATCTCCTCGAAGCCGTCCGAAAGTCGTTCTCCATGGCCTCTCCAAACTCCTCCCATGCCCGAGTTTTGCCTCCGCAACAACCGAAGCAGCGTTCGCTTGGCCTGCGGTACCTATCAGCTGCCTCCAGAGACCCACAGGACAAAAAGTCCTATAGGACTCCTTCTTCAGCTTGACGGCATCCCTCACCGCCGGTGTCCACCAACGGGTTTGGGGATTGCCGCCACGACAGGCACCGACCACCTTGCGGCCACAGCTCCGGTCAGCCGCCTCAACAATAGAGGCACGAAACATGGCCCATTCGGACTCAATGTCCCCCACCTCCCTCGGGGCGTGGTTGAAGTTCTGCGGAGGTGGGAGTTGAAGCTACTTCTGACAGGGGACTCTGCCAGCCGTTCCCAGCAGACCCTCACAACACGTTTGGGCCTACCAGGTCTGACCGGCATCTTCCCCCACCATCGAAGCCAACTCACCACCAGGTGGTGATCAGTTGACAGCTCCGCCCCTCTCTTCACCCGAGTGTCCAAGACATATGGCGCAAGTCCGGCGACCGACCACAAAGTCGATCATCGACCTGAGGCCTAGGGTGTCCTGGTGCCAAGTGCACATATGAACACCCTTATGCTTGAACATGGTGTTCGTATGGACAATCCATGACGAGCACAGAAGTCCAATAACAAAACACCGCTCGGGTTCAGATCGGGGGGGCCATTCCTCCCAATCACGCCCTTCCAGGTCTCACTGTCATTGCCCACGTGAGCATTGAAGTCTCCCAGCAAAACGAGGGAATCCCAGAAGGTATGCCCTCTAGCAACCCTCCAGAGACTCCAAAAGGGTGGATACTCCAAACTGCTGTTGGCGCATGCACAAACAACAGTCAGGACCCTTCCCCCCACCCGAAGGCGGAGGGAGGCCACCCTCTCGTCCACCGGGGTAAACCCCAATGCACAGGCTCCAAGTCGGGGGCAATAAGTATGCCCACACCTGCTGGCGCCTCACGGGGCAACTCCAGAGTGGTAGAGAGTCCAGCCCCTCTCAAGGAGATTGGTTCCAGAGTCCAAGCTGTGCGTCGAGGTGAGTCCGACTATATCTAGCCGGAACCTCTCGACCTCGCGCACTAGCTCAGGCTCCTTCCCCTTCAGAGGTGACATTCCACGTCCAAAGAGCCAGTTTCTGTAGCCGAGGATCAGACCGCCAAGGTCCCCGCCTTCGGCCACCACCCAACTCACACTGCACCCAACCTCCTTGGCCCCTCCCATAGGTGGTGAGCCCATGGGGAGGAGGACCCACGTTACCTCTTCGGGCTGTGCCCGGCCGAGCCCCATGGGTGCAGGCCCGGCCACCAGGCGCTCGCCATCGAGCCCCACCTCCAGGCCTGGCTCCAGAGGGGGGCCCCGGTGACCCCTGTCCGGGCAAGGGAAAACGTCGTCCACAGTTTTTGCTCTTCATTGGAGGTTTGTTGAACCGCTTTTGTCTCATCCCTCACCTAGGACCAGTTTGCCTTGGGTGGCCCTACCAGGGGCATAAAGCCCCGGACAACATAGCTCCTAGGATCATTGGGACACGCAAACCCCTCCACCACGATAAGGTGACGGTTCAAGGAGGAGGACATAATCTGTAATAATAATAATCTGTAATAAACAAAATGGTGAATAATTGTAAAGTGATCAAGTGATGAAACACATTAACCTATTATGCACAGACATAATGACATTTTATGAAATATGATATTCCAAAAATACAGTATGTGTTCAAACAATCTGTGTGTGTGTTCAGGAATTTAACAGTCCCAATAGTTCAGCATGTTGTTTGTTATTAGTGGGAGTTGAGTAGTCTGATAGCCTGTGGGAAGAAACTCACGAGACTGGCAGTCTTGCACCACACACTGCAGTAGCGTTTGCCAGAGGGCAAAAGTTTGAACAGTCCATTAGGGTCTCTGACTATCTTGGTGGTTCTCCTAAAGCAGCGTGACGAGTACAGATCTTGCATAGACAGTAGGGTGGTTCTGATGATTTCTTCTCCTGCATTTACCACTCTCAGGATGAAGTTCTGATCTGAAATAGTGCGGCTGCCATACCGGGCTGTGAGGCTGCTGGTCAAGATGCTCTCCATAGTGCACCTGTAGAATTTTATGAGGGCAGTAAGAGGGAGGTTTACTCTCCTAATCCGTCACAGGAAGTGAAAGCACTTGCTGTAGTTTCTTGACAAGGGAGGTGCTGTTTATATTCTATGTCAAATCATTCAGGACGTTGGTGCTTCTTTCTGACTTCACAGTGATGCCATACTATATTTTAGGATTATATTTTAGGATTAACATGGTTTTCTACCAGTATCTACTGGTCTCCTGCCTCTTTGTATGTAGGATAAGTTCTTTGACGTAATATTTCAACTGTATTAATACATTCCCTGTAGTTGTAACTCATATATTTTTAGTTTGTGCATGACATAAGTAACTTCAATTTTTTTTCATGAACATTTTGATATTGTACGCTAACGTTTAGTGTTTGTCTCTATTGGCGCATATTGTATCAGGAATTTTGTTATCTCTTTTTTTAATAAAGACATTTTTCTCAGTCTTCACTATAAACTATGAAGGGTAAGTGACAGATAGATTATTCCTTTAAAAGACAAATAAGCTAAAGTATTTATCGCCATGCATTAATTTTTCAGATGATCAAGAAATATTTTGGTCCAATTTAGAAATGTTACATTTAAGTAAAAAGAACAAATAATAGCAAGAATAGTAGTTGCTAACCAGAGAACAGAGAGAACTGCAGAATGAAACATGAATTCTGGAAAATACTGTAAGAACAATTAATAAACTGAATGTCATGGCAGGACTATGCTCCTGGAAATATTTAAGACATTTGTGAGTTTAAAGAAGAGTGTGGTGTCTAGTCACAGTGTCTGTAATGTCTGTGCAGGCTGAATGACATTGGAGCAATGAAATCAGTGTGGAATGACTTGAGCCATGAGAAAACTGCCAAAAGAAATACATTGGATTCCAGCAGTATTCAGACCCCTTCACTTTCAGCACACTTTATTATGTTGAAGATTTAATTTTAAACTAATACATTTTACAGTTTTGCCCAAGAATCTTCACTCAATAACCATAATAATGAAGTGAAAACATGTTTTCAGAAAGGCTGCAAATGTATTAAAACTCAGAAATTGAAAACCACTGAATATAAAATTCACTGAATATAGTGGATACAAAAACAAACTCACTGAATATGGCCTAAATAAATACATAAGGAAGATGGGTCACATATAAGATAGATTTATAGCTTTTTTCTTCCAATGGCACTTATTTCAAATTAGTTTTATCAGGAGCTGACTATAAATAATGTATATAAATATAAATCACATGTGGGTCTTTTACGGTCAATTAAAATGTTAAAATATGCTCACTGAATACTTTACTGCATCTGATTATGAAATAAACTTGCTTAGTGGTTAGTGAAATGTTTTGTTTTAATCTGTTATTATTTCTTTGAATGAGAATCTGTTAATTAGCTTGAGGCTGCATCTTGTGGGGGATGGAAGACACATCATTATTAATGACTGGCTGAGTCAGCCCAAAATACAGGTGTTATCTTTGACACTAGTATAGCCTTTATTATATAGAATTTGCATTATCAAAGAGATGACTTTCCCAGAAAAATAAGCTTAATTAGTAATTTTATTTGAAATATAATCTTAGAAGTTATTAATGTAATACTTTATTTAGAGGTTGTTAAAATTGTTCTGTTTCAGCTTGCAGTTACTTCATATGACTGGCTTAAAAATACTAAAGCTAAAATGAATGTCCTTTTGACTCTTTCAATAGATTCCAGTTAAGTTAAGGGATACTTCTGAAAACCTTTCTTTCTAAAAAGAGATTTTTTTCTGAAATATGCCTTTGCCCCCTTTTATGAGTTCTTAGTAATTAATTATTATCATAAGGCATAGGCTTCCTAAATAGAGTATTTATAAGGTAGATTGTGAACTTCATGAATCAATAGTTGACAACACAGCACCATCTATTACATTATACATTTGTTATGTGCTTCACCAAGTAATAAATTAAAGCGTAGAATATCCAGAAGTAGTATGAATGCAGTCAGTAAAATGGTGACTTTACCTTTTCTGAATAATTGTGGATGTCCAGAAGTTTATTTTATCCAAAAATGTTATTAACTTCAGTTTCTGAGTGTCAACAGGCTATAATTTTTTTATTTAGAAATTTTGTCAGAAAAAAATCCTATTTAAACCAAAAATATACATCTCAGTATTGTTGCTTATTTAACTGTTTGTTTATGCAAATTGTTTTTGGTTACATACATTATTGTATGTAGCCACAGGGGATGCACAATCCAGAGTGTTTCTTCATGCCGCTCCCAAGCCTGGATAAATGGGGAGGGTTAAGTCAGGAAGGGCATCCGGTGTAAAATTTTGCCAATCAATATGTGGACAACAATACCAATTTCCATACCAAATCGGTCGAGCCCCAGGTTAACAATGACCGCCGTCAGTACTGTTAGCCAACAGGGTGCTGGCGGAAATTAGGCAACTGTTGGCTGAAGAAGAAGAAGAAGGAGAAGAAGAGGGGGAAGATGTGTCCAGAGGCAAGAGGAGAGGAGAAAGGTAAAGAGAATGGAACTGAAGATAGGAACTTTGAATTTGGCAGTATGACTGGTAAGGGGAGAGAGTTAGCAGATATGAATGAGAGAGGGAAGGTTGATATATTGTGTGTGCAAGAGACTAAATAGAAGAGGAATAAGGCCAGGTGGATCGGAGGTAGATTCAAATTGTTCCATCATGGTGTGGATAGGAGGAGAAATGGAGTAGGGGATATTCTGAACGAACAGTATGTCAAGAGTGTTTTGGAGGTGAAAAGAGTGTCAGACAAAGTAATAATTATGAAGCTGGAAATTGGAGGAGTTATGATGAATGTTGTTAGTGCATATGCCCTGCAAGTTGGGTGTGCAATGGATGAGAAAGAAGATTTTTGGAGTGAGTTGGATGAAGTGATGAACAGTGTACCCAAGGGACAGAAAGTGGTGATTGGAACGGATTTCAATTGACATGTTGGTGAAGGGAATAGAGGAGACGAGGAGGCGATGGGTATGTATGGTGTCAAGGAGAGGAATGAAGAAGGTCAGAAGATAGTTGATTTTGCCAAAAGGATGGACATGGCTGTGGAGAATATGTATTATAAGAAGAGGAAGGAACAAAGGGTGATGTACAAGAGTGGAGGAAGATGCACAATGGTAGATTACATCCTATGCAGAAGAGTCAATCTGAAGGAGATTGAAGACTACAAGTGGTGGCAGGAGAAAGTGTAGTTAAGCTGCATAGGATGGTGGTCTGTAGGATGACATTGGAGATCAAGAAGAGGAAGAGTGTGAGGGCAGAGCCAAGGATTAAATGGGAGGAAGTTGAAAAAGGAAGACTGCAAGGTTGAGTTAACGGAGAAGGTGAGACAGGCACTGGGTGGTACTGAAGAGTTACCAGACAGTTGGGAAACTGCAGCAGATGTAGTAAGGGTGACAGCAAGAAGGGTGCTTGGTGTGATATCTGGACAGAGGAAGGAGGAAAAGGAAACCTGGTGGTGGAATGGGGAAGTACATGAGAGTATACAGAGGAAGAGGATGGAAAAGAAGAAGTGGGATAGTCAGAGAGATGCAGAAAGTAGACAAGAGTACAAGGAGATAAGGTGCAAGGTGAAGTGAGTGGTGATGAAGGCTAAAGAAAAGGAGTAGGATGAGTTGTATGAAAGGGTGGACACTAAGGAGGGAGAAAAGGACCTGTACCGATTGGCTAGACAGAGGGACCGAGCTGGGAAAGATGTACAGCAGGTTAGGGTAATAAAGGATAAAGATGGAAACATGCTCACAAGCGAGGAGAGTGTGTTGCGCCAATGGAAAGAGTACTTGGAGAGGCTGATAAATGAAGAGAACAAGAGAAAGAGAAGAGGTTGGATGATGTGAAGATAGTGAATCAGGAAGTAAGTACAGCCATGAAGGGGATGAAGAAAAGAAAGGCCGTTGGACCAGATGACATACCTGTGGAAGCATGGATGTGTTTAGGAGAGATGGCTGTGGAATTTTTAACCAGATTGTCTAATGGAATCCTGGAAAGTGAGAAGATGCCTGAGGAGTGGAGAAGAAGTGTACTGGTGCCAATATTTAAGAATAAGGGGATGTGATAGCCATCAGCACACATACGTTGTCACTAGTAAAGTAGCACCAAGGATCCCATGAAATGGCTGTAGGCCTCAACCCAAGGTCAGTTCAAGCACCCTGCAATAACTTCCTGGTTCAAGGTGGTCCTATCTTTGGTGTAGGGATGTAAGATTAGAATGCCCTGTAGTGGTTCCTGGTGTTCCTACACCCCAGCACAATATCCAGAATGCTTGTTTCTGGGACTACTAATCATCATCAATTTTTCTTGCAGCAAATACTATCAAGTTTAAATTGTATCATAGAAAATTAAGTAAAGAAATTATAGGTGGCACATTATTGCAGTGGATTACTTTTACTAGCTCACTGCTTTATGGATCATAGCTCAACATGCAACCTAATTGTTTTCTTTCAGGAATTTTTACTTCTCATTGTATTTTCTCTGAGTACTGCAGCTTTTTCTACATCCCATAAATGTGTATGTTAGTTCAGGCGGCAAATGTAACCTGATCTAGTTTGACTGAGTATGGGCAAGTGCACTGTATGACTGAGTGTTACCCTTTCTAACATGAATTCCAGATCTGTAATAACTACAGGGGAATAAAATTGATGAGCCACAGCATGAAGCTATGGGAAAGAGTACTGGAAGTTTGGTTAAGAAGTGAGGTGATTCTTAGTGAGCAGCAGTATGGTTTCATGCCAAGGAAGAGCACCACAGATGCGATGTTGGCTCTGAGGGTATTGATGGAGAAGTATAGAGAAGGCCAGAAGGAGTTGCATTGCGTCTTTGTGGACCTGGAGAAAGCATGTGACAGGGGGCATCGAGAGGAGCTGTAGTATTGTATGAGGAAGTTGGGAGTGGCAGAGAAGTATGTAAGAGTTGTACAGGATATGTACAAGGGAAGTGGGACCGTAGTGAGGTCTGCGGTAGGAGTGACGGATGCATTCAAGGTGGAGGTGGGGTCACATCAGAGATTGGCTCTGAGCCCTTTCTTATTTGCAATGGTGATGGACAGGCTGACAGACGAGATTAGACAGGATTTCCCATGGATTATGATGTATGCTGATGACATTGTGATCTGTAGCGAGAGTAGGGAGCAGGTTGAAGAGACCCTAGAGAGGTGAAGATATGCTCTAGAGAGGAAAGGAATGAAGGACAGTAGGAACAAGACAGAATATGTGTGTGTGTGAATGAGAGGGAGGTCAGAGGAATGGTGAGGATGCAGGAAGTAGAACTGGCGAAGGTGGATGAGTTTAAATACTTGGCATCAACAGTACAGAGTAATGGGGATTGTGGAAGAGAGGTGAAAAAGAGAGTGCAGGCAGGGTGGAATGGGTGGAGAAGAGTGACAGACGGGTATCAGCAAGAGTGAAAGGGAAGGTCTACAGGACAGTAGTGAGACCAGTTATGTTATATGGGTTGGAGATGGTGGCAATGACCAGAAAGTAGGAGACGAAGCTGGAGGTAGCAGAGTTAAAGATGCCAAGATTTGCATTGGGTGTGACTAGGATGTATAGGATTAGAAATGAGTACATTAGAGTGTCAGCTCAAGTTGGACAGTTAGGAAACAAAGTCAGAGAGGTGAGACTGCATTGGTTTGGACATGTGCAGAGGAGAGATGCTGAGAATATTGGGAGAAGGATGCTAAGGATAGAGCTGCCAGGCAAGAGAAAAAGAAGAAGGCCTAAGAAAAGGTTTATAAATGTGATGATAGAGGACATGCAGTTGATGGGTGCAACAGAACAAGATGCAGAGGACAGAAAGATATGGAAGAAGATGATCCGTTGTGGCAACCCCTAATGGGAGCAGCCGAAAGAATTAGAAGACATTATTGTGCTATTTTTGTAACTCTGTATAAGTGTTGTGACTGTGAGGCTGTGCACAACTGTATAAGATAATTAACCTAAAATGATTAGTGCTGAGAAGCAATTAGCCTTTTTCTTTATTACTTGATGTACTTTCTCTAAGAATATTAAGATAAGAAAAGATTTTTCCTTTGTATTTTGATCCTAGTGTGCAAACATGCTTTAAAAGAAAAAATGACTGAATATTAACAATGATAAATTTGCATTCTTAATGACACCTGGAAAAAAAAACCAAAATGATGTTGAAAAAGATGCAAAGTAATTGTAAAATTCAAAATGAAGACTATGAATAAAAACTGACATAGGATAATGGTCTCTGTGTCAGAAAACGTGACAATTATTCTTATACCTTCAGGAAAACTAGAGAGAAATTTAAAAGCAAATGGGAATTACAACACTCCATCCTTTCTTCTGCTTGCTCTCTACAGTTATTTCACTGATCTTATAAAGCTTTTTGCCATTATCTGAAGTTTAAAAGCTATAATTGTGTTTCCAAATTCAGCTTACACTTCTAACATCTGCATTATATACACTTGTTTTAAAATGGTTCTTATTTGCAATTAACAAAAACATGCATTGTCACCCAACAACTTAAGCTTACAGTATGGTATAGTTTACTACACTTTCCCCTTAAACTAGTTATCAAAGTAATCAGGTATTTTCATGTTTCAGGTTGTTTTAACACAACATGCTGCTTTAGCATAGAAAAGAAATGAAGTGTCTTTGTAAAAATGCACTTTTTAAACAGAGAAGATTTTTTCCTTTCTCCAGAACCACAAAATAGACTGGGATAATAATAGTGTGAGAGATTTTGCAATGTCGAAGCCTGAATTTATGTTTGATAGCCATCAGCACACATACGTTGTCACTGGTAAAGTAGCACCAAGGATCCCATGAAATGGCTGTAGGCCTCAACCCAAGGTCAGTTCAAGCACGCTGCAATAACTTCCTGGTTCAAGGTGGTCCTATCTTTGGTGTAGGGACATAAGATTAGAATGCCCTGCAGTAGTTCCTGGTGTTCCTACACCCCAGCACAATAACCAGAATGCTTGTTTCTGGGACTACTAATCATGCAATGGGCAGGAGGTGTTTCTAGTGCTATTGCTCCCTAAACTCACTTCCTTTTTAGATGTAGGGTCAGGCATCTTTGGCAGCTGCTGGGTTAATCAAGTAAATTAAATCAAGTAAACAGGAAGTAAAAATAATAACTAGAACCAAAGTAAGTATATTATTTAAAGCATATGAAATTTTCATTCAGTGTATGACAAATTCCCTTTTTAAAGAGATCTTACTTAAAATTAAAAGATGCCTAGAACCAGGAGATTGGCTTTGCTGTGGTTCCTAGTTTTAGTGGAAAAACAAAAAAAATAAAATTTAGATTTTTTTTAATTTTAAGACAAAAATGTATTATTCAGTTACATTCTCTTCAAGAACAATATATTTCAAAGATTACTATATTTACCTAAGAGTGGTCAAAGAAGCTACTTATACACAATATTCAGTATGTATTTTTCAGTTTCAGTTTAATCTTTGACAAGTAAAATCTAGCTAACAATGATTTTTGCTTGCAGCAAATACCATCAAGTTTAAATTGTATCCTAGAGAATTAAGTAAAGAAATTATAGGTGGCACATTATTGCAGTGGCTTACTTTTACTAGCTCACTGCTTTATGGATCATAGCTCAACATGCAACCTAATTGCTTTCTTTCAGGAATTTTTACTTCTCATTGTATTTTCTCTGAGTACTGCAGCTTTTTCTACATCCCATAAATGTGTATGTTAGTTCAGGCGGCAAATGTAACCTGATCTAGTTTGACTGAGTATGGGCAAGTGCACTGTATGACTGAGTGTTACCCTTTCTAAAATGAATTCCTGCCTTCTACTCACTGCTCACTACAACTTTGGAATGCAAACAGTGGCGTCAGAGAAAAAGGTGGATGAATGGATAGATTGATTATGAAAAAAGAATATTTCCAAAAGCCCTCAAATGGGAGTTAGACAGCATTGTTTATTATTAAGAAAAGAATAAGTAAGGTGGTCTCCAGTAGTTACCAAGTGCATCACAGCACAGATGGAAACTGATTAAGGATATATTCTACATATATGTTAGAATATATTTCTTCACATAGAGAACTGTCTATACTGTACATAGAAAACGTTTTAAAGCAATGTGGTTCAAAGAAGCATTCTGGGAAAGTATAAGTCTCAATTTATTCATCTATTTTCAGAATCTGCTTATTCCATTCCAGAATAGAACTTATCACAACAGCATTAGGCACCAAAGAAGAATCAGCCCTGATATGGATGCAAGTGCACATCTACACACCCATACAATTTTAAAATGAGAACAATTCTGAGTCATGAACCAAGCTAAGAAGTACATCTCTGTATGTGTCAGAAAAAAGGAGTATCCAGAGAAAACACATAATGCACTGTGCAGAATGTACAGACTCTACACAGGTGGTGATTTGGCCAGAAATCAAACTTATGTTGCCTGAGTTGTTGAATAATATCTCACCACTGTGTCAATAAAACATGCAGGCTGTGGGGACCCTGAACTAAAATACAAACTGGTGTTGCCTATATGATTCATGTCTGATTAATGAATATGTTGCTTACAAAGTGAGGTCAGAAGATCTACCAGGTGTCTGCTGGTCTTGTATTCTCTAACAGTTGATGTGGATGCAACTTTATTTCATTATTTAAGAATTTTTATCTTTATTGGTTTATAGGGATAACAACCATACCTAGAGAATAATCAAAATAAACTTATTCTGTAAATGTATAACCAGTCAATAAAGCATGTCAGACTCAAAACAAGTGGTTAGAACACAGTACTAATTTTAAACTTAAGCAATTTTCATTTGTTTTGATTTTACTGTTTTAATAAACTTCTTTGTCAGATTAACACAGTCTCTAGTTTACACATTTATTAGTGTTAAAATGTATTACATATCGACTATATAAAAACAGTGTGGCACAGTTCTGGGTTTGAGTTTCGTCTAGTTACTGTGTAATATTTGCACATGCTCCTTGTGTCTGCACGAGATTTTCTCTGGTTCTCCCACAACATTCCAAAGACTGCCTGTTAGATTATATCCCAGCTTTACACTTGCCTTGTATGAAGGAATGTGAAAGAGTACATGAGTGTGCCTCTGTGAATGGCTGGTGCTCCATCCACACTTGGCTCCTACCATGCTACTGTGATAGGTTCAGACTCCAGGCACCCTGTACTGGATTAAGCAGATTTGAAAATTAATGTACAAATTACAAAAATGCTTTTATGTTGAACAGGAAGAACTAATGTTTACCCTTAATGTGAGTTTATTATAACTTAATATATCATCCATCATCATCATCATACATCATCCATTCTCTTAGATATTATTGTGAACTTCAGTGTAACTTGAGGGGTTTTACATGTGATTTTCTAGGATGAGTTTGAAGTAGAGTGTATTTCTAAATATTATCTGCAGAAGAAATCCAACAAATTACCTTTCCTAAAATGATGTATAAAAGCATAGTACAGTAGTAATTTACACTTTTATTTTTTATGCATATGCAGTTAAATGCTAACGAATTAGTTTTACCAACATGTCTACCAGCAGCTTTTGGCAATTTTTTGGAAAATTGAAAACAAATGCCTTAACGTCTCTGGTAATCACATCACCTGGCTTACAGGCCTGGATTTGATAATCTCTAATTTATAAAAAAGAATAAACAAATGGAAGCTTTTATACTTGACGAGACCTGTTACAGGAATGCAGGTGACATGCTAAAGATTACGTAGTTTAGAAATTTGTCCTACACCCTAATTTATTTTAATACCAGCTTATCCACACATTCTGATTCATGCATTTCAGACCACTGAACGACTGTATGGAGCCTGCGGGAATAAAATGAATGCCTGGTCTTCAATTTGATTTTGAGTTTCTTTCTGCCTTTGTGATAGGCAACATTAGCACTTATCTAGAACTCCGCAGTTTTATGATTTTTATCTAATCTTTGCCTTACTTGAAGTCATGAGACCTTGATGCTTAATTAGCCTGTGGAGAACTTCAGTGCCAGGTTGCTTTTTGTGCAACAGCAGGCACATCCCTAACTTGAAAGAGTTGGCAGTGGTTTCAAGGATTATGGGAGTGAGCCTATCTATAATATAAAAGTACAGTTATAATGGTTTGTTGGGCAAGATTCACTAAGCACATGTACAAGTGCTTGAACAAAATGAAACATAAACTATTAACACACTACACTCTAGTCACTTTTCACAATCTTAGATGAGCTTTTATACCATTGCATTTGTGATGTACTGTAATCGTCATGCTCCTTCCAAAGCCACACCAATAACAACGGGCAGTTGTGTCTTGACAACATCCCTGCAAAATTGATGAGCCCACAAGAAAACACTTCATGAACAAAAAATAAAAAGTGACATTGATAAATACATAAAAATAACACACAGACTTCATTCTGCATGGTGAAAAAACCCAAATCACTTTTAAAAACTGGAAGAAAATTTTATCTGAAGAGTAATACATTTTGAAATACCATAAATCATAGCAACTGCAATCTGCTATGTTCTGGAACCTCTGCAGACTCACACTAAGGTTGCCCTTTTTAAATACTAAATGCAGCACATCATTGTGGTTTTGTCCATTTTTTTTCCAGGATTAAATTAATTTTTCCATGAGACTATATTTTTCAGGACCTCAGTAACATAAAAATGTATCCATTTATGGACATCTTTTTTCATTTGTTGTCTGAAAATTTCCATGAATTTCTTCTCAGTTAATCAGGTGAGTCAAAAAGGGACATGCAGCTTTATATAAAGAGGGAGAAAGAATAAGGCTCTTTAAAATATAAACTTTTGTCATTGCTGTGTAAAAGCAAATAGCTTGGCCATGATTAAATTAACTGTGTCTTTTGTGTGTTAATTCACGTAACCTGCGACTGAACCTACTACACTTTTGTTGAGCTGATCTGTTCAAAACTGAGTTTCCACAACACCAGCCATTTGGTTAAACATAAACTTGCCAGTGCAAATCATGAGACTTTGGAAAGCTGTCAGACAAACAGTTAAAGCTGAGTAAACATGTCTGCTGGTTTCAACAGAAAGTTGTTCTTGTCATGTAAGAAGCCGTTGCTATCTGTACAGTAAATCCCTTCTTTATTCATACAATTCAAAAAGCATTTATTTCATTTATGGTCTCATTTTCATTTTAGTCTTTGGATTAAAGCACTAATAAAACTTTTGTCATATTTGTGTGCCAAACAAAAAACACTGAAACAAGAACATTGTAGTTTTGTGCATGTTACTTGTTTTGGGCAACAATGTAAATCGCACTGTGGTTCAATTGCTTGTGCTTAGCTCTTCTGTAACATGCTTGGTGGAACAAGCTTCATAGTCCAGGGAACTAATATGTTTTGCAAATGGCATGAAGTGTAAAGATATTTTCTTAGGTGCTGGCAGAAGAATAGTTGGGGATGTTAGCTGTGCCAGTACATGGAGTTCTTTATTCATTCATTATTCATTCTTTATTCATGTATCTTTCTTCACTTTTTTAGGAATGAACCAGAAGTCATGAAACAAAACAGTAGTCAGAACCAGATTATCTTTCCCAAAATGTTTTTTTTTACTTATGTTTGGTGTTTGAGCTCTAATCTCTAACAGAGTCATCCTTTTGAGCAGAAAATCTTTGAAAGCTTTGTTGTTTGTAAAACAATCTCATTTATAGTATACTAGTGCCAAAATGGGCACAACACATTGTGCATTACAACAGGTACACACGTCGTAAATGTGGGAAAGACGGTTCTTGCAGCACGGAGAAAAAAAGAAAGAGACAAAAATATATGGGACATTGGGAATAAATTTATGGTACTTGTAAAAGTTAGTTTTTTTCAGTTTTATTTTCTCAATCACAATCACGCTATAACACTACCCCGCCTATCCTGATCTGAGTAAATTCACACCCAATCTGACTCTGTTCGTTTTCAAAAAGTATTCCATTAGTGAGATGATGTTTTCTGATTGGTACTATTCAGGTCATAACATGATTTCTTCAAAATATCATATATACCTACGTCTGTGTTTTTTTTTCTTGACATCATACACCATAAGGTGCATACTAATTCTGTGTGAGCAGGAACACTCAATAAAACGGAATAAAAAAAATAAACTGACGGTGAGATACAAATAAGGCACATTCACCAGCATTTGTGTGTCAGCTTTTATCCCTCCAGATCAGAGAATGTCCAGTTCCATTGCCTCAAAACACCACTCACATCTACAGTTATTCCCAGTTTCAAATAAAACTAACAGGCAGATCCCTAGGGCAGTAATATGCATTGTGATCGTGAGTGAGAGAATAGAAGTGAAAAAAAAGTAACTTTTACAAGTACAGTACTATACTGTAAATTTACATGGTCTGTTACAAATGCAAACCAAATGTATGTGTGTACTGTATAATATTAACAATAAGAGCAGCTCACTACAGAAAACAGTAAATATAGGAGACAGTCATGATTGAACAAGAGACTCTCGAGTATAAGTCAGCAAATCTTACCACTACGCCACGGTTGCTGTTGTATCCTCCTTGAACCTTTTGTGAAAGTGTTTATTTGATCTTTGGACTTCAGGCTTCACATATTCTATAGTTTATGCCTACATTTTATAACATTTATTACTAAAATATGAAAAAGTTTCTGTTTTAACAATGTGTTTACACAGATTACTGTAGAAAGGGAACACACATGAAATGCATGTGTTCCAAATAATGATCTATTATTTCCACTCTAAAACGCCAGCTGTTCATTCCCAGATAATCAAACAAGGCGTGAGCTGGTCGAACTTAGTGAATGTTCTGCGATGGTGGGGGATGGAATAGCAGGCTGCTTGTTGCTTGTCTTAATTGGCACATTTACAGGACAAAAGACGCTAATGGAGAGATACGAATGGATTTAAGGTCGGCCGGATTTACGAGTTTTCTCTTAGGCTCTGGTAATTCTAGTGTTAACCACAGAAAGAGGAAGTGTTAGTAAAGACAGCAGACAGAAGACTAAACTAAAAAAAATAAATTTACCCTTGTTAAATGGAGACTGGTCATTTTTGCTTAATTTCCTTTGGCATAAAAGCAAACTCTCAAGCCATTGCATATATTCAAACATGCATACCCAGCTGGGATGCCTGGAAGGACCAGGAGAGGGACTATGCCTCCCCTGCACCTCAAGAGGGCAGCCGCTCTGGTTTGTATGGGGGTCACGGGAACTGCGCATGGAAGCTCAACCCTGCAAGGGCCCGTGGCCACTGCCAGGGGGTGCCCAGAGGATTGAGGACCCCTGGATGTCAGCACTTCCATCACACCCAGAAGTGCTGCCAAAAGGATTTCCAGGGACACCCGGAGTGCTTCCGGGTGCTCATGCTGCACTTCTGCCACACCTGGAAGTGCCACAGGAAGATTGTCAGAAGGGCACCTGGAGCACGTCTGGGTGGGTTTTTCCTCCAGTCATGGGCCAGAGTCAGGAGGAAAAGGACAAAGCTTGGGAAGGAGGAATGGAGGCGGTGAAGGAAAAAAAGGACTGTTGGAAGGCCCGGACTTAAGGGTGTTTGGTACAGGGACACTGGGTTGTGTGCAGGACTATTGTAAATAGTGTAAATAAATGTGTGTGTGTTTTGGAACTGCTGGTGTCTGCCTGTTGGTGTTCGGGCTGGTTTACCACAGCTGATAAGGTCTGTTGAAATGACATTATACATATAGGTGCTAGGGATGTTCACCTTGGGTTTGAAAAGCTTTAAAAAGTCAGCTTCAAGCATGAAGGAGTATAAGGAACTAGGAAAGAGAAGGAAGAGCATGAAAGAGATCCAAACATGAGATGTAGCAATGAAACCTTAAGAAACAGAATCCCACACACATTGGGTGTGTTGACCAGCATTGTCTAAGACAGCTCCTAAAATATGCCAGGTGTACTGCATTATTGAGTTTGACACACTTTACTTTTATATTCTTTTGCTTTTTTTCACTTTAGGAATTTTAAATACTATAATGACTGAATTAAAGTTTATTACCTGCTTCCTTGCTTTCATTTAATGTTTTAATCTAATTTTTTAATCTCTCCTGCTTCCGTTTGAAGGAATTAACTGGATAGGACTAGTGACCTGTGTTGGGCTGACTGGCCTGTTCGTGTCTAGATTAGATTCTAATGGGGCATAAATGAATAAAGAGAACATGTCCTCGAATAGGGAATGTGAAGCAGAGTGGGCGGGTGTAGAATGAATCCATAGTCCCACATATGGGTAAATTGCAGCCACAGGCTGTGTCTTCTGCCAGGCCCGGTGAGTCCAAGGAACAGACAATAATAGTAGGGGTGGAGAATATATGTGTGGGTCTATATATATGATCACCCACAGTCTTGGGGAGGGGGGTCAGCCATGATTCTGAAATGAGAATTTGTATTACAAACAACTCATTAAAACATTTTGGGGTGAATAGCATCCATGCACTTGAAACCACTGGGAAACTGAACAAAACACTAAAACTGATGTTATTATTTCAGGAGTCAACAAATACCAGGAAACTGAAGCTTAATGATTAATTTAAACATTGTAATAAGCACTGCGACAGAAGGGGCACACTTGTCTCCATCCATTTGAGAAGTATTTCTGTCTGCTATGAAATGTTTCTGTCATTTTGACTCATGCATCACTATATGGAATAACAACAGCAAACAGAGTATAGATAACCATTGGGTCTATGGATATGCAACATGTTAAAGCGTTGCGACTATATTCCAACTTGGCATGTTTGTATTTCCAATTAGACTGTAATGTTAACTTATTTTAGTTTCGACATGCAGTGAAACGGTGTTGTTCAGCCATGTTTGTTATTATACTGGTACCATTTGGCATATTTACTAATCAAGGTGTTTTGATTAATGGTATCTGCATACTCTCTTAACAGCAGTCCTTTTCACCTTCTTTTGACAGGTTGTGACACATACAATAGTTTACTTTGAATGCATATGTTGAAATTCATATTTTCTCAAACATAACTTCCAATTCTTGTAACCTGACTTTAATCATCGTCATAATTGATCAACAGAGAGCACACTCAGGACTTGGAAGAATGTATCGTTCACTTTTAGCACTTAATCATTTGTGTCTTTGAAAGCCAATGTCTGATGTTGCAGAAAGGTTTTTCCCTTGCAATAGGTTATGTTTATTTTTAACACATACAATGTGCTCTCTTCACAACATTAATTAAAATATTTTTAGTACACATTTCCGCTATAGATATTGTAATCAGAAGCTTGCTCTCTGTCATCCCAGGTTAACAAGAGAACTATTGCTCTTTACTGTTCAAAATCACCTCACCTACTTTGAGTTTGGCCTTCATGAGGCATTGGATTTGGTTTAAAAATGGGCCATCTATTTGTTCCTATCTAGTTTTAAGCAAAATTCAATCATGCTCATCTCCAGATGTATTATGTAATTATACATCTGGCTCAGTGGGAATAGATTACATTAAATTGATAAAACACTGATAATGACTCCAGGAATGGCCTGTAAATTTCCTATGGGACAGTCTGTGAGTGGTTTAAATAACAAGAAGAAAATCAAAAGACATTTTGGATAACAATTCACACTATCACATAGTTAGAGTAGCTAGAAATATATGTAAGAAAGAGACTTCTGTTTCTAGAGTAACAAGTCAAGTTAAACAAGCATTCCTGAAACAGCTATAATGACTGTTCCATAATTAGGCCTGCACAAGTGTGCCATTTTCATGTAGCCGTCATTGTTCATTCTCTGTCTTACCCCTCCCTACATAATGGGTGTGTGCAAGCCAAATCTATTCAAAAAAGGAAAAAGAAAAGAAAATTAGCATTTGTAGACATTTTTCTCAGGCTCATGACCGGCACAAGTTGTGCATATTTGTGCACTTTTGACCTATCTATACATACACATAGATTTTGCCACAATAACTGGAATGTATTTCTTTGATTTTAATTTGTTTCACTCTTTCAGCATTATTATAATTTTATTTATTTAAAATGCTTTCCGAGCATTGGAAAGGGTCCTGCCCGGGGCTTACACCAAGTTCCAATGTACTACCAAAGCCAATGCTGAAACCACTAACATGGCTGAAGGGGAACACAAACAATACTCATCTTTTAATCTTTAATAAGCATTTATGCTAAAACTAGCATAGACATGTTGGAGAAAAGATGATGAAAAGCAAAACCACATAATATACAGTAGAAATATGCAGAACAAATTTAGCTTGTAAGTCTGCTCTGGGATCAGGACTCATCTGCTAATGCTTTTACCAGTCTCCTTTGACACTTGAGGATGTCCTTCAAAGTACAGTTGTTGGCTGGAGCTGTTAACGCTGGCCATTGGGTTAATAACATAACATGAGTCTGTAGGAGTAGTGTAGCAAGGTCAGAAGAAACAGGGACTAATGGTCTCCCATTAATGATTGCTGACACTTCCAGCAACTAAGGACAAAGTATGTCATGAGTCAAATGAGACCTTTTTGCTAATAACAACTTGGAATCTAGAATTCTTTGGGTTATGCCATTCATGTGATCTCATGTGGAGGGCTGAATTCCCATGTACAGTCATTCTCATGAAGATAGTTCAAGTGACTGGTATTGCTCCTAAAAGGCTGAATGATGACCCTCTTCGCTGCCTCATGTTCTTTAGGAGTGTGAAGTCTATTACACTGATGCCATCCTTTGCAAGTATGGGATGAATGTAGGATTTGAATGTTGAACAGAAGTTAATTTTTTTCCTCCTCTCACAGTGGTAAGAAGCCAAGCCACTGGAAAATCCAAGACGTCACAGAGGCACTGCCTTTTCTCTTATTCCTTCAAAGTTACCTTGAAAAACCCACCAGAACAAGAAGTGCATATCATTTGAGACCCAGCCCACAAGCAAAACTAATGTTGTCAAAACCTGCATTTTTCCCAACTGTTATCACATCATCTTATGTTATTATTTGAATAACTTATAACTAAGTATATCTCCCTGTTTTAGCCCTACATATATATGCATATACTGTATATTACAGTTAAAATGAACAAAGAAAATCAAACAGGTTGATTGGAATTGAGTCCCAGATAAGAAAATCCCTGTTCATTGGAGTGATTATTAAAGTTAATATTATTACTCTCATTGTCAAAAGTTGCAAAAATGTGTTAATAATGTTAAAAATACAGTATAATAGTGTGCTTGTCGTGAATAATGATACTTCACTGGCAATGCTCCAATGATGAATTATTAGGAATATGTGTGGTTTCTCATGACATGAAAAAGTATGTTAAAGAATTTATTTTGCTAATCATGTTGTTTAAACAGCAATCAGTTAATTTTATTTTTATTTGTAGGGGTAGTGCATATCCTACAGTAAATAAGGTGTTAATTTATTTTATCCATAAGCAGGGCTCAAAAATACAGTAGTTCTACTAAGCATGAGCAAGCAGCAAAGTTAATATATGTGCCTGACACCAGGTTGCACTTTAGTCTGTGTTTAGGGGGATGAGTAGGGTGTACAGTTTTAAATTGTGCTAATCCATGTCTAGCACAAGAAAAAGCATTTTTAGTGTCTTTCTTACTACAGTATGTGAATTTAATTTTAAAATCCAAAAGCCAAGAGCTGTTTTAGGAAGTCAAATGGGAGGTCTCAGTACAGCATTTTTAGAATTTTGAGATAACTTTTACAGTAATATCTGTGGGGTTGTTTAGTAGTAAATACTCTATGTTAGAGAAGGCACAGAATGGAAAACCGAGATGTGCAATCAGAGTATTTTAATTCAGTTCAGCTTGTTTTTATACTGCCCCGAAACATGATTAAATGGGATCTAAAACTAATGGAAAGATCAATTGATGAATGGACAAATTGTTAACTGATTATTGTCTTGGTTCGCTCTTCTCTCCTCTTCTCTCCTCCACCTTGTGATGCATTTCTGGGAGAAAGGATAATGAAGTCTATCTGCCTTAGGGCATATTGTACGTTTTCCAGATGAATCGGAAACTAGGCACAAATAAAAGCCCTCCAGAGGGTGTGTGGAGCACCCAAGTGAAGTCAGTGACCCCTGGAAACAGCCCAGCCACCTCAGTTCACTAAGACAAACCGAGAGAGAGAGAGAGAGAGAGAGAGAGAGAGAGAGAGGGAGGAAAGATGGATTGAAAAGACTTAACACTCTAAGTCTGTGCCTTAAAACTAATTACTTCTACTTTAGGAGGACCTTGAACTCGGCCTTAGAAGGGCCAAGTATTTTTATTTTGAATACTGGAAATAAACAGAATTTTTGCAGAATGCAAATCTTTACTTGAACACCTGAGCACATGTTGCCATCCCACTATTTATAAACCAAGACAGCTTTACACATTTAAAAACAAAATATGCTTAAAATACAAAATAATATTTAATAAAAAGCCAAAAGCAAAAAACAACATAGAAACATCCAATATGTTTAGAGAAATATTCATATAATATGTTTATTTATCTACAATTGAGTGTGGATTTCTGTTTAGAAAACTTGTTACTTAAAAAATAGAGGCAATGTGAAGCATTTAAGAATGTAAGTATGTATGTCTGGAAGACCAGATAAAATGTTAAGTACTTCAAAGGGTAAACAGGAACAAAAAAACCCAACCTAAACAGGAGGATAAAGAGAACCGGCTGGGCAACGTCATGGAGATTGATGAATTACTTAAGCATGTCTGTGTAGACTAATAGCTAAGGTGAAGACCTAGGCTTTAAATTTTACTTAAAATAAAACATGGGGTCTTAGGTGAAAGAAGGAGGCACTACATGTCACAAATCTAGACATTGGAACAAAAGGCCATGAATAAACAAAACTAGACTAAGAATCTGGAATTGCATTATGTTCAAAACATTTTAGGTATGAATTTTGCTATTAGTGTCAGATATTCCATTTACTGATCATCACAAATGCAGAAAAGGTTAATTTATTTAAAATGTTTAAATATATATATATTGTGTAAGATAGAGAGAGAGGCACAAGGTAACAAGCATAATTATTGTACATTTTCCAAACATGAAGATAACATTAATAACTACTGGCAAGAATGCCAGATTAAGAAATAATAAAAGGATCACTTGAAGCCATTATTATAAGGATGATCTTATAATGGAAGGATAATGGGGGACAATAGGGAAATATACTTGTGGTCCAGTACACTGATAGGTAGCAGTTCAGAGGAGGTAATTTCTGGTAATGCACTTCTCCTTGATTCCCACTCAAATGGAAAGGTCACCTTGGGATTGCCTGGCACTTTAAAAAGATGGTTTACAACAGACATACCTTGATCCACCATAGAGTTATCTGAGAACAGCCAGAGCTCCAGAGGTTAGCCCAGATTCCTAAGGTAGTATGGGGAATTCACCCTGAATTTCTACCTAGGTGTAGCTTTAATTCTTCTTCCAAACAGACCGCCAATGAATTAAGTCAAGTGCTTATTTAGCAGAAAAGGGGATTTCTGTTTAATTCAAGAAAAAGTGAAAGGAGACAAGAAAATGTAGTTCATGTGTGGTTATTGGTGTGTGTAAGTGAATCAGTAGTCATGAAGATTAGTTAGGAAATTCTTCTATATTAGGTAGGTTCAGGTAGAATATATTGTTAATGTTTTCTACAGTTAGTGTCAGATATATATCACTTCAACTGCAGAATAGTTTAATTGCATTAAAAGGTTTATTCATACATTTATTCATATATAAACATTTGAGATAGGTGAACATCTTAAGGAGGCTGGTTGAAGTAAATCAGGGGACTGGGGGTAGGAAACAGGGATTTCACTGGCTCTGCACAGACAAATCTTTTCCTCAGGCTCACAGAAGTCTCTCCTGAAGATGAGTGTTGTCCTTTCTTCCCTTTACAGGATCTGCCCCCTCCCAGTCTATGTACCATAAAGACAGTTCAGCCCAGAAGTAAACATCAATTGATCACACCATCCTCATCATGACACATCACTGAACCAGTGTATCTTTTTAAACTGGAGAATGATTGATCATTCCATTTTTTTCTCTTCAATGAATTCTTCATTTAACTGGGTTTCTCAGCTTGAACTCTTCTAGATATCTCCTTTTGATTCCTTTCACAATATAAACATAAACAGGAAAATAATATAATGTAATCATCTGTAAACAGTACATTATAAAGATAGCTTAAGGGATTGTATAAAACATATTTGTGTTAAATGTATTAAAAACATAATGAAATACATACACAGGCATTCCATCTATTCTATGAATCTAGATTATCAGGTACAGAGCCATAAAAAATGTTTCCCAGTTTTTTATAGAATGAAAGTCACAGATGACACTAAGTGATTTGTTGTAAATAGTGCAACATAAACATATTTCCCAAATACAGAGAATATTTTCTTAATTGAGCAATTCAAATTCACTCTCTAATAGCCATATACTGTACATTTGTAAAATTACAATGCATTAGCCTTTGAATTGACATTCATTAGCAGTCTCTGAGATTCAGGACAAAATGTGTAACAGTTTGCTTTGAAATGTCTGAGATATGAAGTACTTCAGAGAGAAATCAATAAAGAGCTTAGTTAATGGAAAAAGGTAAAAGAAAAGCTAAAGTACTTTAGAATGATATCAAACACATATTACTTTGAATAACGTTAATTAAGTTACTCTAATTTAGAAATCCAATGTACTCTGTGTTCAGTTTGCATTATGTACTGCCTTTTACAACAACAACATCATTTATTTATATAGCACATTTTCATACAAAAAAAATGTAGCTCAAAGTGCTTTACAAAATGAAGAATAGAAAAATAGAAGACACAATAAAAAATAAAAATAAGTCAAAATTAATTAACATAGAATAAGTAAGGTCCGATGGCCAGGGTGGACAAAAAAACTCCAGAGGCTGGAGAAAAAAAATAAAATCTGTAGGGATTCCAGACCAAGAGACCGCCCAGTCCCCTCTGGGCAATTGGAATTAAATGTAGCAAATACATATTTATTCACATGTACAGTAACAAAAGTATTAAGAAGGTGGCTATTGTGTAATTAATTGTCTTAATACCTGAAATGATTGCTGAAAAAAGTCCAGAGGTTTATGTTCATAACTTAAAGAATATAATTATCTAAATTAACTCTTATCTGGAATGCAAGTTCATAAGAGATATGGATGCCTTTATATGCTGCAAATAAATTAATTAAAATACTGATACTGGACTTTTATTACATTAGATGATTGATGTAGTTTGCTCATACATTTAAATAAAAAAATTCCAACTTTGTTGCCAGCAGTCTTGTTACAACTCAAAACAAAGAATGGAGACAGTTACAAATCACAGAACTAAGAGTATTAGATGCATTTTGCACATACCACAGAAATCATTTTACCCTTCTACTTTAAAGTGGTTTCTTGTAGCCTCGATAAGCAAACTCTACAAATCAAAGTTGATTCAGCAAGCCAGCTACTTCCCACATGGCCTAGCACTTAACAAATATTACCTAATACCTAATGCATTCAGACACTGTACTGCTGTTCAAGAAAATTACAGAGAATGTTATATTTGTTCTGTTAAACCTTAGTTACAACATGATAAATTCATCTTAGACCACAAGTAATAAATAAGTGAATATAAATACCTAAGCACCCGACCAATGGCGCAGCAATCATATACAAACAACATATCATAATAATTAGATAACAGTAGAGTGAATTTCTAATTTTTATTATATGTATTTTCATATAATACATGAATAACTTTTTTATGTTGAAACTAAATGCTGTAGGACGTTATGCACTGAAGCACAAGAATCAGGAAAAGAGGTAAAATCGGAGGGAAAGGAAATCATGCTTGAGCACTTAGAAAAGCTAAATGATTAATGGTAGAAACAGTGTTATCTCAAAGAATTTAAACCATGCAAGGTTTGTTTACACTGACCTATTTTTAACAGGTTCACACCGATCAGAGCATCCTTATTGTTATTAAAAGGATTGCAAATAAGCTGATCCAATCCACACAACCTTCCGAAAAAAAGTTACAGTTTAATACTTTTGGCTGAATACTAGCCTGTTGCTTGCTTGTTCAAAAACAAACAGATAATAAACATATTTATATCAATTTGTTATTTAACACTGAAATTACCATTCCTCATAACCATAGAAAGTTGATCTCTTTAACCAGACAAAATTTAGGTGTTATCTTTGACACTGATCATTTACAGGTTTCACAGGTTCACAAATACTGCAAAATTAAGGCAGTTTCTTAATCTTAAAATGATATCAAAATGTTAGTTTATTAATTTATAACTGCAATGGTTTACTGTCAGCATTTTAGTCACAATTTATAAAAATACAGTTTTCTTCTTTTGTTCTGCATTTATCCTTGCTTATTTTTTGATTATTTCTTTAGTTAAAACATAAAGCAATAGTCTAGAACCATTAAGACAAAAATACTGATCACCAAAGCTCAATAATGAGATATTTATCAGCATGCTGCTGCTGGAGTATGTGAATTTCCCCTAGGGGGTTAATAAAGTATCTATCTATCTATCTATCTATCTACAGTATAAGGTATTTTATATGTGTAACTGGGCCCACTTTTTATCACAACTCTTTATTTGAGGTTTAATTTCCAATTTATCTATTTTAGAGACATTTTATTTTGTTCAAATATTAATTTCCGTTGTTTATACAAAACATTTTTGATGCATTAGATGACTGTGATTATCATGCCTATGACCTATCAGATGTGTTGATATAATTCTGATAAGCTGATTCCAGGGCTACAGGGGTTGAATTATGAGGACAGATTAAAAGAGCTGAGCCTATACAGTTTAAACAAAAGAGGATTAAGAGGTGACATGATCGAAGTGTTTAAAATTATGAAGGGAATTAGTACACTGGATAGAGACTGTTATTTTAAAATGGGTTCATCAAGAACACGTGGACACAGTTGGAAACTTGTTAAGGGTAAATTTCGCAGAAATAATAGGAAGTTTTTCTTTACACAAAGAATGATAGATACTTGGAATAAGCTACCAAGTAATGTGGTAGACAATAAGACTTTAGGAACTTTCAAAACTCGACTTGATGTTTTTGTGGAAGAAATGAGCAGATAAGACTGGCGTGCTTTGTTGGGCTGAATGGCCTGTTCTCGTCTAGATTGTTCAAATGTTCTACTAAATATGGTGGTGGTTACATTATAAGTGTTCCCTCAACAGATAAACAAAGTCTTCAAGGATGTCTAGGATAGTTATTCAAAAGCAAAGTAGGCCCTAGTATTTGGTTTTCGCTTTGTTTTTGACATTCCTTTTGGCTCTGATTTTGAAGTATCATTCTGCATTCCTAATTTCTGATTGCCTGGTTATTCTCATTTTCTTGGTTCTGACCCATTGCCTGTCGTGACTACAATTAAGCCTGTGTGTAATCTCCTGGTCTTTTTCTAGTTTTCTCACAAGAATCCTCAGACACTTACATGTCCCTTAGCAAAAATACTAACCTAAAACAAAACACTGCGATAAACACCAGAATCAGTTCTGATTTTGAAATAAGTAAATGCATGAGAAACTGTTTTAGAAAATCCAGAGACTTGGACACAGAAAGCAGCATGCTGCTAACTTATATATGGCTATGGACATACAAAACCATGCAAAATGGCAGTGACCTGATATCAAAATCACAACTCAAAACAACATTGTAGAATTGTCACAAAGATTACAATAAAAACAGTAATAATCATTAAACAAAAATAACCAAATTAATTTCAGGCTTTTACAGAATTCTGCAAAAATTATTGACATTAGCATATACCAGAGTACAATAAAGAATTTCATCTTGGGAATGAGAGGCTTCTTGTTCATTTAGCAAATATCAAAGATTTTCCTTTTGTCTGTAGACGTAAAGACACTGGTTAATGTCTTCCAAAATCTACACAGACTACAGTTTTGTGTTTGTATCCTCCAAAATTCAACACTTACTTATATTAATAATATTTGTGATATGTATGAACCTAATGTATAAAAGGATTATAGATAAATACATATATGCAGTTTATATTTTGTGACTGGTGGGACAGACCATAAAGAAACACCAGTGTGTTTAATGTAAAAAAAAAGAAGAAGAATAAAGAGCGCGTGGGTGCACAACAAAAAAGTCTGGCAATGGCCTAAGGCTGAAAGTCACTGTTAACAGTTAGGCTGAATAAATGTGGGAGCACTGTCCAATGCGAAATTCTAGTTAGAGTGAGACATCTCTTTCTGGGAGCCATCTGCTTTAATGGCGTCTGACTGGAAGGGGCATGGTCTGTAGTGCACACCGTAGATGGGGTTAATCAACCTCCCTGGACGTCTCCTCAGAACTGCAGGCAAAGAGAAGATACAGTTAGCAAAAGCACTCACTTTTATCCCAGAGTGGTATTGCTTATGTTAACAAGCAATGATCTCCCGGTGCACATGCATGATAATATATATATGTAAAAAATTTTTGTTTGTTATAATTATGATATATTCTGTATTTTTGTATATGAAACATAAATAAGCTAAAAAAAATGATACAGATGGAACTCGAACCATGAAGGTGCTGACTTGGAGTCTGACATGCTTTCATCTGACTTGCAGCTGAACATGCTATTGTGATGTTAGGAGGGTCATTAAAAGAAATGGAGGGGATAGGTTGTCAAGTCGATCATGTGACAATTGGAGGATGCACATTGTAAGGAAATGTGAGTAAAGAGATTGGAGTTTGGAGAAGCAACTGGTCTTGTGCATTCTTTCGTCAAGACACAACAGCTATCATTTGCGATCTTCTGTTATTTCTGTAGACCAACAGTAAGATGCCAATTTCCATTTATTAAATACAAAACCTCACTGTGGTTTTCCCATATTTTATCACCAATAATTAACTTTTACTGAGGTAAGGGTTTTCTGGGCCTCAGGGCCATGAGAATAATTCATTAGTGAAAGCTATTTTCCTTACATTGTTTACAAATTGCTAAGAATGTTTTTTTCCACAAGCGAATTAATATACCATATGTATTTATGTATAATTGATAGCCTGGTGACCCCTAGCCGGTGTGGTCGATGCTACCTTTCTCAGAGAGGTAGCCACCATTATTGAAGAAGAGTGGAGGACTGTGTACAAGGGCAATATGTTCCCTCATTACACTGGGTGGCAGCACACCTCTGGTATTGCTCCAGTTTAGATTTTCTCAGGGCTGCATATGGAATGAAAATGAAATGGAGTGAACAGCTGTGTCAGGGACCTTCAGGGTTGCTGTAGAGAGCACTTATTGTATGACTTCTCTACCCTCATTTGTCTGACCCAGAAGTTCTTCCAAGATATGTTTTTAATGTATCAGATGTTTTCCTGGGTAACCCTCATCTGTCACAATATACTGTATATACAGTATGTATCCAAGGACATACATATAAAAGGTACCTTCCTTTTTTTAGATACAGATTGACACTCAATTAATGACAGCATCAAATGCCTAGACAAAGCTACCTAAAGAAAGTAAGCAGGTATTAGTAAGTAGTCTCTGTAATTCAGAGAGAGAATGGGCAAGGCTATAGACTTAAATGATTTAGTACTGTGAAGGACAGCCGGGTCCCATGCCCAGCAGGGACGCCCCTGCTGCTTATGTTCCGGGGGAGCCGCCATGGACAGTCCAGTACCTCCCCCGGGACGCTTGGTGGCAGCCTCCCTGGCCGACAGTGTTTTCCCAACCACCCGCAGGGCTCCATGGGAGATGGAGTCCTCCACAGCTTGGTTGGGGCCCAGCGTGGCCGCTAGGGGGAGCTGCCTGCTTCCCACAGCCTGGCTGGACGAGCCTGCAGCCCCACCCGGAAGTGCAATTAGGACCAGGTGGTTAATCACCTGGAACGCTTCCAGGTGGGCTATAAAAGGGCCCAGCCACCACCACTCGGAGAGCCAGAGTTGGGAGGAAGGAGACGAAGCTTGTCTGGGAGGAGTGGTGGAGCGAGGTGGAGAATTGTGCTTTGTTTTGTGCTTTGGGACTGTGTTTGGGCTGTGTGGCACGGGGAAGACGTGTGACACAGCTGAAGAAAAAATAAAGCCTGTGTGTTTTTGTACACGTGCCTCTACGTGGTCTGTGCCGGGTCGGGCGCTATATATCGCCTTTTACAGTACACAATATGTTAGATGGCATCTGACATGCTGACATGAGTGTATTCAAGACATCAGCCCTTTCAGATTTTAAATACACCATACTATTGCAATTACAAGAAGAATAAAAAATGTATTTTAAACAGTAGTCCTGCTCACAATGAACTTCCTGCCAGACACTAGATGCAGTCTCACAGTGTATAGTATGTCTGCAGCCAGACTCTATTGGAGGCAATGGATGCCTGCTATGCAGTGTAACAGTGAGCTACTGTAATAAAGGAATATGAGAATGATGTCAAAAGACATATAAGAATCCATAATGTATCATACAGCAGCAGAGAATCTAAACAGGTTTTATTCTTGCCAGTGGAAAACAAGAATGTGAAATTGCCAAGTGTAAAAGAACACAAACATTAGAGACTTGATGATTAAAATATATTACAACTTCTAATTTATCCTGGATCATGCTGATACCAATTATTTGCTGATAAATGATAAGTGAGCAAGGATATGTTCAAAACGCCACAAGTCTTCACATCTGTATTAATGGTTGTAAACAGTTCAGCATGGTATAAAGTGTATTCATTTTGACTGTGTTTTTGTACCAAATGCAAGGTTCATTGATAGTACTAGTGTGATGTTTGAAGGTTAAATGACATCTAAATCATACTGCTGATCAAATGTATCACTTCATGCCAAGAATACCCCATCTAAGGTTACACATTTTTACTGTATAATGGTCTGCATTGCAAGGTTACAGGAAATTCTATTTCCCGCGTCAAGAGGCATTAGTCTCATTAAGAGTAAGTAGCATGAGATGAAGCAAGCAATTTGCATGAAGAGATGCACAAGCTAATTAGTAATTACTATAGAATGCACTGAAGTCAATGGGAGAGATGTGATATACTTTCAGTAGTTATTAAGGCAATTTTCTAATAGGATAGTGCAACTAACTAATAAAACTCCTGAACGCTGAAGATATAAGTGACAATAATGAGCCTAGAAACCTATATATTACAAATATTAGTTGTAATGAAATAGTTACAATATATTTTGCAAGAAGACCAAGGTGATTCCATCCCACCAAGTATTGCCCTGACATAATTCTCTATAGCTAAAGTTTGATAGTCTAAATCTTATAGACAATAAGTATTCTATAAAATGTGATCTATTTACAGAGAATCATGTCATGTTGGTCAAAAAGAGAGGAAAATGAACAGTACCCTCTCTTTTTCCCTCTGGCATCATCACATACCTTTGGTAAGGTCCAATGTATAACTAAAGAGGAAGGTATCCTTGCAGGTTTCTAAATTGCCTCAGATTAAGGCAAGCTGTAAGTGAATAGTCCAAAAGACTGAAAAAAATATGTTTGCAAAAGACGAAAGGACTGGGATATAGAGAGTTAAAGGGGCAAAAAGAAAAGAAGTCTGGGCACAGAATTGAGAATTGCCAGGAAAACAAACAAAACAATGGAGACAAAATTCAAAAGTAAAAAAAAGATCCTTACTGTAGCTACATTTTCATTCTTCATCATTTTCATCTAAAATCTTGAACAATGGGTACTGCGCTCTGGCATCTTAAATAATCTGTCACAAAGAATGGGTCTAATAACAACCTCATCAAAGACAGCCTGGCCCTAAACTCAAAAGACAGGCTGAAAGGCCTGCACAGGACCAAAAAGAGGCTTAGGTTTTTAAAGTTCAACAATATTCACAATACTCAAAAATGCCCTTCAAATGAGAGGATGACTGTAAACCATTGGTTTAAACGACAAAAAGAAGAGCAAAGTTCTGTTATTAAAAGTATACTGTATATCTAAATAATGAAAAAGTGGGGAAAAAAACAGACAAAGCAGGAAAAATGCAAATGTCAGTTTTATTTTTAAATTATTAAGATTTAACCGGGGCGGCACGGTGGCACAGTGGTAGCGCTGCTGCCTCATAGTTTGGAGACCCAGGTTCACTTCCTGGGTCCTCCCTGCGTGGAGTTTGCATATTCTCCCCGTGTCTGCGTGGGGTACTCCGGTTTCTTCCCACAGTCCAAAGACATGCAGGTTAGATGCATTGGCAATTCTAAATTGTCTCTAGTGTGTGTGTGTGTGTCATGCCCAGGGTTTGTTTCCTGCCTTGCACTCTGTGTTGGCTGGGATTAGCTCCCTGTGACCCTATAGTTAGGATATAGCTGGTTGGATAATGGATGGATGGAAGATTTAACCACTTGAACACATGGAGTCAGAAAACAATTAAAGTATTACTGGAGGAGTTGCTAGTAGATAAGAGGTTTCATGCTCACACTTCTGCTGTCTCATTCCTCCTTACTTTTTTAAAAATGCAAGCAGCAATCAAAAAGAAAACATTTTCATTCTGTAATTAACTATATTACATTCACTAACAATTAAGGTACAGTTCAAGTTACCTTACCTATACACACTCTTTCATTTTTAATTGAAAGTTAAGTTGACATTACAGAAAATAAATCGAAATGCATGTTAAAATACATTATGTCCCTACATTTTTGTTTGATTGGATAGCAAACTTCTTTGTCACTGCAAATCTAATTCCTTTTAAGCTAATTGATCAAGAAGCTGTACATCACAATAAACAAAAATATCAATGCAGCTAACATTTAATTACAAAGTTTCCTAGATACAGTGTTTCCACTGTGTTGTAAAGCTGAACAGTTGTTACCTTAGATCAATCCACAAATGAAATCAACAGTCATGTAATGTCTGCATCACTGATAAACATCTGAAAGTGTAGTAAAATTTAGTGTATTCTATGTCCATACAATGCAAATCAGGTCCGTGACGGAGACTGGGTTACTATGCTCACCTCCTCAAATGTTATGTTAGACAGAACACCAGCACTTCAAGATATTTACATATTATTTCTTTAGAAACATACAGTAAGTGTGTTACAAATAACAACATTATGGTTAACTCAGTCACTGCAATGAGATTACAAGAATTTCTACTGTCATACATTACACTGCTTTATTATTATGAAATTTAGGGGTATCTTTGTACTTGTTACACCCGACTCTGCTTGGATTATATTCCCTCTGCCCAGAGGGGACTGGGCGGTCTCTTGGTCTGGAATCCCTACAGATTTTATTTTTTTTCTCCAGCCTTTGGAGTTTTTTTTTTTGTTTTTTCTGTCCACCCTGGCCATCTGACCTTACTTATTCTATGTTAATTAATGTTGACTTATGTTTATTTTTTATTGTGTCTTCTATTTTTCTATTCTTCATTTTGTAAGGCACTTTGAGCTACATTTTTTGTATGAAAATGTGCTATATAAATAAATGTTGATTGATTGATTGATTGATATTCTACAATGTAATATAATTCTTGTATTTTAGATTTTTCCTTTCCAAGAAAATCACCCAAATGATTTGTGGCCTGAAGAAGATTAATAACTTCAAGTCATTCACTTTACATCTTCCATTTCTTTACAAATATATCATCAAAACAGATGAATGCATCCAGGAATGAATGGGACCACGTAAGAGGTGAACTGCTGGGTTACTTGTCATTCTGTCTCACTGTTAATTAGCTGCTGGTTAAGAAAAAACAAAGTTAAGATGAAGCAATTTAAAACAAAGAACGCAGCTATTTAACACTATAACTAAAAGTTTAGTAACTATTTGAAAAAGTGTTGCTTTTGATTGATTTGTTAAGTTTTAATGGGGTAGTTTGACTAAGTGCCTTATTATGAGTAACAGAAGTGATTCAATTTTTCATAATTGTATTTTTTTGCCCTATTCAGTTATCACAATACACATTCAAATCTGTCACCCATGTTAAAGCTGGTCACATACATACAACAACTTCACAGGAATAGAAGGAACTCCTGCACTGCCACTTTCAAAATGGGAATCTTATATTTCAAATGAGAGGATGCAGGGGACCTCTACGTGAAATAGAAATACCATCTTGGGCGTGGGATTTGTTAGGTCTGGGAGCCAAACCAGAGTGTTGACTGCTTTGGGGTTTAAATAGAGATTATATACATCTACCAATTGCAAAAGTGGTAAACAGGCTATGTGCAAGTTTCAGGATAGTTGGGAGTTTACACTAAATTGATTTTACCTGTTTGGAACAGGGTGGACAAACCAAGTTTTATTGTTTATCTTAAGTAATGGAAGTGATGTACTTGGGGTGTGACTTTGATTTGGTTCATTTGTAGGAAGGAGATATATATCTAAATAGGCTTGAGCCCAGACATGACATCAAAGGAGCCGGAGCCGGCAAGATCTTCCTACATAGGCTCGGACCCAGAAGTGACGTCAACAGGGCCAGGTGGAATCTCCCATGAATGGTCTGCAGAAAGGAAGAAAAAGAATCTGTGCATTCTGCCACATCCCCGTCTGATTCAGAATTGCCCTTACTCAAGCCCTTTAGCTGCCTCCCATGCGCACATGTGTGACAATATCCAAATTATATATATCAGGTCCTACCTAATATAAAGTTTTGTTGAGAACTAACTTTGATGATGGTTGCCTTTACAGGAAAGCCATATTATGATCAGTCCTGCATTGAATGTGTGTCCATCATAAAAGGTTCAGAAAATATGTATAGAAGACAGCAGTGTTCCTTAATTGTATGTGCATTCGATCTCAAATGATTTGTAAATACCTGCTAACAAAACTGTTGCTCTGAGGAGGATACAGGTAAAAATTCAATTAAATATAGGAATGTCTTTGGGTAATTATAAGGGCATTCTTGGAAAATGTGGCTAAAGATGAATACTTGCCCCAGTCTAAATGGAAGTTCAAAACATAGTATCGCAAAAGTTGCTTCAAATCCACTTTAACTTATTAAGTTTCCTTGTTTGTCTGTCAGTGATTGCCATTGCACAATAAAGGGTTTGCCAAACTAAAGAACCCTGACTAAAACAATGGATGCTGGAAAACTATACAATCTGCAAGTATTTGACACAAAATACAAAAAGGCCTCCCAGCCTTTCAGCAGAGAAATGTTGCTTCCATTGAAGAACTGGATGGGTTTAAAAAATGGGATGCTACTACCAAAACCACCATGAATCCTTGGAATGGCTAAAAACAGTAATAAAGTCCATGTTCGGACTGAGTCCATGGCTGTTGTGATTTGGTTAAATTCTGCAGCAGGTCCATTTTGGGGGTTACACATGCTATGACTCCAAAATGTAATTCACTGTAATCCACCAGAAATGTGTTGAAATTAACTCATTAATGTGTGTAATACCTAGCCACAACCGGTCCCTAGAATGTAAGTCATTGTAACCACTAGGAATGAAGTATAGCCACAGTGGAATTGCTATGTGTTATACAGCTTAACTGTGGTAAGATGGAGTATTATAGGCACAGCAAAGTGAGTTTAATAATTAAATTCTCTATAACTGAGAATGACCACCAAAACCCTGCTTCTTGGAAAACTACACTAAGAATCTGGAAGAGGCATGTCTGACAATAGCTCATTGGCAGAGTTTTGTGGTTTTTGTGGTGGCAAAGTAAAGGTATTTTTCTGGCTTAAAAAATTCTTTAAAACCACTGCAACATGTATGTAGGAAGATATCATCAACGGTAAACCCTTGATTCTGAATAAATATTAGATCTTGCCACTCTAACTCAAGTCTGCAAATAAAACTAGGGTAATAACAGTTCAGGATTTCATAACATTAGAAAAATTATGATAAGAAAGTTTGCTTCACATGTATATTGTTCACCACTAAGATGACAACTTTCATTGAACACATAATATGTATGTTGCTAATGGCCACCTATTATAAAGAAAGACCACATGGAAAGGTATCATCCAGTATAATATTATATCTTCAACAAAAATGTCTCCATGGAATCTATTGTGACAATGTATCATATGACAGGATATCATAGTAGCACTGCTCCAGCCATAAGACTGGAGCCAGATCGGTGTGGCAGAAGGGGACACCATGCCATAAATAAGATCTAAGTGCTTTACCTCTGCAAAGTACTTAAAATAGACACTGGAAGATGCTGATGCTTTTTTGGAGGATAGCTTAGACTTGTTTTTCCTTACCAGTGCTGTTGTTTTCAAGTCATACCCTCCTCTCAACCATACAAAACCATGTACACTGTACTCTCACCTCTCATTCGTGTGAATGCTTTTGACAGCTACAGTTCTTGCTCTCTCAGCTCTTATCAGTTTTAACGTTTTCCTCACTTTAATTTCCCAATTAAAGAAGACATATTATGTCCAAGTCTTATTGAAGAATTTCATCATGAAGGGTTATCAACAGTAAAATGGAGTACACGGGCAATCCTAGCACCGATAAACGATGAAGTCAAACAAATTAACACCAAAAATGATTGGTTAAATGCATATCAATAGACTGCTGAAACAGTTGGTGGTGATTGTGCAGAAGATGAAAACATCAACTTACAATATTCCGAAGAATATCTACAACCGTTAACACCATCAGGTCTTCCTCTGCATGAATTACTGTAGAAAGAAGGGTGTACCAAAGAAAGGGAATGTACTATATCTTCAGGGGATAACATTAGACAACAAAGGAGATCTTGATATGCCATCCGTATTAAAACGTTAACAATTTCCTGTTAGAATAGCTTTTGCAAAGACAAATTACAAATCTCAGAGCCAAACATTCGAGAAAGTCATTTTATTTAATAGAAACGAAATTCAGTCACATGCAGTTATACGTGGCGCTGTAGTTATATGTGGCATTGTCATGATGAAAGTCCAAACACAGAATCACAATTCAATGCGAGATTGCTGAAAATTTAATTCAAAAAATTGTTTTTACTTAAGTTTTACAGTAAAAGCGTAAGTTTTTGTGTGTTAATTTCAAAGCCAAACAGAACAAAATCGTATTACACTACAAATAACTCTAACACAACATGAAACATAATTTACATTCAAATTATTACATTTTAATATGTTTTCATATGGTTAATTACTCGCTGTAATGTAAAATAGATAGTAAATTGTACATCCACATCCCCAAATGCGAGCGGCAGAACTGCAAAGAGGCTATCGCGTAGCTTAAGCACTGGGGTTGGCGAGCGAAGCAAGCAGGGGGCAAAGCCCTCTAGTTTATATAAAAATCAAGAAACTGAAATGATGAAAAATTTTTCTTATTGCTCTCACATTAATTCTTTTTTTTATAACTTTCCATAACAAATATTTTTTTTTCTATTTTAGTTTTATAAAACTCAATTTAAATTCAAATGCACCAAACACCTAACAGGTTCTGATACTTATTTTCAATGTTTTTTATAAGACCATTGTACAGGTTATATGCTGCTTTGACATTTCTGCCTGTCACACCTCTGTAGGTGCCCTTGGGTCAGCTACAGGGTTGTCAGCTGAAGACCACCATTCATACCTGTTTTACCCCTTTGCCTTTGCAGTGGCGCATTAAAGACAACTCCCTGCCATCCCCTGCATCTTCCTTTACAGGGGTGTTCATCCCCAAACATTGTCCTTCTTTCGAAGTCACAACTGATAGCTGGCATTTTCTGCCTTCTCTCTCAGCTCCTTTATAGCGTTCCATAGGTTTGACCCTGTCATGCCAGCACCATCGGGCAGCTGAGCTACTGCTTTGCTAACAAAGCCCAACATGCGATCTCTATGGGGTAGACCCTGGACTCCCAGCCAGCATCTTGGCACACTTCTGTTGACACTGTGTACTTGAGATGTTTTCTTTTATGGACTGCTGTCATGCCCTCTTCCCAGGGGATGGTAAATTCTATCATGAGGATCTTTCTTTCCATTTCAGTAATATTATATGGCCGGAATAAAAATCATTGCAAAATATGGAACTCTAATGCTCTGTTGTCTTATGAAAAATTAGGATTTTTCATTTTTCTGGTTGGTTGTAGCAGTCCCTGTATAATAGAAAAAGGTTAACTTTCATGATATTCAGGAAGCACTTCTTTACTAAAGAACATCAAGATAACAAGAAAGGGACACATGTGGATGATTTTACTAATTTTCTCCAAGATTCATTTAATGTACAAAGGTTGTATTGCTAAAATATCACAAAAACCTAGGTAATGACATTGCAGAAGAGGAAGTGGAATAGGAAAGGTAAGCTTTTTTCAAGAATTCCATATCAAAACAGGTGTTCTCCATGGTGTCCTTCAGTAACCTTAAAAGAAGAATCAGCTGTGTATTTAGCAACTGTGAGATTAAAGAAATAGAAAAGAGATGACGTAACTTGTCAAAGGCATAACAATGTTTAGTCATATGAAATAGTATCATAATTTTCATCTACTGAACAGAGACTAAATAGTGTGTCACAGCAGAGGTAAGAAAGAAAAGAAAAAAAAAACAAGCTGAGCAGTCATCACCCTGACCATGAGTGATATTTTACTGTCAAGAGATGTTCCCTCCTCTAACCTCAAGCTATTTAGCAAAATTCACAGACTATTACTTTGTTTATTCAACTTGTGCCCTCAAAAAGTAAAAAAAAATATTTGCAGGAAGTAGTAAAGTAAAATGAGATTTTTTAAAATGTCAATAGGCCTATAAAAACTGTACAATGGCATTGTTATGGTTGGAGAAAATCACAGATTATACCAGCAGAGTTATCCTTTTATTTTATTATTTTTTTTGCTTAGTTATTGTGACAATATCTTTATGGCTTGAAAGTTCAAATGCAATTCTGAGATGTTGGCCTTAGAGGCAGGGTTTCAAAGAAAAGGCCATATATGAAATTGTCAAATAAAAAGAAAAGGTTAAAACAGACATCACCCAAAAAATCCACCATCTAATGTCTGCACTACCTTGTCCATTTTAACCTTTTCGTTTCACTGTTGCAGATGACACCAGTATTTGGTGTGTATGACTTAAAGAAGCAGCCAATTGAGGACCTGTAAGGCATTATTTTCTCAAACTACAGACTCTGATGCACTTATCTTCTTACATAGCTATGCATTTGAGCCTTCCACGTCTTTTTATGTCCTGATTAGTTCTAGTTCTTCTCTCAAGACAGTAGCTGACACCTTTGTGTTAAATCTTCATTTTCCTGCCAATTTGTTTTGTGGAATAACCTTCACTTCCAAAACAACAACAGAATGATATTCTTTTGAGGTACCTATTGTATTGCTCTTTTTAACCCAGAATTGAACTTAAACGAATGCCAGTACATTGCAAACCGAGGAAAGGGGACAAAGACACAATAAACAATTAGCATTTAGACATGAATAATAAGGGCTGAGCAAAGAGAGTTTACCATTAGGACACTGGAGTAATGGCTGCTGAAAATGGAGCTTTGCTGTCACACAGTACAAAAAGAAAAATGTATATATCAGTCATTTCAAACAGTAATAGCCATTAGAAACATTAATTATGCTTTAGCTATATATTTAATTACTTTAATGGCACCTTAACAAAAAAGAATACAGTACCATTAAAAACATTAAACTTTTTGAGCGCTTCTAAACTTTTGAATAATAGTATATTTGCTTTTTAATGACAGATGACTTCCTTTATGGTAAAATAAAACTATATTATAAAAGACAACATGTTTTCTGTACAATTAAGGATTTGAATGGAAAAATACAAAGAAAATGCACTGAGGAGCATAACAGAATTTAATAGGATTATAGGTAAGGGTGGTGTAATGAAAGATAATAGACACTGATTGCTGCTGTAACTCCAGGCATTACTGACTGGGCAACTAGTTATTTATTAACATCTATGCTGATCTTCTATCTTAAACTAAAGATCTTGCAATTTCCATTACTTGGTCACATTGGGCTGGAGCTTGGACTGTATACAACTGACACAATTCAATGACCAACAATGTATAAGAAGCCAGTTGTTATATAATAATTTGTAGTCCACTTATTTTTCATACAGGTTAGGTTGATTTCTTTTTTAAATATACAGTATCTGCAAACTCTTAAATGAAAAAGGAAATGGATTGTCAACACATAAAACCCATGCAAACAAGATTAATTAAGAATCCATAAATCTTTATTTTATACAACCCTTTAAGAGCACACACTGTGACAAGATGCTTAATAAATCAATCAAAAATTACATAAGTCATAACAGCAATGTTTACAAATAAAGACAGACTACTTATCTGTCAGAAAACACAGCTTAACTGAAGTAGCGTCCCATGCCATATAAAAATTTAAATATTCAGAGAAAAAATTACAAAGGTTAGACATCAGACCTGACTTTCTGCAACCTCTACTTCTTCAAGTTGGGCCAAGTCCCATTAATACATTGTTGGACACTATTGCTGCCACCTAATGGAAACAGGAGACAAGCAATATGTTTGACTCCCTTAATATAAAGGGCATCCTAAGGGTACTCAGCATGTACTCTTCAAGGTAGGGTGCAACCATGAGATTCATATACATACAATATTTAAATCTCTCTTGCTCTGTAAGGACTTTGATTTTTTTTTATTTAAAGATAAAAATCTCAGCAATTAGCTACTTACTTGTTGCCTTTTTCAAAACAATTGACACAGGCAAAATTACATTCTTTTTGGTGAGCAAATAAATAGACTGATCTTAAAAAGCAGGTGGTAATACATTAAATTATTTCAAGTTTGTTTTTGCTTTATAAACTTTTGTTTGATGCTACTTGCTATAAGAAAATATAGACTGATAGTTGAAAGGTTAAGAATTGTATTGGGATCTGTCAATAATTATGCATTATATGAAGTCTGATTCTGTAATTCTTAACTTGCCAGTATTCCAGTACTATTATATATATGTATAAGGTCTGTCCATCTGTCATATGATTACTTGCAAACAACTGTGGCTAGAAGGTTGACCCTGGTCTTGATCAAAAGCTTATGACTCGACACGTTATTGTTATTTAAAAAAAAAATGAAGCACCAGCAAACTCAAAAATATGACCTGTTCTCATTACTTTCTTTAGGCAAAGTGATAGACAAACTAAACGAAAGAAAAAGGCTACATCTGCTGAACATTAAGCAAATTGCAGAGGCAGACAATGTGACATAAAACATTATAATAGGAGGAAGAAGAAGAATAGCATAATCAGCTGTGTCAAATGTGTGATACAGAATGCAACAATGACAAAGATGGAGAAATACATGCGACCAGGGGTTCACTTGTAACCACTTTGGCTAGTCTAATGGGCGTCAGGTACAGGATGCAGAATGGAAGAATGACAAAGACAGAGTAATCCTGGGGATATAACCTTGATGTTGGTCTTGACTGAAAGCTTATGACCTTTATGTTCTAGTAATTCAAAAAATTTGAGGTAGCAACAAACACAGCAATTTGACCTGCATTTGCTGACTTTCCCTCAGGGGTGTTATTGGCAAATGAAGTGACATGGCAAAAAGAAAAAGAAGACCAGCAACATCTGCTAAAGATCAAGCTAATACCAGAGGCTCATGACTTGACGAAGAACAACATAATATGGAGAACAACAGCACCCCTTTCTGAACATTAAGTTTGTGATATTGAATGAAACAATGACAAAGACTGAGAAATGCTTGTTCCTGGCCATCCACATTTAACTACTGGGGTTAAAATGATTAATGTCAACTGTGAGATATAGAATTCAAGAACGACATAGACAGAGAAATACTGAGACTAGAACCATGGTCTTGATTGAAAGCTTTTAACCTAACACGTGTAATTTAAAAACTTGAGCTAATGTCAAACTCAGAAATCTGACTTGCGCTTGTGGGTTTCTTTCAGTGAACTGATAGGCAAAAGAAGTAACATGGAAAAAAAAGAAGCCCATTAACATCTGCTAAGCATCAAGCAAATCGCAGAGGCTGATAGGAAGATGAAGACCATCAGGAGGAAGGAGAAGAGGAGCAGTGCTATGTGCTGAATATCAAGTTTGTGATACAGAATACAAAAATGACAAAGATGGAGAAATGCATGTGACCAGGACTCCAGTTTTAACCACTGGGACTAGACTGATAAGCATCATCAGTGGGATACAAAATGCAAGAGTAACAAAGGCAGAGGAATGCATACAACCAAAGGTTCAGGTGTTTCACTTGTTATAAAAATAATACTTTTGTATTATACCGATTGCATATTATCTGGCGTGAATATGAGAGAAAATGTAAGTTCAGTTTTCTTTTATGTGGCTATATCACTCAAGGTTGCCTCTCAGACATCCTGCTTACAGACCATTACTGTAGTCACTTACTATTGCCTATTTTATTGTTTGTGAAGTTTTCATAAGACAACAGCTGAAGTCACCAGTGTTGAGCCTTTTCACAAACAATAAATAACAATAAGTAATGCAAACTGCTTTGCCTCAGTATTAAATATGAATGGGCTTTTGCCATAGCAATCTATTGACCCAAAGGTGTATCAGGTTACCAGACCTGAAAATCACCTTTGGCAAAAAAAAGACATTTTTCCCCCCTTAAGTTTATGAGAATCAATTTTTCTGAATAAACTTTTCTAGTACCGATAGGAGATTGCAGAAAACATTCTTGGACAGAAGGACACTTCCAAACTTATTCACAAAAAAGTTAAATATTATTATATTTTTGTGATAAATGCATTGGTAAGATTTTTTTGAGAAGAAATCAATTTGACTAAAATAAATAACTATGTTAATAAAAATTAGTTACAAACACATTGAAATCACTGACTCATTGGTACGAGAAAATCCCCACATACAATATACTTTATGACTCATTTTGATGTCTAGTTTTAAAGGATGTCAAGATTTTTGGGGTTCTCCTTATTTTTGGCCCCCTAGACCCCCAAAAAAGTTTATTTTAGGCCATTTTTAGACTATACTTTGTGAGAATCTTACACCCTTTTCAAAGACTAAAAAATTAGCAAAAATGATCAGAATGACTTGAGGTTCCCCAGGGTTTCATTTTTAAACGGGATGTGAGGGGTAAAAGTAACTACTTTTCACAAAACGTAAAAAATAAAAAAAAACGGAGATCGGTATTATTGGTATGTGGTATATTGTGTTATACAATTTCAAGGTTGCTGATCACAGATATGATAATATTTGGTTCTTTACTGGTGGTCCTAAGAATTTCTCCCAGGGAGTTAAAAATGACACATTTCAAACATAACCATTTGGAGTATCACTTAAGACTATTTCAATTTCACCGCTTACAAATATACTTTTTAGTTTTGATCGTTTACTAAGGATCAAGAATTTCATGGACTTCTATCAGAGGGTGAAAAGGACAAATCTCTATTCCAATCTTGTACTGTATATTTAGACTTTAAACGTTTAAATCGAAGCAGATTGATATTCCAAATTGTGACGATCTATTCTTGTTTATTGCGTACTGTACTTCTACCTAATGAAGTAAATCATCACATTTCGTATGAACACCCAGAATTAGAGCGGCTTACACTAATGAAGACTTTTTGTTCATTTGTAAATTTGCCATGCACATACAGACAGTGTGTTGCTGACTCGTAATAAATTAATAAATGCCATCCAAGGTGGACCTGTACGTACAGTTAAGATGAGTTGGCATAGAAAACTTCAGTGATAGGATGTGTTTCCTTTCGGTCGAGTCACGTGTTGTGCGTTTCGATTCAGCTGCACTTTGACCAAAGAGCGGTCTCTGGCGAGCCTCTGTTTATAATGTGAAATGTCCGTTCATTATTATATCCATTCAGGTTTCATGACCATGGCATCTGCGTGTGCAGATGCAGAAAATACATGGCATGACACTTCCACGAACCAACACTCACATCTTCGATCTACTTAACTGTTTTGTTAACGTCGTTTTATATGTAGTAATTAAATGCACCGTCAGCCTCGTTACAAGTCGTTGTTTACCCGTTTATTCATGCACGCACAATGCCACTTGTTGATTAAAATGTATCTCTACTTATTCCTAATTCTTTGCAGTGCCTTTTTGAAGCTGTCTGTTTTCTGTACAGCGTTATCACTTCAACAGCACGGTATGTGAAGTATACTCCTGTACAGCAAGGGTGGGGCTAGGCAGGGCAGCCTTGCCTTAAAGAGGCCATGAGCGGGGCGCTCATGGACTTACAGAATCAGACGGCAGAGGAGTGCTGGAACCTGTTCGTGCGCGACAGGGCTGAGATATTAATTAACAAAGGCGTGGAGCTACCTAAGTCGTATGAACACCAACACTCGGTTTTAAACGAGAGTCGTTTTTTTATTCTTTGTCTTCCAGTCAAATACATATCTTACACTTCGGCCTTTTTACCTGCAAGCGCTCAGTTGAAAAAGTGGAATGGACGGCAGGGTATATCGGAGATACAAAATGGCATACTGGAATTATTTCTGCTGGGGAGTTTCGCTGATGGTGAGCAACTACGGAAAATTTAATTCTCTTTTAGACATTTTTGTTTTGGTGTACGGCTTTGGAAAATAGATTTTATTCTCAAAAAATGTTTTTAGGGATAATGAATGACAAAGTAATTAAAATGCTATTCTTGCAACTATTCTTTGAAATTGTTAAAAAGGTTTAAAGGTGGTAATGGAAGAAAATTACTTCGGCTGGACACATGACCGCTATTCTACTGCTTTGTGAATATGCCATACAGCTGAGTGCTCTTGCAGATATCAATGTGGAAAGAAAAGCCGTCTTCTAGTCTTTTTAACTGATGCCCACAAGTACTGCCTGTTAAGTCAAAATTTGCAATTATCGCTGGATATCTTAATAGCTGGCGGTCACGTCCCTTTATTAAAGGTCTATTTAGATATGTTAAAAGTTGACATTGTACAACCAGTATATGACACGGGGACACCTTACTGACATACAGATTGCCAATTAAAACGGTTTCATGGTTTTCGGAAATAAATTTTGTTATACTCTTATTACTGCCGCACAAGTCAACTTTAAATATGAGACAGACTGCCGTACTTCATTACAATACCTTCATTGTTAATAATGAGAAAACTTGTTCGACTGGAACAAAACGACGAGTTTTCTCGGTTTGAATGACCGTTTTTAACACAATTACTGATTTTATTGGTTGTCTAGAGTGCAGTGCATAACAAAAAAGTGCCTTCAGTTTTATTGTAAATGTGTATGTTTATGTTAATACAGCCTACATGCAAAAATGTAATTTTCAAACAATACGGTCTCACTTGTAGTTTTTTTTTTTTGTGTGCGATTTGACGTCCTCTAACAATACAGCCTTTCATGCTTCTCTCCAGACACTTAGTAACAGTGAGTGTGGATAAGAAAGGTGTGTGTAGTGCATACCGTTTGCTGAGTAATCGCATCGGACTTGCGGGTGCCTGACTGATGTGTTTTTTGATGGAAGCATCATCCCCGTTTAACTCTCCTGGTGCCGTTATGTTCTGATAGAGAACATTTTTTAAGGACGCGACATCAATTGTGATTCTAGCAATGCGTTCCTTTGCTGCATTAAAGCTACTTTCCACTCGGGTTTGATGTTAAGGATTTATCAAAGTATTGACGACAGAAAATTACCCAAGAACAAATGTTTTCTTAAGGTTTGGACAAAACCCGAATTAGACGCCGGGTTAACTGCATGGCTTCTTCATTCACACCCCCACGTGTGTATATCCGCTAATACAGTTTTACAATAACAAAGGCTAAGGTAAAATTGTGCCTGTAGCATCCTCGTTCATAATTACTTTAACTGGAAATTTTATTACATTAAAAGTTTAAATTTCTGCGACTCCTCTATTGGAGATGGAATGGCGCCAATTAAATGTGCAAACTGTAATACTTTTTCATTTCTTATACTTAGTAGCTTGAATTTAACAAATAACTAAATACATTTTTTTTTTCGCATATTCTGTTTTTGTAACTAATAGATCGTTCTGTGTTAATACGTAAATCATCATTAACAATAACTGTGGCTATGATTTTAAAGGACAGGATCAGAGGAACATTGTGATAATTGTGTCGTTAGCTTTGGTGAGAGCAATGGTAGTTATTTCCTATTAAAACACAATGTAACATTTGATGGGAAAAAAAAGTTTCTTGTGAATTATAATTATTTTAATTTTAATTGTTATTCATTTGTGTGCTTTTAAAATGTTCTGTGTTTTTGAAAAGGGCCTGTGTATGCATTATCATTTCTGTTAACCAAGTGCGTAGTGTTTTTGTATTTAGCATTTTGTTACATGTAATTTTGTTTCATTTTGGCTATACTGTTATGTTAGAGTAGAATTTTCTGGGCTTAGAAGTTTAACTATGTTCAATAAGAATGATTTGAATTATTATCATGCCATATTAAATACTTCTCCAAATGAACTTTACTGTAAGAGCAAAATAAAATAAATATCACTTTTTATACATTAAACATTTTATAATTATATAGATTGCTAATTGGATCTTTGACACATTTATAAGTACTTATTGAATTTGAATATTTACTATTATATTTACTATACATATGTAAAGTAAATGGCACATGTAAAGTGCATTCTAACAATTATCAAGTCTAGAAATAATCTCACTCTGACAAAATATAACCTTGAATTATATTTTCTATGAAATTTCATTTTAATAAGACTCATTGTTTTGAATTGCATGTTTATTTTGTAGAAATGGTGATTTGTGATCCACACCAGGAATAATAGTTAAAAATGGAGATGAGAGATAGTTTATCATGAGCTGTGTAGCAGCTAGCATCATTGGTTCCACTTTGTTCCTGTTAATATTAATTGCTCACATTGGTTTTCTCAGTTCATCCTCTTTCTGTTTTGTTGTCTGAAGGCATGCAGCTAACTAACTCAAAATTGGTTGTAGTGGACATGGATATATTTGTGTATGCTCTGGGATAAACAGGTCTGGGTTACGCTGTTACTGCTGGGTAGGCTTCTGCCTCCCATGATGTTGTAAAGGAAACAGCAGGTGTAAAACATGGATAGACTGATGTGTTAATAATTTCCCATTATATCACTGTACCTCAAGCTGTTTCATGTTAAGCTTTTTCATAATTATAAGCTAGACACCGAAAGTGTAATTTGTTTGTTGTATAGCTTATTTTTTATTGCACACCTTTTATATTTCTGTCAACTGGTAGCACATAAAGTCACCACATGCCATTTTTATTTTATATATATCTATATATATATATTATATATATAGTACTGTATAAATAATATATATATATATTTATATTACAAAGAAATATTCAAATTTGGGTTAAACTTAAGCATGCTGCCCCTTTGAAGATAATCAAGATTATTCTAGTCAATGTGGTTTTAAGTCAGTTTATTTTGTGCTGATTTTATTTTTAATTTTCTGATGTATTCCAAAAATTAAGTTAATCAGTACTTTGGACAATTTTTAACACTTTTGTTGTTTGATTTAAGGTAATGACAATATCAGCAGAAGCCTGTGTATTTAACACTTTAAAAGTCACAGTTCCCGAAGAATTAAAACCTGGATATGTCATTCATAATGGTAAAGCATTTCTTGTGCCTTTTTCTTACATTTTTGATGGGTACATTATAAAAAAACAGTCAAATCCACATTATCATTTAAATTGGTTTCAATAGATACTGTAGGTGGTCATAAAGCTTATGAGGAAGGAACTATTTATTACTTTTTAAAAAACTGGTTTATGGGATTTTTTTTATTACAACAGAACTATAGTAATTGTTTATCAAATTCATTTTAATAATTTAATATATGGTCATAAAATGTTTAACATTCAATTTTCCTATTTTCTCATTTTGACAGTCTTATGCTATTTTGTTGAAACATAAAGGTGTTTACTTAATGTAATTTATACCAAATTGTACACCCTTTATTACTACACAGACCTTTTTGCATACAAATAATTACTTTTATTTTGTTTTGTGTAGTGGATTTAAAAAGTTGCTTGAAAAATAGTGACTTTACTATACAATTAAGCGACCCTAACTTTGCAGTTCAACCAAGTGGCCTTCTATATGTAAATACCATGACTAATATACCATCTGAAGGAAGGAATTTGACAATAACAGTTCAAAATGAAGAAACAAATATGAAGAATGACATTTATGTAATTTTGTTAGCAGAAGACCACAAGGTAAGGCGCTCCTAAATGTTATAACACTGAATGTAAAACAAGATGTGACTGATTTAAAAATGATGTAAAATCATAATAAAAACTATTAATTACTTAAACTTAGAGGGAAAGTTTTAATAGTCCATTTTTACTTTTGGTCATTTAAAATGTGAAATGAGAAATAGAAGATTGAATTTTAAGTAACATTTCAGGAAAGTATTTGTTCAACATTTTAATTTGGTTTCTGCTATTATTTTTAGCAAACCAAATTAGCCTTCACAGTCCTAATTAGTAAAAGCAGATGGAAAGTGAATATAAATTTAAATTATTTTGTAGAGGGCCATATGAATTAAAATTAGAGCTCACTAATAATTTTAATTTGAAATGCTACAAAAAGATTTACTGAAATAGTTGCTCAATGACACAGTAATACCTGAGCAGTGAAATCCTCTTTAACACTAAGAATGTGTTACCTATATTAAAGACATGTTTATCTATTTTATGCTTTATTTACCCTAAAGGTGCAAAAACGAGCATTGTTAAAGCGAGTAAAAAGAAAATGGAGACCATTGCCTTTCTCCATTAAAGAGAATGCATTACCACCATTTCCACAGGAAGTTCAACAGGTAGTTTTTTTTTTTTAAAGATTTTTACACTGATATTCAGCATTTCAGCAATGTAAAATGTATGTTAAATGTAATTTTTATAATAATTTTTACTAATTTCATTGTTAGTGGGAATTATTTGCATTTGTAATCATTTGAATGTTATTTTAAATTATTGACAAAAGTTAGGAAAAATTAACAATTTTCATCTATAATTAGATATAATAAAACACAATATTAATTAAATCGCCAAATAATACCTCTCTAGATTCAGACTTGACTTATCTGGTTTTAAAGAAACTTTGGTACAAGTTTACTTTTGATTATTAAAAAATATAGACAAATAGTCGTTAAAATCAGTGTAGATATATTTTAAAAATGCATTGTTTTTTGCCTTATCTCTAGATCCAATCAGACGCTTCGCAGAAGTATAACATCACTTATAAAATATATGGAATGGGAGTGGATAAACCTCCTGTTAAACTGTTCTCTGTGATACCTGAAACTGGAATGATACTTATTCATAGATCTGTTGATCGAGAAGAAATTCCACAATACAAAGTAAGTTTTGTTGCAAGAATGTTAAATAGACTGAATTAATATTATTGTAATTTTTATTTTAATTAAATATTACAACATTTATGTAAAAGAGCTTTTTTAAGCTGTCAAAAGTTTATGAGAGTAAGCAGAGTATTGTTATTTGTGCTGCATTTTGTTAAGAAAGGGTACTGGACAAATACTGTATACAGTACATAAACATAGTTGAACTATGGAGTGAAAAAATCTGTTAAATAATAAATGTGTTGTAACTGACCCAAATATTGAAACTCAAATCAGAATAAACAGTCAGTCATTGTCCAACCCGCTATATCCTAACACAGGGTCATGGGGGTCATATCATATGTGTTTACAAAGTGTGTTTTAATAAGTTTACATGTGTTTAAACCGTGTGGGAGCGGTATTTAAAGGCTTAAACTATAAAAAAAAAATGTATTTATATAGTCTTTCTATATAGCTGCAGGAGTTAGGGCACATGGCACACATCTCTTAGAAACTGAACTTAATGTAGCTTTCCATAATAATTTGTCATGTATCCTTCGTCTTTATACAGCGTACATGGCAGCTTTGTATTAGGCTATTCCGTTTTACAGTTTTCAGTCCCCAGTTTTAATTATATCTCAAAAGCGTCTTTATGTATTGTACAAAATAATTAACAAATAAACAGATAAAATACAGAACAAGGGTATTGATGCCCCATATAAATATATGGATACAATTGTTTGGTATTTGCTATTTGGCATACTGTATTAATCCATGAGGGAAAATTATGTTTTTGCATGACCTTTAGAGGACTGTGAGAAATACTCCATGATAATCAGAGAGTCATGTCAGTGGCCCTAACATTTCTATCAATTAGAATATACATATTTTAAGAAGTCATATCACATCATACTCCTATACGCAATCATCAGAACTTGTACTTCTGACCAGCACCATGTAGAACAATCACTTCTTATGACATATATGCACTTGGAGGCAGTGCGTATGCAGCACTAATATAGCCATTTTATCTTGTGAGTTGTGCTAACAGTGTGCTTTAAACCAGTTTGCCATCCCACAATAAAAGAACACTACAGCTTGTTAGTTAAGAGAATGGAAGGCAAAGGAAGATTATTCAAAGGAGATGCACTGTTCCATTGAAATGTGAACATTTTCAGGATCATGGTGTCAGCAATTTCTGTCAATTCCTGCACACTCGTATCACTGAGACCAAGGCAAGCACAAATAGCTCCTTTTTATTTATTTCCTGTGAAAGTCTCAACCAAACGGGCTGCTGTCACTCAGGCGTCTAGCCTGGCCCAGCCTGTGACATGCCTGCAGACAACTGACTTAGCGCAAAGTCAATAAAGAACTGTCTGTTAACTGTTACTATACCTTCATGCACATCATGCACATATTTTATTTTCATCCATCCCCCAACGATTTTAATTTTCAGGATTTCTGGAGGTAAAAAGAGTTAATTACAAGGTCCTAGAGCCCTGGGATCCTTCATATCTCATACCTTGTAAGATTTATAAACCTGTACAGATTTACTCTTAATCAGTATTCAAAAGGATTTTTATTTGTATATTTGAAAAAAAAGGAGTTTAAACAACACCTGCCCAACTGAAGAATACTGTATATTCAAAACACGGGACTGTGAAAATTAAACTTGCAGATAACTGGAAATTGACCATTTTTACCAAGGACAGCATTGAACAATAATAAGTAAAGTATGGTAATGACAGTGTCATAGTTTTCAATATGCAGTTTTACAAATTTGAATTAACAGCCAAATGAAAGTGAAATTCTTTATTCAGCTTGCACTGTATATGGCTAACATTATTCTTTCCTGTATTCTTCATATGTGTGAAAACAGCCACAGAAGGGGTTTCTCATTGTTGGAACAGTAAAAGAATACAACTAACATCACATTAAAAACTTCTAGCATTAGTATAGTGATGATTCAGCCCAATGAGAGTAGAGTGGATAATATTTTTATACATTGGTATATTTATTTAAATCATCTTACAATTATGATGTTACAATTTTGTATAATCTTTCATAAACTAAATTAGCTAACTGTCCTAATATGGTTTTTCCCATATGTAAATGGCTAATATTGAACTATTTGCAAGTTATTGTACTTGAAATTTCAGTTTGCTCCAAATGTATATACATCTGTGTGCCACAATACTCACTGTCTGTAATATAATATCCAAAGTGTCACTTTGGATAAACATATTTCTGGTTTCTTTTCTGCTGTTCAGTTCTGGGCGCAAGCACTAACGCGAGATGGTCAAATTCGGGACAGCGTCCTTGACATTATTGTTAATGTTGAAGATGACAACGATAACACTCCAATGATTCCAGCAGGACTAGTTATATATGTACCAGAACATTCTCCATCTGGTAATAAACATTTGTTGTACATACATACTCTTGGTTAAATGTTCATTTATATTCTTTTTGTTTGTAAGAGTAAATTCATATACTATACCCCACTCCTAAACTTTGAAAACTTTTCTGATGTATTAACTTTCTTGGTGAACAGTCAGATCCTAAGCAATTGTTAATTTTTTCAAGCTTTTAATTGAACTTTCTGCCATTTAATCCAGTGAATATTAATACATATGTTTAGCATGCACGGTAATGCCTTTAAAAAATGTCTCAGTCAAAAGAAATGTTTAGAACATGGAAAATGCCTCTTAATAATTTAAGCAGTAAGTAGCTGAAAATATCACTTCTATTTCTATGATCATTTGACAGATTATTTCTATTGTAAATACTATATACTAAATACTTCAATCATATTATAAACTGAGATTACAGTGAATAAACCTCCAAATGATATTGTCATGTAGTTTTCTCTCTAATGGAGAAAAAACAGTAAATTCTTATGAAAAACTGTATGCAAAATCTTTACAGATGGCAAATCAACTATGCTTACCTACTTAATTATCTTCCTGATTATCTGAGTATTTAAGATAGATAGATAGATACTTTATTAATCCCATTGGGAAATTCACATAATCCAGCAGCAGTATACTGATACAAAAAACAATATTAAATTAAAGAGTAATATTTGTACTGTTCATTATCAATTGGCCTGTTCTAATTGATCATTACAGTTTTCTCTATACTCAGTGTTTAAATGAAATACTCCGCAGAATACTAAAGTTTAATTTTATCCCAAATTTTATCAACTACTTTGATTTTGATACCATTAATTAATACCTTTGAAAAATATATTTAATGAAGTTGTTGGCTGTTTTCATTTATTAGCTCTTTACTGATGCAGCTGTGTATCAGGACTAGGTTTGTGAAAGAATGGATGTAACTCTAAAATAAGCTACCAAACTATGGGGGTTCCATTGAATGTTTTTGTACACATCATTATTGTATGTTTGGAAGTTTGGATATACCTTGTTTGTGTTGGCTTTTATAATTAGCGTACTTTTTTGTAATAGACTGAACTTCAGGCTGGTCAGTGGTACACTGGTTAGTACTGCTGTGTTACTACTCCAGGAGAATGGATAATTCCTTAAAATCCTTATGTCTCTGTGGGTTTTTCTCTGGGTCTGCAGTTTTCCTTTCATATCCCAAAGGGGTGCCTTATAGGTTAGATGAAGTCTAGGGTGCTCACCCGGTGATGGACTGGCAACCCATTCAGGCTTGGTTCTTGCCTTGTATCCAGCGTAGCTAAGACAGTTTGCAGCAAAATACTAAAATTGGATTAAATAGATTCAGAAGGATGGTTGGATTTTTTCATTATCCTTCCTGCAAAATTGAGATGTGGAGAGTTGTTGTTACTCTTAATTTTTTTTTTTTTGCATTATTCTCAGGCAAATCTGATAAATTTTTCTTGTTCTATTTACAGTGTTTTATTACCTGGTTATATGGGTGCTTCATACTCCTTGTATTTAATATTAATTATTTACAGAGCATCATTTTGAATCTCTCAAGTATAATATCTTAACTTTCCAAACTATTGTTTTCTTGCTGTGATACTTTGGGAGAATGAATGAATACAATCTTTTCTTTTTCTAAATACAGGTACCGTAGTAGGGCAGGTAAAAGGGACTGACAGAGATGAAGAGGATACGCTCCATACTAAGCTTAAATACAGAATTATTTCAGAAAATAACAAACTGTTCTATATTCATCCTGAAACAGGAGTGGTCACCACAATGTCAAATGCTCTTGACAGAGAGGTCAGTTTTTCATTTATTTAACTTTAAGACTTTATTCTAAAATCAAAAGTGCCAAAACAATGTACAGTCTAAAATAATTTTCTTAAATGATTCGCATTGTGAAATGGCAATTAGTATTGTAGTTCAGCATGCATAATAGTTAAATTTCCTGCTTTTTCTGCCTTTTTATGTAAATATTTTCTTAAACGAATAGCATATTAAAATTTAAAATGTCTTTTAGGTTAAAGATGCCTATGAATTGCTGATTGAAGTAAGAGATATGAATGGTGAGATTTATGGAAGATCAAGTACAGGCAATGTAACAGTCAAATTAAGCGATATAAATGACAATCCACCAGTATTTAAATCTCAATCTGTAAGTTAAACAATTTATAGATTTATTACAAGCTACTTGTGATTATGTTAAATTCTGTTGAATAATACCATAAGCTAAAATAAAAATTGTGCTTTAAAATCAAAATGAATATCTAGTTTTATTTAAAAAATCCACTGAATGTTTTTGTCATATTTCAAAGTGCATATAACATAGCATAGCTCACCACTCATGTTTTTAAAAGTTACTCATTAAAAATACATAAAAATAATCAATTAATCAATATTTAGTAAATCCCAGAATACATGTTTCAAGGGGGAAGGTTTTCATGAAGTATTGTTAACATTACGAGGAAAATTTAATAATGTAATTTGTAAAAAGCCTAATCCTTCCACTGATGGTTCTAGTATTAGAAAATCTTTACTCATAAATTATAAGATGTACATTTATGGATATACTGCTAATAATAGAAATATTTTTTATTACTTATCAGAAGTATTGGCACTGACAAATATTACGGTTATTATGGCAGTACTATAATATTTAGGCTGATCAGGGAGGACTGCACTTACAAAAATAGTTTGGCTTCAGCTTATGAATCTAACAATCACGATAGCAGGATTTTTATTACATAGAATATCATGTCTGGTGCTCATGAAGCTTTTGCCTTTTTAATTAGTATGTTTTACAAAGTGCTCAGAATGATGTACTCCTCATTGTACATATCCTCGTTCTATAAGGTCCACTTGACTATTTTAATATGAGTGGCATGTCTGATTTTCATTTGTTTCTTTTATGATTTAAGTACCTTTATAAAACAGTACTGGTCCTTTTGCATTTCATTAAATATAAATTGAGAAAAATCTTGCATTTCTTTTGTTTTCTTTATATACAAAACTGTATGAGTCTCCTTTTTTGTACAGGTATAAATATGATTATACAGTACATTATGTGATGACACTGTTTCATTTTCATGTTATATAGTATAAGACAAGTATTGAAGAAAATAAGAACACTACTCTGTTGCTCAGAATTCCTGTTGAAGACAAGGATTTGATAAACACTTCAAACTGGAAAGCTAAATTTGTAATAAAAAAAGGAAATGAAAATGGAAATTTCTATATTGAAACAGATCCTGTTACAAATGAAGGGCTGCTATATGTCATTAAGGTGAGTAGTGCATAGCAGCTATGTGCTATTAAGGTATGGTTAATAAGGCTATTGTTCTGCTTTTTTATCATGTTTTAGTTATTATGGTGTCATTGTGTTTAAAGGATAGAAGAAATCACTACTGTTAACAATTTCTTAATGTAAGGCACGTGTGCACTTTTTAATCTGACTTCCGTGCGCAGTGCAAAAAATGGTTTTAGTTCCATTTCTGCAGACACACAGGAATGCAACAGTTTCTCAGATGAAATGCAGTAATGCATTTTACTAAATACAGAATTAGTACACATAAGGGCACAGACTTATTTAAACACACATGAAAAGTGATTTACATAAATAGAAACCAACAATAATTGTCCATTAATTAATTGCTAAACCATGGCCAGTTGATAGCAGAGGAGAGAAAACTAAAATTCCAGTCAGCAGCATCCATAGACAAAATTAACCTCCTGGATTTTGTGGTCAATTATAAAAGAGAAAGTCAAAGACAGAGTCAAGACACAGCCATAAATCTGGACACCTTGGCCAACTACATGCCCACCATCTCATGGGCATTCTGTTGCAGAATCTGCTAGACTGAAGTAGTGAGCCTTCAGCCTGAATTTAAAAGCTGAAAGTGAAGGAGCATCTCTGTTTCAGGGCCTGTGACTAAAAGATTGATCTCCCACTGTTATTTTATGAATCCATTGAATGTTCAATAGGCCAACATCTTGAACTCTTAATGTGCACTCTTGTTTGTAAGTAATAATAAGTTCAAATACTTTAGGTAAACAGGACCTTGGTCGTTTGAAATCAACCCTAAGCTTCAATGGGGAAGCAGGTGTAAGGAACTGAATTTTTGTGTTCATACTTTCTAGCATTTTGAATTAACTGAAAGCTGCTTAAAGAATGATGTGAACAGCCAGTGAATAACAAGTTGCACTAGAAGTAAATACAATAATGAATTTCTCGGTATACTACGTACTGTATTTAGAAAATGTCTTCATTTTCCAACATTTTTGAGATGGAAAAAAATAGGGTTTTGTAAAATGTGCTTTTAAAGACAAGTTGTTGTCAAAGATATCTCCAAAACTACGTTTATTCAGTAAACCTAATGTTTATTCCCAATGTTGGTAGAATAAGGTGTAAAACATTTGTGTATTAAGGCTTAACCCAGAGAGTAGGGGTATATTGTGTTTTTTTGTCAAATCTGGATGCTAGTGGCAGATCATATAGTACTGTATGATGTCTGTCTTTCAACAAGGACAGGGTTCATTTAATTATTTTTGAATGAAAGCAAAATGTGGTAATATGACTCTCCATTAATTTTAATTTTAAATTTTTTAGGTATCTGCTTTTTTCTGTACAATTTCTAAAATTAAACAAGGTGCATTTTTATTGCATTGGCTTTAGGTTTTCGTTCGGGGTGGCATCTGGTGTTGTGGCTATGTTACAGAACCTTGTTGGTTCATGAATTAGCAGTTGAATAACTACCATGATAGACGATAAGACTAGGTGTTACTCAGTGTTTCAAATAAAATGCTGTCATAATTATTACAGTATAGAAATAGAAATGAAGAATTTTACTAATGTATACTGTAAATGCTTTTTATTCTTCAGTACATTGTGCATGTTTATTAAATACATACTATGAACTTCAGTGGTTACGCATATATGAAATATTATATATATTTGTTTGAATTAGATAAATGATTACTCAAGGTATAGTGGAAACTTCACAGCTGACTTATTTAATGCTACTTTCAAAAACCTAAATAAAGAAAATCAAAGTCTTCTTTCTGACAGAAAATTTGCCAAGTTTTTAATAGCCTGAATATGTATTACAGCCACTGGACTATGAGAAGACCAGCAAGATAGATTTGGAAATCACAGCTGAAAATGAAGCAAAATTAGTTGGGACAGGCACCTGGTTTAGTGTTCCAGTGACTGTCAATGTAATCGATGTAGATGAGGGACCAGAATTTGAAGTACCTGTTATGAAGTTCCGTATTAAGGAAAATGAGCCAAATGGAACATTGATTGGCACCTACAGAGCTTTTGATCCAGAATCAAAGACTGCCAATGGAATGAAGTATGTATGAACCTATTTCTTGAAATTTAAAAATTTATTTCAAACAAATGCTAAGATCCTACCAGCTGTTACCTCATTCTTTATATAATTAATAATTTTTTTCTTCTTTTTATTAAAATAGATATTACAAAATATCAGACCCAGCTTCGTGGATTAATATTGAACAGAGCTCAGGTGCTATCAAGGTTGCTAATACCATGGACAGAGAATCATCATTTGTAAAGAATGATGAGTATAACATTACAGTGAAAGCTGTTGATCCAAGTAAGTGAAAAGCATTTTTTTTCCATTGTAAACTTGTTTTCAGATTCATGTTTTTCATGTTAAACTTTCTGTGCATTTTTGGAATCTAAATATTTTTTGATCATTATCGCAGTGACCATAACTAGCTTGTTTTGTATGGCTGTGGCTAATTTGTTCAGGCTGAAGGCTCTGTTTGAGTTTGAGGAATGTAGAGGAATATAACAAGTTTTTCCAAGAAGACTTTAGTGTTAGTACCTTTTACCCCGTTTCTTTCTCTACACTTGGGTTTGTATTTTTGTTTTGTCAGCTCATGTTGTTTCATCTCACAGTATAAGGCACCTACTTGCCTCTTTGATCTTCATTATTGCCTGTTCTAATTTCGTGCCTTGTCCCTTTTGGTGCTCTCTCTTACACAGCTTGTTCAATTTCCCTGAGACTCATAGCAACTGCATTTTAGTTATCCCCACATAGATGGAATCTTCTATTACCCTAACTGATCATTGAATTACAGTGTAGGAAATTGTACTAATAAAACTGATAAGAAATGCAGGAATCACAACAAAATAAAAAGAAGAATCTATTATAATAGACTATAATTTATAGCAATTAATAGATGTCCAGAAAATTAGTGCAACAGGCAGCATTACTATTGCACACTACTTGCATCAGATTCCTTTCCATGTTGGGGTCACTTAGTTTCAATTTCAATTTCTACTTAAAAGTTTAGAGACATTCTTTGAGGAAGTTTTTTAGAAAGTCTACATTGCTCTTGTTTTAAACATTTGATAATAGGCTGGCATTCAATCTAGGTTAGGATTCTGTCATATAGTGGTACAATGAGAGTAAATCAATAATTATTCACACTGTTTTTAAATTTGTTAGCACTACAGTAAATAATATAACACAGTTTCCTTGCATTTCAATGTACATAGTTAAGCATTCCAGCCATACATGCACTGAAGTTGACGACCTCTTAAAGCATCTTGATAAGTGGACCAAACTGATGATAATTCATGGGCGTGTGTAAACATCAAATTCCAGACTTTGAAGCATTTCAATAGTATGGGCAACAGTGAGCATTACAGTTTTTTAGGGATCCTAAAACAGCTGGGGAAATTCACCCAATATCTAACTGTGAAGGACAAGCTGCTGATAGACCTGCTCTCAACAAAAAAAAAAAAAAGTGGTATTGGGGCAGTGCCTTTATCCAACTAAAAATGAGCTGTTCTCCCCATCTATGCCGACATTGTACAACTCTTAAGGAGCGAAGCAGTCAACTGACACATTTTCATTTGACCTTTGTCTTACTGCAGATTAATAAAGGTCCTTGGAGGCCCATGGCAAATGCTGCCCGCTCATTGTCTCAAAGGTATGCTCAAGCTGAAAAAGAAGCCTCCCTATAACCTGAGGACGTGAACAGATCAGGGCCTTTCTTGTAGCTTGACACTTTCATATAGAGACAGACCATAGGCATTTAGTAGGTCTTTAAGCAACTCAAAGACTTTCTTAGTTCCTGCCCAGAATCCAGACATTATTTCTCAAGCCTAAGAGGTACTCTTATCAGATAAGTCATGTTCCAAGCAATCCATTGCTAACAGCACACATCCTCTCATGCACCAATGAGAAATAGTGAGTACATAAGTAAATCAGACAATTACTTCATGGAAAATATCAATATTTGTTTGGATGTTGTAGTGGGCAATTGCCTTAACAATTGAAAATATCTGAATGAGTTCTGTAAGCAGCTCCAAGCAGACAGAATATGTTCTCGGGTAATGACACTACAGGATTTCAGAATGGCTTGTTGGACCACAATAGACTTGTGTCACAGTACTGGCCAGAGATGGCATCCTTTACAATTCAACATGGTCTCCTACTGACATGCCTAACAGTGTGGTCCTCAATTTTCTGGACATAGCTTTTCTCTGTTAGCAAATACATATGGGTTCCAATACATTAATAGTAGCTCAAAGTTTGCTCATGGTAGCAGAGAGGAAGCACCATATCCAGAATATCAAAAATGCTTAATAAAGTATAAAATCCTTACTTGACACTCCTTGCATATAGAGTATCCCCACTGGCTAATGGCTACAGCCCTGGACAGTTACTTATGGGGTGCAGACTTCCCAACATTCCTTTTATTTGTTATAGTCACCAAAGAGAAAATGAGGAGAACTAATGGCGGACATCCAAAATAGACACTGAGCTCATAAAGATGAGTTCACTTTTGCTAAGAGAGAAGCTGTGGGTCACTGATACTAGGGATTGTGATATCAGTATATCCTTCTCTAAGCTCTTACTTTGTTGAAGGGCACAGCAAGGTGCTGTGAGGAGAATAAGAAATCTTCTTCTGCCTATTCAAACAGTTTAGAGGGCAAAAAAAGTAGGTGATCACTTTTCCAGAGTTCAGTCACTATCCAGTGTCATTTGGACAAGGAGTGGAAGGAAGGTGATTAAACTATAATGACTGGACTTACACAGTTAAGTTTTTTTAAAAAGGTTCTTTCACAAGAAAAACAGTGCATTTTTGTTTAAGTAGAGTATTTCATTGAGTATTGTAAGTTGCAAGTATTGTTTGAATACTGTGTATTTCCCCTGGAGAAAAATAAAGATTTATCTATCTATTGAAATATTTGCATATCTTTTATGAGGAAGAAGATTTAAAAACTGTTTCATTCCAAAGCTTTTTGTATACCGGTAATTATTATTTATGTTGCATCTTGATCTTAAGAGAGGGAGATGTGGTGGTATCTAGTTTTTGAATCAGTTATACTGGTTAATATGGTGTTAATGTAAATTATCACTGAGAAAGCAGAGATTCACTAAAGGAAAAAAGATTGGAGCCCACCCGGAAATAGGAGTTGCATGTATGCTCAAGTCTGTATAAGCATTCTTTACTTTCTGATTACCTTGCAGTGGTGAATCCTTTAAAATGCTACCAAGCATCCATGTCTCCAATATACTGACCACACTTATTAATTAATAACAAGCATTCTAAATCATGGCGCTTTTTGACTTTTAAATTGAATAATTTTAATCATAGAGTTCTTAGCCTTGATATGAAATTATAATGGGCGCTAATTCTACCACTGTTTTCTTTATTTAAATGGATTTTATAATAATTTTAAATGTTTGCACAAGTATATGTTTTCTTTTTATTAAAAATTGTCTTTTTTTCACTAATAGGCTTAAAATCTGGAACAGGAACAGTTGTTATTCAGATTGAAGATGTCAATGACAACGTCCCAAGGTTCACTTTAAAAGACTTCTCAATTTGCCAAGGAGGAGGACAGTTGGGCTATGTGGATATTAATGCACAAGACCTGGATGCAGTACCTAACTCAGCTCCTTTTGTATTTGAAATTCCAGATAATAAAGATGGAAACTGGAAGATAATAAATGTAAAAGGTATGAATCAAAAGCATTACCTCCATCAAATGGTCTCTTTTAATGGGACTCTTCTAACCAAAATTGTAGTGCATCTTTATTCCATCAGTGTTGTATCTTTGTGTTGGAAACTTTAAATATCTGAAATGCCAAAATAAAAGAATTCTTTCCCATATTTACCCTTATTTGTTTACAGACAGTAAATTGTTTTTTTCTGAAAATGTAAAATACATGATCTATGTTACCAACATCCAGGTGTCTTCTGTGCAGGACATATACAACACCCATGACTTCTGAAAGGCAAACGCTATTTTTAAAGACTGCGGCAATTTCAATATTTTTTTTCTGGAAAACTGTACAGGACCATTCATGCTCATACCACTAGATTAAGTGAGAGTTTCTATATTTAGTTTGTAAGATTATCGAACTTCTAGTCATAATAGCAAGTTATCTGTGTCAGTGACTCTGAACCTTTCTGATCTTGGGATCCCTTTTTATCTATGTTTGTTTCAGTAATTACTTTTTTATTAGTGGTCATTTCATTGCAAACTAGCCAGTATTTTTATTTTAAATTCACTTCTTCTTCTTTCGGCTGCTCCCATTAGGGGTTGCCACAGCGGATCATCTCTTTCCATATCTTCCTGTCCTCTGCATCTTGCTCTGTTACACCCATCACCTGCATGTCTTCTCTCACCACATCCATAAACCTTCTCTTAGGCCTTCCTCTTTTCCTCTTGCCTGGCAGATCTATCTTTAACATCCTTTTCCCAATATACCCAGAATCTCTACTCTGCACATATCCAAACCAACACAATCTCGCCTCTCTGACTTTGTCTCCCAACTGTCCAACCTGAGCCAACCCTTTAATGTACTCATTTCTAATCCTTTCCATCCTCGTCACACCCAATGCAAATCTTAGCATGTTTAACTCTGCCACTTCCAACTCTGTCTCCTGCTTTCTGGTATTCTGCCTTGTTCTTACTGACTTTCATTCCTCTCCTCTCAAGATCATATCTCTACTTCTCCAGGGTCTCCTTAATCTGCTCCCTACTCTCGCTAGAGATCACAATGTCATCAGAAAATATCATGTCTGATATCATCTGTCAGCCTGTCCATCACCATTGCAAATAAGAATGGGCTCAGAGCCGATTCCTGATGTAATCTCACCTCCACGTTGAATGCATCCATCACTCCCACCGCAGACCTCACCACTGTCACACTTCCCTCGTACATATCCTGTACTTCTCTGCTACTCCCGACTTCCTCATACAATACCACAACTCCTCTCCAAGCACCCTGTCATATGTTTTCTCCAGGTCCACAAAGACACAATGCAACTTCTTCCGGTCTTCTCTATACTTCTCCATCAACCCCCTCAGAGCAAACATTGTATCTCTTGTGCTCTTTCTTGGCATGAAACCATACTGCTGCTCACTAGTTATCACCTCCCTTCTTAACCTAGCTCCCATAACTTCATGCTGTGGCTCATCAATTTTATCCCTCTGTATTTACTACAGCTCTGCACATCCCCCTTATTCTTATAAATCGGTACCAGTACACTTCTTCTACACTGCTCAGGCATCCTCTTGCATTCCAAGATTCCATTAAACAATCTGGTTAAAAACTCCACTGCCATCTCTTTTAAGCACCTCCATGCTTCCACAGGTATGTCATCTGGACCAACGGCCTTTCCATTCTTCATTCTCTTCATAGCTGTCCTTCCTCCTTGCTAATCCACTACACTTCCTGATTCACTATCTCCACATCATCTAACCTTCTCTCATTCTTTTCATTCATCAGCCTCTCAAAGTACTCTTTCCATCTTCTCAACACACCCTCCTCGCTTGTGAGTATGCTTCCATCTTTATCCTTTATTAGCCTAACCTGCTGCAGATCTTTCCCAGCTCGGTCCCTCTGTCTAGCCAAACGGTACAGGTCCTTTTTTCCCTCCTTAATGTCCAACCTCTCATACAACTTATCATATGCCTTTTCTTTAACCTTCACCACCTCTCTTTTCACCTTGCACCTTATCTCCTTGTATTCTTGTCTACTTTCTACATTTCTCTGACTATTCCACTTCTTCACCGTCCTTTTCCTCTGTATACTCTCCTGTACTTCCCCATTCCACCACCAGGTTTCCTTTTTCTCCTTCCTCTGTCCAGATGTCATGCCAAGCACCCTTCTTGCTTTCACTCTTACTACTTCTGCTTAAGTTGCCCAGCTGTCTGGTAACTCTTCATTGCCACCCAGTGTGTCTTACCTCCTCCCTAAACTCAAGCTTGCAGTCTTCCTTTTTCAACTTCCACCATTTGATCATTGGCTCTGCCCTCACTCTTCTCCTCTTCTTGATCTCCAACGTCATCCTACAGACCACCATCCTATGCTGTCTAACTACACTTTCCCCTGCCACCAATTTGCAGTCTTTAATCTCCTTCAGATTGACTCTTCTGCATAGGATATAATCTACCTGTGTGCTTCTTTCTCCACTCTTGTACATCACCCTATGTTTCTCCCTCTTCTTAAAATATGTATTCACCACAGCCATTACCATCATTTTTGCAAAATCCACTATCATCTGACCTTCTTCATTCCTCTTCTTGATACCATACCTGCCCATTACTTCCAATTTCCAGCTTCATAATCATTACTCTGTCTGACACTCTTTTCACTTCCAAAACACTCTTGACATACTGTTCCTTCAGAATAACCCTTACCCTATTTCGCATCCCATCCACACCATGATAGAACAATTTGAATCCACTTCTGATCCACCTGGTCTTAGTCCCCTTCCATTTAGTCTCTTGCACGCACAATGTATCAACCTTCCTTCTGTCCTTCATATCGGCTAACTCTCTCTCCTTACCGGTCATACTGCCAGCAATTAAAAGTTCCTACCCTCAATTCCACTCTCTTTACCTTCCTTCTCTCCTCTTTCCTCCAGACACATCTCCCCCCATTCTTCTACTTTGGCCAACAGTAGCCCATTTCCGCCAGAATTCTGTTGGCTAACAGTACTGGTGACGGCCATTGTTAACCCGGGCATTGACTGATCCGGTATAGAAATTTGGATTGTTGTCCGCATGTTAATCTGGCAAAATTTTACACTGGATGCCCTTTCTGACGTAACCCTCCCCATTTATCCAGGTTTGGGACTGGCACAAAGAAACATATTGGTTTGCATATCCCCTATAGCAGGGTTTTTATTCTAAAATTCACTCATTGTTATATAATTGTAAATACTGTAAATATCTTTTAAATCTGTAAATACATTTTCAATATATAAATATAATGTACAGTATATAATAGATGAACTATGCATGGTACTCCTCCCTGAATTAATCTTACAAAGGTTGTTTTTAACAATTAATTAAATTTAGTATCTTCACATTTATTTTCTGTTTAATGGGAAACCAGAGCTTGTCTTACTTTCACAAGTTAGTCAAAATTGAAAATAAGTGAAGTAGGTAGAGTTCTGTGGTCCACCTCAACTTCCAGCTTATTCCTGTTTTTTTTCTGATGTTGAGTCAGACCAGGAAATTCAGTCTCACAAAGATAAATGGTATTGAAGGGCAAAAGTACTATGATTGCATGAAAAACAAGTGCAGGACATTCATTTCAACCAAATCATGGAAGACTTCTCTCTTCTTCTCCTTCCTTTCTCTCCTCTGTGAAATAATCACGAAGCCAAGTGTGCAGTTATCCAAATGCTGACAAATCACTTTTTTATCAGTGGATGTTCATAGTTTGTCATATTTTGTAGTTGATTACAAAGGTTGGGCAGGTCTTCCAGTGGACATATACTTAGTCCATAATATGAGCTTTACCTTGAAGGCTTTGATTTTACTTTGCTCGAATGGGTTATGGCCTTTCCCTTGCAGTGACACATTGAGTTTGTTGAGATGTTTAAAAATGCACAGTCAAATTGGAATTATTTTCCTTGAGCAAAGGTGCCAATTTACTCTTCAGCTCATACACTTGTGACAGTACTCAAACCTCTGGAAAGCCAGCAAAAACTTGAATGAAAAAGTGATGTACATGCTCACTGCCCATCTTATGACAAAATGCCCAACAGTATTTTGGCAATATTCTTCATATAATTTACAAACTATACTAAAGTTGAATGAGTCACCATTACAAATACTTGCATGAACTTCCAGTACCATATCTTTAGTGACTAATGTTACCTCTGTAAAAAGCATTGATTCCAGGTGGCTTGTGGTGCAGCTGCATTTTTTTTTTTCCATAACTCCTGAGTGTTTACCTATTAAAACATGCAGCACCATCAGTTGACTTTATGTCATGAGAAATGTTGTATATGCTTCAATTTATTGTGCCATTAAAGTGAGAAATATTGTTTGTTGGTTGTTGACACACCTAGAATTTCAGTGCACAGACACAGTTACACACATATACTTTATATATGTTTTGATTTTGCATGTAAGCCAAAACTTGTGTAGTAATAGAAATTTTGGCAATATTGTATAATGCATAATAAGTATTTTTTTAGGAACATGGTTAGAGCTTATTAGTTAAATAACAGTGAAGCAGTATTACTGTGCTATAAATCACAAACACAAATTAATTCAATCTGAAATTAAACAAAAGATAAAATTTGGTATAACCATTGACTTTGCATAGTCTATACTTCAGAAGAAGGCTGGCTCAGGGAACTGGAGATAAGCATTTATCATTGAATCTGCTTATTTCATTCTGTCTAAAGAAAACTTAGTCCTGTTAAAAACTCTTGCCAAGTATTTCTTTTTTCATTTATGAGTCTATTACACAAATTTCAGAACTTTCTTTAAGAACAACATTCTGGAACAAGTATTTCTTTGCTTAGCAAGATTTGTCTGTTTTTAACAATTTGCTCAACAATCATTGTTATTCTTTGCTTAACATTGATTTGTGTGTCATTTATGGTCAGTTGCAATATTCAAATCAATATTCCCAGTTTATTTTAATTAGTACCCTGTTTATTGACATTTTTCCTCCAAAACTTGATACTGCTAAAAACCAGGCTTACATTGAACGACCCAAAAATGCATTTTACTCTCAGTGAACAAAAACTTGCACTGAGCAGTTGCATGATTTTCAAAGTGTAATATGGTTACCAGTCAGACAGAATATTAGAGGTACGTAGCATTAGCCCATCAAATCCAACACTTGAAAGTAAACAATTCAATGTATAAGACTTTACAAATAAATAAAAATGCATTTATTTAATGTGGAAATAATACAGGAATATTTTCTTTAATGTAAAGGTATAATTTATAGCACACACTTATGTTGAATATTTTTAATTTATTTAGAACTATACATGTAAAATATTCTGCATCTGTTGTTATGAGGATTGTGATGCACAAGAATCATTACTAGTGTTTACCTCCTGTTGACTATAATAAGCTTTCACTAACATTGACAAATAAAAACTATATTCACAAAAAAAGTCTGACAATAGGGTGCCAGATTACTGGACTATGTTTATGACACTAAATCTGCAGTATCTCACTGTTGTGATCTTTTTTCCAGAAACGTCTGCACAACTTGCACAAGCAAAACCTCTTCTTAATGGAATTTACAGTGTCCCTGTAATAATTCGAGACCAGCAAGGCAATGGAATAACAGACACAGTTACTGTCCGTATCTGCAAATGCCATGACTCAGGATGTGTTGAACAACAAAATTCAATTGGATTTGGAACATGGGGCATTCTTGCCATGTTATTAGGCCTTGCCCTTTTCCTTTTATTATGTGAGTGGAGTATTTTCTTTTGAAAACATAATTCAGGCTGAAGAGCAGCATCACAGTCTCACTAGTTTGTACAGTTTTGAAAGACTTGTGAGATAAAGGAATCCTGTTAGTGATTTAGTTAATTAGGTTTAATGGCTTAGCATATAAAGTTGTATATTACTAAAATTTTACTTTTGTCACTTTAATTTACTGCCCCAGTTTAAAACTGAAGTGTTAATTTTTTAATGAAAAAAATGACTAACTGATAAATAATTCCCATAACCTTTAAGCAGCCGTGTTATTTATCAAACTAATGTACAATATTTCTTAAATAGATCTAAATAGCAAAAATGTCTTTTTGAAAATAGTAAAAATACCTTATCTTTTCAGGCATTTTGCTAAACTGCTTGTGTAAGAAAAAACTAGAAAAAGCACCCATTGATGGTGGTGCTGAGGCAGTCTTACTTAAGTCAAATACAGAAGGACCAGGTGAAGAAGTAATGGTAAGTGAAAGAACTGAAAATTACAGCGATATGTTTGGTTATTTTTAAGTGTTTATTTAGAGACAGGTATTTGATGCATGTGCCCAGTGCTGTCTGGATAGTATCAGAAGTGATTGCATAAATTTGTGTTATTTCCTTCAGAATTTGTATGAAGAAGATTGACTGAAAACCAATCTAATTTTATACAGCTCCCACCTGTGCAATATATAGTATATCAAGAATATTTTTATTGAATTCACATTAATATACAAAATAGTTATTACAAGAAAAATGTTTCACAGTCGAGCATCTACTTTTCTTCATAAATCTACACTGTTTGATTTTTCCCTCTAAGACTTTCTATTTTGATATTTTCTTATTCTTTTTTCCAGGCTCCAAATATAAAAATACCTGGGTTTGTACCTGTTGAGGATGACAACTTTCTGCAAAGTGCTAATCATTCTAGCTTAAAGAATTCTCATTTTGCAGTGAGTGGTGGTGAAAATCATTTAAAAAGAGACTCATTTATTCAAAGAGATACATTGAACCGTGGCGAAAGCAGTATTTATGGAAATACTATGCGTCATTTTATGAGGGTCGTCAATAACGGCACCCTCCAGTCAAATGATTTTTATGGAGAATCTGGAGCACAGCATTACACAAATTCATTGGAGGGCAATACATTATGGTTAACCAACAGAATATATCTTGATAAGGTAAGTATTCCAAGTGTTTGGTCTACTGTATAAAGTAATTTCTTTCCATGTGTTTGCATAACTATACAGTTATATGAAACTGTGAAATGTTTTCCAAAACTATACAAATGCATGACTCACTCAAGCTCCAGTAATGCTGTATTACCTGATTAGTGTTCAAATTCTTGTTTTACTGCAAAGGTTAATTCTAAAGATACTGCCTGCCCTTTTTATTTGAAATAAATAGCATTGAGTAATGAAATAATGCCAGGTACAGTATGTAATAGTGCATTTTGAAGCAGGAGTCATGTTCTTGCATTTTGTTTAAAACATAATTTATTTTAGGGCCCTTCTTTAATAAATATAATTTTCCCTCGACAGTAGAACAAATTTTTAAATAATGGCTGGGGACTTTAATTGTGTTCTAAATCCACTTTTAGATAAGACTTCCTCCACAGGGGAACGCAACTAACACCGCAAAGATAATTACAAAGTTTATAACTGATCACAACTTATCAGATCCCTGGAGGTTTTAAACCCAAATTCAAGAACATATTCTTTCTACTCACCAGTACATCATTGCTACTCAAGGATTGATTACTTTATAGATAATAACTTCTTGCCTAAGATTAAATCTTGTAAATACGATGCTATTGTTATTTCAGACCATGCTCCGATGATCTTGGAGCTGAAATTACTAAGCCCCATACACTCACCCCAAGAGATGGCCTCAATCCGCTTCTATTAGCTGACGAGAATTGTACTGAATTTATATCCAAACAAATTGAATTCTTTCTAGAGACAAATACATCCCCTGAGATCTCTGCAGGAATACTCTGGGAAACTCTTAAGGCCTTCTTAAGAGGACAGATTATCTCATATCTTTCCCACAGAAATAAATCCGCTAAGAAAGTAGCAGAGATAAAAAGCGAAATTACTAAAATAGATGAAGAACATGCCAGACTACCAAGCGAGACTCTACATAAGAGGAGGCAGGCTCTACATTCAGAATTAAACCTCTTGACAACTAAAGAAACTGAACAACTAATTTACAAATCCAGACATCATTATTATGAACATGGAGAGAAAGCTAATAAGCTTTTAGCAACAAATTCACAAGCAAGATGTACGCAACGCAATCTCGTAATTACTAACACTAACGGAGATAAAATCATCGAACACAAAAATATAATGTACACTTTTAGAGACTACTATAAATCCCTATATACTACTGAGTTTAAAGAAGACAATATACAATCTAATGCATTTCTGGATAAATTACAGATACCACAAATTGACGCTTTTAGTGTGGAGGAACTCGATAAACCTCTGTCATTATCAGAATTACTGGATGCTATAAAGTCACCCAAGGTGGAAAAGCAGCAGGCCCTGACGGCTACCCTGCAGAGTTTTACAAGAAATTCTCCGCTCAGCTAGCTCCCTACCTATTAGCAACATTTACAGAAGCCAGAGATAACCAATCTCTTCCACAAACCTTTCGCCAAGCACTAATCACTGTCTTTCCAAAACAAAATAAGGACTTATTACAATGTGCATCATACAGACCAATTTCACTTCTGAATAACGACGTTAAAATACTCTCTAAAATCATAGCTAGAAGGATGGAGAAAGTGCTCCCTCAGTAATATCACAAGACCAAACTGGATTTATTAGGGGCCGACACTTATCTTCAAATCTTCGACGCCTGTTTAATGTAATATACTCACCAACTAAATCAAACACCCCAGAAATATTATTATCATTGGATGCAGAAAAGCATTCGACATGATTGAATGGAAATACCTTTTACTATTTTGGAGAAGTTTGGGTTTGGCCCAACATTTGTGCATGGATTAAATTACTGTATACTAACCCAGAAGCTTCAGTTTGCATCAATAACATTTGCTCAGACTACTTTAAACTAGAACGTGGCACAAGACAAGGATGCCCTTTGTCACCACTGCTGTTTGCAATTGCCATTGAACCACTGGCAATACATTGTCGAAATACTGATCAGATAAAGGGGATTAGCAGAGAAGGACTGGAACAGAAAATCTCATTATATGCAGATGACATGGTACTGTATATATCGGATCCAGAAAATTCTGTGCCTGCAGTCTTAGCAGCACTCACAGAATTTCAAAAGCTCTCTGGTCTCAGAATTAATCTGAATAAAAGTGTACTCTTTCCGTGAATTCTCAAGCATATAATATTAGATTAGACACCCTTCCTTTTATCATTGCAGAACAGTTTAAATACCTCGTAAACATCACAAGTAAACATAAAGCTCTTTATCAACAAAATTTCGTCGCCTGCATGGAAAAAATTAAACAAGACTTGCATAGATGGTCAACCCTTCATCTCACACTAGCTGGAAGAATTAACACTGTTAAGATGAATATTCTTCCTAAGCTCCTTTTTATTTCAAAACATACCAATATACATTAATAAATCGTTCTTTAAGCAATTAGATTCAACAATAACCTCATTTATTTGGAATTCTAAACATCCACGCATCAAAAGAGCACCCTACAAAGACAAAAGGCAGAAGGCGGCATGGCTCTACCTAACTTCCAGTTTTATTACTGGGCGCAAATATACAGTCGATAAGAACCTGGACACAAATAGAAGAACATACACAGGCATGGACCGCAATAGAAGTAAAATCCTGCAGTACTTCTTTGTATTCCTTGCTCTGTGCTCCAATAAACACACGCTATCGGCAATACACTAATAACCCAATTGTGCTCCACTCACTTAGAATCTGGAACCAATGTAGAAAGCATTTTAAGACGGAGAAGCTTCTTTCTGTGGCACCCTGCAAAAGAACCACCTCTTTCAACCTCACAAACATATGCAGTTTTTAATATCTGGAAAAATTTGGAATTAACTTGCTTAGAGATCTTTATATAGACAACGCCTTTGCATCCTATGAACAATTACATTCCAAATTTAACATTCCAGCTACAAATTTCTTTCACTATCTTCAAATCAGGAACTTTGTTAAACAGAACCTTCCAGATTTTCCTCATCTTGCACCCTCATCCACGCTGGAAAAATTATTGCTCAATTTCAAGGAGTTAGACTCCATCTCTACAATATATAAAATCCTTTTACAATCCCTTCCTTTCAAAGATCCAAGAGGACACTGGGAAAATGACCTCTCAATTAATATATCAGAAAAGGAGTGGAAAGTAGCAATGCAGAGAATTCACTCAAGCTCCATATGCAAAGCATACAATTATACAACTCAAAATTATATATCGAGCACATCTGTCTCACTAAAACTCTCCAAAATGTTTCCAGGGCATGATCCAACCTGCTAACGTTGCAACCAAGCCCCAGCCTCACTAGGTCACATGTTCTGGGCCTGCACCAAATTAACATTATTCTGGACAAAAATTTTAATTACCTCTCAGACAGTCTTGGACTCACAATCCCTCCTAACCCATTAACAGCTGTGTTTGGGGTTCTTCCAGAGGGTCTTAAAGTGGAGAAAGACAAACAAATTGTGATTGCATTCACTACACTGTTGGCACGCAGACTTATTCTGATAAACTGGAAGAACCCAAACTCTCCTCTTTAAGTCAGTGGGAAACTGATGTGTTATATTATTTAAAATTGGAAAAATCAAATACTCAGTTAGAGGATCTGTACAGACTTTTTCAAAACATGGCAGGATCTAATCAGTAATATTTTGAAATAAGTTTATAAAGCACAGAGAATTTGTTGATTTAGGTATTTTTACAAGCCTTAAATTTTACACGCTTGGCTTGCTCTCTCTCTCAAGGGTGGGGATCGATCTGTTCTTAGCATAATTCTTTTTTTGTAAAAACTTGATTGCTATGTATTGATTGTAATAAAATTAATAAATAAAAATTAAAAAAAAAAAAAGAACAAATTTTTAAATCCATCATTGATCGAGATTGTTTTCAGAATCTCATTGTGATTATGTTAATACTCGTACAGTGCAAAACATAAATGGAATGGAATATCTTATTTTGCAAACGAAAACATTTAGAATCCTTTTGCCATAAAAGTATTGGAACTGATGAACTTCAGTATCCTCAGAAAATAGACTGTAGCATTTCTGGCTATGAGAAAGTTATTTTAACTCAGCATCCTTGATGATTAAACAAGTTTGTTTGCTTGCTAGTTGTGAATTAAGGCCAGATAATGTACTCCTTAGAGGCTGCATTACAAAATACAAAATGGAATACAATAAATAAAATTACAGAATAAAACATAGAAATGTTTGATTTTTGCGTTTGTGTTTTGCAGAAAAGAGATTATTTTGCTAGAGAATGTGAGGATCGATTTGCGGAAGACATTATTCATTCTTATGAAGATGAAGGCAATGGTTCAGTGACTTCAGGTATTGGGTGCTGCAGCCAGCTGAATGATGACAGTGGATTGGAATTTTTAAATAAACTGGAACCAAAATTCAGAACACTAGCAGAAATCTGCTCTAAAAAATAACCGTTGCTGCTTTTCCAGATAAGGTTGTTTGAAGAATAATGACTACAAAATTCAGATACATAAAGAACTTTTGAAATACGTCAGTTATTTGTTTTACTACGAAGTCTGAACCTCTTTCAACTGACGTCTACCATTTGAGGTGCAAACTGCCATCGGTTCTACTGAGGACGACGTCAAGCTACTCAATAGTGCACCAAGTATTATCATAGGTTTAACAGAGTCTGAAAATACTGCAACAGTATACAGTACACTTAAAGGTAATTTTAGGTATAGCACCTTTTGCAATTTTCCACATCAGTAGTCTTCAAATGTTATCATCTTTTTGGTGTTTCAGTGAAAACTACAAGTATCCAAGCATGCAAATGATTTAAACCAAGGTAGTATTTGGAGACTCACATGTTCTTGTTTATGTAAATATCTGTTTAGCCATTCCTTCATTCATTTGTAAAATTAAGATGATGCTTATGTTCCATGATCCTGTATTGGAATAAGTGGATTCAGAGATGAACAAATGAATGAATTTCTGAAAAAGTCTAGAGTTAAAATCTAGTAAAAAAACAGTAATTTGATTACAGTAGAAATGTATTATATGTAAAAACATGAATAAATACTGTCAATATATACTGTTCCCATTGGCACTATTTAGTATTCTGTATATACAGTGCTTGTTTTCAGTAACTTATGCTTACAGTGCATAAGATTCTATCCAATTACTGTATATGTTATCAGTTTTGAAAACTGGCTTTAGCACTGATTTTTATAGTTTTTAAGTGAATTTGCTCTAATCCTGCTACTTTTTGAGGTTAATTATACAGTGGAACCGCAGTTCACGAACGTCTCGGTACACGTACAAATCGGTTTACGACCAAAAAGTTCACCAAACTTTTGCCTTGGTTCACGACCACACACTTGGTGTATGAACAAGCCAGTTTCCCTTTCGGTTTGTACATGTTCAGTCTCTTCCTGTGCAGCAAGCAAGAGAGAGAGAGCGTGACACACACACACAGGCGCAAGAGACAGAGGCACACACACACAGGCGGGCGAGACAGAGGCACACACACAGGTGCTCCAGGCTTGTGAAAGAGACACATGCACACACGAAAGAGAGAGAGCGAGAGAGGGAGGGCTGGAGGCATAAGGTAGAAAAGGCTTGTTCTTGTTTTCAGTTCTGTTTACAGCGATCGGTTCATAGCATGCATTGTGGCAATGTTACTTTTCTTGGTGGTTCATTAAATTACGGATTTTTCAAATGTTTATTTTTTTCCTTGTGCTTAAAACTCATTAAAAAAATTTTAGCAAGTGGTTCCTAGCACTATAGCACAAACTATTGCAGTCTTAGTTTTCTCTGTTGTTCAAGGTTTTCTCAGTGTTATTTAATGTTTTTACATTTAGTTTACTATTACACTGTGCATTATATGGTGTAATTAACTAAATTTGTGCTTAAAAGCTAAAAAAAATATATATTTACATACAGTTTGTATGGTCTGGAACGGATTAATTGTATTTACATACAGTACTATGGTGGAAATTGCTTCTGTTCATGACCAAATCAGTTTACGACAAGAGTTTTGGAATGAATTATGGTCAAGAACCGAGGTTCCACTGTGTTGTTTTATTTTCTTTTTCTTGGTATTACAATGTAGGGCCTTGTATTGTTTCATTACTTTGCTTCAGAGTTCAGAATAATGCTATACTAGTACTTACACCTCTCCATTAATAAAATGAGACATCATAAATAAACATCTTTTAGTAAAAGTACGGTACTATAAGTAAACAAATAAAAAAGTTTTACATTTGGAAAATAGATTAGCCAGGTCTTTTTTGTCAAAGATAGCAATCAGGCTCAAGAAACAAAGGTTAAGATACCCATTTTCAGTTTTTCTCATTTTTATGCATATTGCTGCCAAGAACTTGGGTGATTATTTCATGCCAACATGAGTACCATAGATAAGTAGTCTTTTGGTTTCAACCTTATTGCACTATAATTATTTTGTATCATAATTAAAATATGAAAGCTTTAGGTGGAGGAATGGTGTAAGAGTTTTTTTTCACCCTTTAGTTAGGATCTGTAGCTTGCTGCATTCATTTGAATGATGAAAGCGGACTGGACATTTATAAAAACTACAGATGTGCCAACATTAAGATTTCTTTTGAAAATTAATAAACAAAAGTTTTAATTCAGAAAAATAAAACATTTAAATTTTTTACTGAGAATTTCAATTAAGCCACCTGCAAATCCATAAATGGTTATGTACAATCACAACTGTCATGGTGTTGTACATACTTTTTTTAAATTTAATTTATTTAGTACATTTTATTTATTTTAGAGTGTTGAAACAAATAAAACTGGGTTATTCAAGGTCTGGTATCTGATAGTAGTAAAAATGTACAAAAATACAGATATATATATTTAGCTATTACAAAGGTACATGTTTTTCCATTGTCAAAATGACAAAAAAGTTTAAATGTGTGGATGTTTTTGCCTACTGAATTATTACAACTGTAATAAACATAAAAGTCTGATATGCATATTGTATAGCAGCAAATCTGAAACACATTTGCTATTTTTTTATGTTCAGATTAAGTTTATTTTGATATTTTGTTTTAGAGAAGATGAATGTATCGCTTTATATTAGAAGCTTATGTGATAAGCTAAAGCAAATGCTGTAAATGACTTGATGGTTCTTGTAAATTAACATGTAAGATACAATAATTGCATTCTCTTTTTATGGAATTTATGACCTGTTGTAATTTTTTTTTTTTGTGATGAGTCAAGTAGCACTTTTTATGTTCCCTATATTTTATTGCAATTAAAATGCTTGCAGCTTTTTGAAGAGTACCCAATAACAGTTTTTATTTCCAGCAAACTGGTTGCACTAACGGTATATTAACTCAAGGAATTAGTTGGTTGTATGCTGGCTCTGCTTGGAGCATTTTACTATGCTTAATTTAAAATTAACCTGCAAAATTGAGATTAATATTGCATAAAGGGATAATTGATCTTTAAAAAATTAACATAATTGTTAAAAATCATTTTTAGAGTTTTGTATATCTACAATGAGCGTTATTAACCAAATTCAGTAAACAACTTAACTGGCACTAGCTATATATTCATAAGAAAAGAGCACACTCTTCATCTTGTGGTTAGATCCGTGTTCAAGGTTCAAGAATACACATAATGCAGATAAATCCTTTGCACACAAAATAGTTAGGAGTATTAGATTTTTTGACATAAACAGTCACGATGTTCTGTCATTTATTCTTAATATCTTAACTCTATCTATGGCCTTATTTTGTATTTTTCTCTGTCTGATCCATCACCTTCACACTCCTAAACTAGCACAGCAAACATGTAAAAATAATTGGCTTGTTTGTTATAAAGATACTGATAAATTGTTTTAAGTTTGTCATTTGTAGTAAAAATCTGATAATATTCATAATTTTAAAGTAAATAAAATAAAGGCAATATACTTTGAAAACTTTGTAAACCTTGAAAATAAGTTTGAGTGCCTTAATTATGTTGCACATCTGCAATGTAAATAGTTTGTTCCATATTTAGTAACATAATACAGCATTTTATAACCAAACTTTATTAGTCACTGAATAGCTGTTAGAGCACATATTTTCTAGATGCTGTCTGTTTTATGTTATTAGGATATGGGGGTTGCAGCATATTGTTTCTTTTGTATCTTTTTTGAGTTTTTTCTAATAACTGCAATAAAAGTTTTAAAATCATTCTTATTTCAGTAAAACAGTATGTTTTGTGAATGTTTTCTCCCTTACAGCAAATTTCATTGTGTTTTAATGCTTCAAGTGCTTTTTAGATGTATTCATGCGTAATGCAAGTAACTCCTTGCAGGTGTTACCAAGTCTTCCTTCCTTTCCACATGGGAGCTCCCAGTGAACCTATTTTGTTGAGGTGAGGTCCTTATTAATTAGGATATCTCAAATACAGAGTGTGTGCGACATTTTTTTACATTTCAGAAACTCCCATTTATTGCAGACTTAAGTTTTACTCCGTTGGCCATGCTTCTTCTCTCAGGGATGGGGGTCGACTTATTTTCAATCCTACTTTTTGTAAAAATTGATTGATTTGTATGGAATGATTACAATAAAATTAATAAAAATAAAAAAAGAAGTATTGTAGACAGAAATAGTTGGTGTGACCTCAATTACTGAATAATTCACTTTTCCTAGTTTACCTTAAGAGTGGTTATTTCTGCTTAATGTAATTTTTCAGATTTTCCTATTTCACTCACCTGATAGCCACTCTTGCACGAAGTTCTGCAACACCCTCTGAGTTCTCCTGCCGTCTGGAGTCATACCAGGTCAATGAAATCGTCATAACCGTGAAATTCAAACATACAACCACAGACAGCAAAAAGCTGTTTAGCTTATTAATAAGTGAATGAAAGAACTGTGTGCCACAGTAAACCATCATGTTGTACAGTGAAAAAATATGCATTAGTTAACCACATTAGACTAAAACAACCTTATAGTTGCATTAGATTTGCAGATTATGATAATTTGGTATAGTATTTATCTGACACTAAAAAGCACCACAGTAATGTGGTCCATTGTAGTTAACAATTTTATATTTTCATTTTATGTTTTAAAACTTTACATTTAAGAAGTACAAACTACAATTAGTCATAAATTATCATGAACTAACAACAATACATAATTGCAATTTGTACATCACTTCAATTGGTTTCCATACTCTGCAAGTTATTTCAGCCACTACAAACATTCAGTCCCAGTATATGATACAGAAAAATGCTAATTAGAAAATATATTTTTTTCACTAATATATATAATAGCCTTCTATTATTAGTGATTTTTTTTCAGTAAATAACTCAGTCTTACAAAAATAAGTCCGATAGCTGTCTCTGTGATGAAGTAAATAAACAAAAACTTAAAATGTTCCAACTTTCAAAACTGTTAACTAAAGCCCCAAGCACACTGGAATGTTATGCCAAGCATACATTTTCTGATGTGCTTAGTTTGCAGTGAAACAACGGAAGGAAATCAAATTGAATTTGTCAAATAACAATTTTACATGCAGTAAAATATATAGTGAAATGTTTAGGTGCTCAAACTCGACTGTGCATAAAAAGAATATAAAAAGACAATAATACACAACTTTATAAATGCTGTATCAATAAAAATCATTATGTTAAATGATAGCAATAATATGCTGTCAGCAGGGCTTTGCGGCCCAGCTACGTGCTATTTTCCAAAATAGGTGTTAATACATCCTGTCATGACACTCTCAGTCGCGTATATGTAGATGTTCTTTAGTATTTGGGAGGGCAGCCTAAAATCCCTGAGACATCAGAGGTTATAAAGACAGTTTCTTGCCTTCTTCTCTGATGTGTTTATGTGCTTAGACCTGCTTAGGTTCTCTGTGATGTGGACACTGAGCTATCTAATCTGCTTTATTACATTTTGTAATTTCCTATATGTCTGAAACCAGGAATACTGGGAAGGATGTTTTATTCCATTAGGTTGTTAACTGTAAAAAAAACTGATGAACTTACTAGTAAATGTAATCATATGCATATTATCACCTGTCACATTTCCACTAAAGAATTCTGTCAGCAATGCACAAAGAATAGAACAGCCACTGCAACGTTACATTATTTTTTTCCCATTATATCTTAATTAACAACTTTTGATGGCCTACAACAGCATCCAATTATGATTGTGCATTATACTTTGGTGCAACAGCAAGAGACAACTGCAGAACACCTTACATTCATATGGTAAAGTACAGGGTGGTCCAGATCTAATTATGTAGATCCAGATCGTCTGGATGACTTTGATTTATGCAGTGTCGATTCCAGTTCAGCGTGAAGACAATTCTTCATGTCGTCAGTTTGCACACTTCTCGATGGTCCAGGATTTTTCGGGTAATTTTCTATGTAATAAACTTAAGTTATAGTGTAATGAAAATTGCATAATTAGATCTGGACCACCCTATACAGAGCTATGTGGACACATTAGGATTGAGAGATGTACGAGGAGATTTCAAGCACTGTATGCACTGTTATAGTAGATCAGTGTACTGCAGAATAAAAAAAAATGGATGAATATTTTAATATAATTTGTTACATCTTTTATGTTTTCATTTTTATTATATTAAAGATTTTAACATTTTTATCATTGTGTTGTCTTCCATAAAGATTATTTTAAATGTCTGCTCACAGTTAAACTTGAAAATAAATGGGCTGTCAGTTAAAAGCACGGCTGTCGAAGTCCATGCCTGGAGGGCCGCAATGGCTGCAGGTTTTAATTCCAACCCTTTTCCTGTCAGTGACCAGTTTTCACTGCTAGTTAGCGTCTTTTCCTTTCAATTTAATAGCCCTGTTTTTAAGGATTCAGTCCTCTGAATTAATTCTTTCCATCATTGAATGGTAGCCAAACAGAAATGAGACATGAAATGAGCTGACAGATGATCAGCTAAATTGGGGCTTCAAACTCCAACCAGTTCACTCTAACCAGTTTCTTAACGAGAAAGCCAATTCTTGCTGATAAATTCATTATTTCATTTTATAGCTTGTTGCGCTCTCATTCAGCTACAGCAGACATTTCCAAAACTCTTGATTTTCTGTTTTTTCTAAGAACACCGTCAAAATGTTTTCGTGACCTCATTTATCAGCCTTACTGAGTGAGACCTTCACCTTTCTTCATTTTCACATATTGTGTGATGGGTACAGGTTAGCTGGTCATGTGGCAGCTCATTTTGTGTCTTATTATTGTTTGGCTGCTAATTAAGGAAAAAGAAACAACTAAGGTGCCTGAGTCAAGTTAATTAAAACTATGGCAAAAGAAGTTAATTAGCAGCCAGAACTGGTCACTAATGAAGAAGATGGTTAGAAAGACAACCTGCAGCCACTGCGGCTCTCCAGGATCAAAGTTTGACACCCCTGGTTTAAAATAAAAGAAAACAGGAGACTATTAAGGTGAAAGAAAAAAGGAAAATATAGCTCTGAAGAAAAAAAAAAAACCAGCATGCCCAAAACAGAACTCAAACTATGAAACAAAATATTATTTCAATGTCAAGTCTCTGCTTGCATCTTCTAATTCTAGGCAATTTTTTTTTTAAATCTATAAATTAAAAACTCTCAGACTACTTGTCATCTCTGCTGATCCAATGTTTTGATTTTAGAGTTTTTATTCTTCCAAAGATTAATTGTGTGATGCTTAATGCTTATTTGTTTATGGAAATCCCCACCTCTCTCTTTCTGTCGGTTTAACCGTGAGCGTTAATGCTCCAGTTCTGTAATGCACTAGTGTTAATTTCAGTTCTGAACGTCTAAATCGACTTAACTAATGTAAACACTACTGTGCTGTTTCTTGAATCTTTCTGCCAGGTGGGTCTCCTGTAGGAGCTACTTAATATTTAATTCCCTGCAATATGAATAAGCATGTATTGCACTTGCTATCTTTTTTCTTTTGTGGCTTGTAAGATGATATATAAGTTAAGAATTAAAAAATAGAATAATTATATGAAAGTATGTAAATAATCAAGATGCATTGCATCTAGCATTAAAACATTTAATTATAAAATTAACACATAAATAGTGAAGTAAAAACACAGTGAACCATACAATTAATGTAAAACCAACACTTTAAAAGGACTTTAAAAAGAAATTAGTGGCATAGTTTAAACTTAAACAATGACCTTAAACCTGAGCTTTTAACAAAATACAACTTGAGCAAGTACAACCTGAATTTGAGTGCCTTCCTAAAAAGCAAGTTGAAAAGAAGGCAATAAGAAAAAGAGGCCAATGTATTAATTATCAAACTGGAATAGCATAGGAGACTCGGGCACATCAAAGTAAAAAACTATTGAAAAGACATTTGACTTTAAATGCACTGCTAAAACTGATTTAATTGAAGCAACACACATCTCTTAAATGGGCATACATTAAAATTCTGCAAATACTACCCTTAATTGTTCATCACCAGCAGCGACTGAAAATTATACTCTACGCAAGTGCTGCATCTGCGAACTGCAATCTCCAAGCTACTTCTTTTGCTGCCCCTTTACTACCCCTTTAGACAGTTGGTGACAGTGTGGGTTGGCCCTATACTCCCTACTACATGCAGGAACCTCTTGAATCTGCAGCTGTCAGTAGCGTAACTGGGACAAGCCAGCCAGATGTGGACTTGTGTCTTGTGGATAGAACACCAGAAGGTGGAGCCACCCCATGCATCACTAGTAATTTACCCCTCCGGCCCTGCAAAGACAAGCTGGAAAGCAAGTTCCCTCAGGGTTCATTCAAATGTGCTTTAATGAAGTAGAGATTTGTCTTTGTAAGTATTCCTATTGTGTGATTTTCTTGGTTTATTCAATATTTTTGCCTGTGTTTGGATTGCATTTACCTGTTTTTGTGGATATCTGAACTTTATTGCTGCAGATTACCTTCTTCTTTGATATTTTGAGCATTTTGTTATTTTTTGGGGCGGCACGGTTGCGCAGAGGTAGCGCTGCTGCCTTGTAGTTAGGAGACCTGGGTTCGCTTCCCAGGTCCTCCCTGCATGGAGTTTGATGTTCTCTGTGTGAGCTTGCTCCGGTTTCCTCCCACGGTCCAAAGACATGCATGTTAGGTGCATTGGTGATCCTAAATTGTCCCGTGTGTGTGCCCTGCCTGCCGTTTGTTTCCTGCCTTGCGCCCTGTGTTGGATGGGATTGCCTCCAGCAGACCCCCGTGACCCTGTAGTTAGGACATAGTGGGTTGGAAAATGAATGACTGACTGACTGTTATTTTTTGCTAAATTCTGGTGGGACCTTTCACTGCGCAGACTTTTACGGTTCTCTCTCTTGTAAGTTCACAGTTTGAACTTTAAAAGCTGTTTCGACATTTGAGGCCTAGACAGGCCTGAAGCATCCAGGTTTCCTAGGGTCAGGCTACCCTGGGGTAAGACTTGTTTGGGAGGAGGAAATTTAAGATTTAAGCATTTTTGTGAGTCTTTTCAAACGCCTCACTTTGTTTCCGTTTGTGTGCTATTACAATCACAACAGTCTCCTTAGCAATAAAAAAATGATGGCAAAATAATTAAAACAACCCAGCATGGGAAACTCAATCCTGTGTTTACAGCAGTGACACAGAGTAGAAATTAAGCATAAGCCTGAATTAGACATACATACACATACTCACGCAGTACCGACTTGGAGGTCTGTTGTCAGAGTCACTGTGAGCACTTGTGCTGGCTACATGATGCAGAAGATGTGGTCATGGTGGATATTAGCCCTTAATATAAAAGAAAGCATGAAACTTGGTATCCCATTTTTTGTGAATTACCTGTTTAAAATTTTTTTGGTAATAAAAGGACTTTGTTCCACTTATTTGTGTGCTTGTGAACAAAAAATTTTCTACATTTTTGAGAGCATTTTTATGTTTTGTGCTCCCATATGTTTGTTTTAGTTTGCAATGTTCCCAGTTTTTTTTAACAGAATATTGTTTTAATGCTCATCTATGATTGCCTGTTGAGAGTCAAGCAGTTATACAAGCTCTTGCTGTCAGAATTATTGTAAACATGATTGTGAATCATGCTCTTTCATTTTTGGGATTTTTTTTAGCATTATTGTGATTTCACTACATTGCCATTTTGGTGCAGGTTTCCAATGGGTGCTTCCATTTTGTGTTTCATGGGCACTGCCTCTTTGTTAACAGCCAGAGGGCCATAGCATCATATCATCAGAATGGCATTATAAATGAAGGTGATACACATGTCCCCAGTTTCTCTATAACAAATTGTGAGAGATTCACCACTGCTCCTTCCACTAGTCCAGGGGTCCTCAATCACGGTCCTGGAGAGCCGCAGTGGATGCAGGTTTTTGCTCCAACCCAGTTGCTTAATAAAAACACTTATTGCTAAAGTAACACTTCTGCTTCACTTTAGTGATTTTGAGCCCTTATTGCTTAATTTTGTCTTAAACAGCTATTTTAATTGCTCCTTATTATCAATAACATGCAAATGACAAGAGAGAGCAGCATTTCTCCATTTAGCTTATTTACATTTACACCTGTGTGTATTTATCTGCACTATTGGGTTTAATTAAATACTTGGAAGAAAAATGAAGAGAAAAAAGTGAAGGACTGAGAATTACTCGTCCATTTTAGCCTTCAGATCATTTGCATGATAGAAAGGGAAAGAAAATCTAAGATATGAGAATGACCTGACATAGCAGAGTTAATTTAATTTCATAGCTTGTTAGTGCTTTATTGGCAAGAATTGCTTTCTAATTAAGCAACCAGGTCAGAACAAAAACCTGCAGCCACTGCTGCTCTCCAGGACTGGGATTGAGGACCCCTGCACTAGTCTCATCAAGCTCCTACATCTGTTTCTAGTCTAGTACTAGCTGATTAACCAGTGTCTTCAGTCACTGAGTGCAAGGGAAAAAATAAAATGTAGTATATAAATTATTAAACAGTAAAACATTAACATGTAAGAAGTAAAGATACACTGAGCAGCACGCAAGTGCTTTCGGGTAAAGTACATTTTAAAGGCGCTATAACACAACAGATAAGTAGCACTAACAGCAGCTTAAATGTATTTGGATCATCTCTCGGTAGCTCCCTTGTGAAAGGCGCTACACGACCACTGTGGTATAGAAATTACATTTTCTAATGCGATCCTGCAAATTTCTGCCTGACAACCTTGCACTATGTGCCTGTGATTTAAGAGAAAAATTATTCTGAGAAATGTGGATGCTGCCCTTCCGTGCTTAACGGGCAGAAGGTCCAAACAATTCCCAAGTCCAAAACTTAACATGAAGAGGTCGGTGCATCATCTTAGATGTAAACCCTACATCTTAAAATAATTCATCACAAAAGCAACCTTGAATGTTGCAGGGTTTTAGTGACCTGAACTCACCTTAAGGACAGTAAGTAGTCGTGCAGCTCAAATTATCAAAGAGAGTTTTGCTTTGATGGTTCCGATTACACTCATTCGCAAAGATTTCCACTCTCCCACTAGCCGAGGGTGACTCGGAAGTGTCACAAACTGTGCGAGAAGAGAGGATGCCGCCCGAAACTGCAAAGCTCTCGACCCAGCGGAGCAGCCCGACATTCCGGGCCTCCCAGCGTTCACTTTGTTCTCTCAACCCCTCGCCACTGAAAGCGGTGTCGTCTTCATATTGTTTACAGCTCGGAGCAGTTAAAAAGTAGAAAAATGCAAAGCTGTTTTCCTCATCTCTTCTACTATCAAGTCCTGCCAATTAAAAAAAAGTTATAATGTGTCAGTTTCCGTGACAGTCACGTGGACGAATAAATAAAACTTCTCTGTCAGAATGTGCCTGGCGGTGAACGGCTCAGCGCTGGAGTCCAGAGAGGCGTGTTTGTGTTTACTTCTTTTCAATAACAGTAAAGTAACTCTCACACAAATAACACTTCGTAAAGATGAAATAATAATGGCGTCCACAAGCGAAGTGATTGGTTCCTGTATTATAATATGTTCTGTGGTCATACGTAATTTCCGTTTCGCGTGGTCATACATAATTTCTGTTTCAAACGTGAAAAGAATTTTATATATATAGATAGTGAGAAAATTGGTGAAAAGATGGAACCCCACACAGGTGAAAAAAAAATTCTTGCCTAATGCTTTCATTTCATTTTCATTTTTCATTTAAAGTAGCAGTTTAAAATGGAGCCTGATGTGAAGTAATGAAAATCAGAAAATGAGATAATGAGAGCATTTGAAATATTAATTCAGATAATTTTTGTAATAAATGAAGTATGCACAAAATGTTTGAGGAAAGTAATGCCCAATATCTAGAAGCAAATCTGAATTCCATCAAAAAAGAAAAAAATGAAAACATTGCAGTGATGAAATTGTTGACACTTGCAACACATTGTACAAATAAATTCCACTAAGGAAGAAGAGAGATGTCACGATAGCAGCTGCACAGGAGACATGCAATACCTGCACTAGCGACAGAAGTAGAAAGTCTGGGCAGGATCAGATCAGGACATTCTGTTTTACCAGGCATTTGTAATCCCATTACTGTAGATATACAGTACGCTGCATACGTTAATCTGCCTGTGTCTCTATAGATCTGAATTATTTGTGTGCCGTGACACAAACAAAAAGTTCACATACTATAGATAACAAGCTCAAAAACCCAATACCTTAACAAGAGCTGATGCATGAAGTGTAGCATACATTCATACACTCGGTGACCTCGTTTCAACCATATGTCTTACAACAAAACAGTACAAAAAGTACAAACAAACTACCTGCATATGTATAACATCTCTACATGTCTCATCACTGCCACCCTGATGGCACAGTACAATTCCAAACTCAAACAAATTCAGTATGTAGTAAGTCATGGCAAAAGAAAATCAGTCGAATCTGTCAAAAGTCGCAGAGAAGAAAACATTTCTCTTTGTGCCTCTTGATCATCTACTCTTTGCCTGGAGGATGTAATAACACAAAATCTATTTAAGGCACCTGTCATATTTACTCAACAACAAAATTAGCTCTAGAAAGCAATCATGGCCTGCTGTGTTGCTCTCATTCATATGCATACATTCATATATTAACACTACAGCTAAAAGTAAATCAATGCTGATTTTTGGTTCGTTTCTGATTTTTTTTGTTTGACAGTTCAAATTAATTTTGAAAATGATCCAAATCTGATATTGGTGTGCATGTGTACAGTTTTTAGAATGTGCTTTAAATCAATAAAATTATATTCGATTTAACACACCATCTCGAACACCTTTGACATATTGGTTTTAACAACGTCTTGCGGTTCCCGGCCGGGACGCCCAGGAGGACCAGAGGAGGGCTTGTGCCTCCTCCAGACCGCGAGGGGGCGTCTGTCCTGGTTATGTTGGGGGCCTGGACATTGGTGGAATCGGTGCTGGAGGCACTGGGGTTTGTGCACGTGACTTTAATTGTAATTAATTATTGTAAATAAACAGTGGTGAAGCCAACAATGTCCGTCTGTCTGTGTCCGGGTTCCAGTCCACAGTCTTTATGTTGAGGAATTTATTATCGATTTATAGCAAGGAAGGAAAAAGTAAAACAAAAAAATCACAGTGGCTTGGAGTGGAGTTAGCACTCCATCCTATATGACACTCACAATAAATATATTTTTTTAAATACATCTTTAACACTTATTTAATTCTGTGGTATGTTTTTCTCTTTATTGAAAAGATATTTCAGTGTCTTAAGAACATGGCATGTAGTAAATCCACCATCTTCTCACTTTACTTTGTTCTTACCACTTCCACCACCACCACATAAAGCTAAGGAGAATCCTATAAGTTCTTCTCAGTAGTGAAAACTGTTTGAGAAACTGGGCCATGGCCTGACATCTAAACTTGGCATTAAAAACAAGGGAAAACAACCTTGCAGTTGTACTATGCAAGAACGCTATAAGAAAGAATTTGAATTAGTTAGCAATTTAGCTTCACCTACTGCTTGAATAAGCCGTCAGTCCAAATCAACTTAATACTGGTGAGCTCAAAAATGAGACATCGTAATTAAATAAGACTTGTCAGACATTTTTCATTCAATGTCAAAAAAAAAAAGAAAAAATTCTCCCTGTTGCTGCTAAAATGTTTGTGAATCTGTGGCATGTTGTTTACATATTTATGCACATATCTTTCTTTATGTTGACTGCTGCCTATGATGTTAGTTAATTTTACATGTACACCTTTGGTTGATGGGAGGAAGCCTGATTATCTGGAGGAAAAACAAGTGAACACCAATAGAATATACAGTGGTGTGAAAAACTATTTGCCCCCTTCCTGATTTCTTATTCTTTTGCATGTTTGTCACACAAAATGTTTCTGATCATCAAACACATTTAACCATTAGTCAAATATAACACAAGTAAACACAAAATGCAGTTTTTAAATGATGGTTTTATTATTTAGGGAGAAAAAATCCAAACTAACATGGCCCTGTGTGAAAAAGTAATTGCCCCCTTGTTAAAAAATAACCTAACTGGGGTGTATCACACCTGAGTTCAATTTCCGTAGCCATCCCCAGGCCTGATTACTGCCACACCTGTTTCAATCAAGAAATCACTTATATATGAGCTGCCTGACACAGAGAAGTTGACCAAAAGCACCTCAAAAGCTAGACATCATGCCAGGATCCAAAGAAATTCAGGAACAAATGAGAACAGAAGTAATTGAGATCTATCAGTCTGGTAAAGGTTATAAAGCCATTTCTAAAGCTTTGGGACTCCAGCGAACCACAGTGAGAGCCATTATCCACAAATGGCAAAAACATGGAACAGTGGTGAACCTTCCCAGGAGTGGCCGGCCGACCAAAATTACCCCAAGAGCGCAGAGACGACTCATCCTAGAGATCACAAAAGACCCCAGGACAACGTCTAAAGAACTGCAGGCCTCACTTGCCTCAATTAAGGTCAGTGTTCACGACTCCACCATAAGAAAGAGACTGGGCAAAAACGGCCTGCATGGCAGATTTCCAAGACGCAAACCACTGTTAAGCAAAAGAACATTAGGGCTTGTCTCAATTTTGCTAACAAACATCTCAATGATTGCCAAGACTTTTGGGAAAATACCTTGTGGAACGATGAGACAAAAGTTGAACTTTTTGGAAGGCAAATATCCCGTTATATCTGGCGTAAAAGGAACACAGCATTTCAGAAAAAGAACATCATACCAACAGTAAAATATGGTGGTGGTAGTGTGATGGTCTGGGGGTATTTTGCTGCTTCAGGACATGGAAGGCTTGCTGTGATAGATGGAACCATGAATTCTACTGTCTACCAAAAAATCCTGAAGGAGAATGTCCGGCCATCTGTTCGTCATCTCAAGCTGAAGTGATCTTGGGTGCTGCAACAGGACAATGACCCAAAACACACCAGCAAATCCACCTCTGAATGGCTGAAGAAAAACAAAATGAAGACTTTGGAGTGGCCTCGTCAAAGTCCTGACCTGAATCCAATTGAGATGCTATGGCATGACCTTAAAAAGGCGGTTCATGCTAGAAAACCCTCAAATAAAGCTGAATTACAACAATTCTGCAAAGATGAGTGGGCCAAAATTCCTCCAGAGCACTGTAAAAGACTCATTGCAAGTTATCGCAAACGCTTGATTGCAGCTATTGCAGCTAAGGGTGGCCCAACCAGTTATTAGGTTCAGGGGGCAATTACTTTTTCACACAGGGCCATGTAGGTTTGGATTTTTTTTCTCCCTAAATAATAAAAACCATCATTCAAAAACTGCATTTTGTGTTTACTTGTGTTATATTTGACTAATGGTTAAATGTGTTTGATGATCAGAAACATTTTGTGTGACAAACATGGAAAAGAATAAGAAATCAGGAAGGGGGCAAATAGTTTTTCACACCACTGTACAAACTTTAGACTGAAGTTTAAACCCACATTCCTTGTGGGAAATGTCACCTCCCTGTAATGATCTATGGTGCTCATAAGGCAGAATTCTATATTTAATGCAAGTTAAGAACCAAAATTAAAATATCTGATAAACAGTGAAAAACACCAGAGTACAAAACAAATCACAAGTAGATACTATGGGAATATCATGGCATTATATAGTATAAAAAGGCAGCATATCATGTATATTTATTTTTAAAGCATTCATCCAGAATGTTTTACATCAACAAGTTAAGAAAATAAAATTTCAGTGAAATTTCACACTTGCGAACTTTCTGACAAAAGCTATTGAGCCATCAGAAATTGTAGGCAAAAATGATAAAATATTAAACTTGCTGAGCTGACATCTCGATGTAGTGGGTTACAGTAAAATGTACAGTGTCATAATCACAGTACAGCAGAAGTGGGTAGTGCAAAAAAGAGAGGCTTTCAAAACCTTTTAAAGTATACAAAACTGAAGAAGACCACAGCATGGAAGTAACATTTACTTTTTCGTTTGTGGAGTTATAAATATTATACATTATTAGAATAAAATTACTTATTTAACTGTTAATAAATATAAAAAATGTTAGTGATAACATAAAAGAAATTCTCAAAACACTTTAGATAGATAGATAGATAGATACTTTACTAGCTAGCCATTTCATCTTTATTGCACACTCTGCTCTTTTTTGCATTTTAAATCATGTAAACATATATTAAGGCACATTTTATTTTTGCTTATTAAAATACCAAGTCCATGTACTGAATTGAATTCTTGAATGTTTAAATACAAAAATAATTTTAACTGTATAGATATTACAGGACAGAATAACATACCTGGAACACAGATACTTGGGCCAGGCTTTCTTAATGTCAACTAAAAAGTATCAGTTTTTATGACAGGGCCCTCTTCAGAATGCAGCTTTTGTGCCATATCTGATAAGATGACTGATCACACATCAAGTAACACTAACACACAGTTTTTGAGGCACCAAAGTTTGAGTGGTAACCTTAATGGACATACCTTAGCTTCAATAGTCAACCAAAATGGATGGGCCTATGTGCACCTAAGAAACCAATGGCAAGACATCTGCTCCTTCCATTAAAAACCAGAGCACACACCAAATATGTGCCTTCTCTATCAACTCATTGTTCTCAACCTGGCCATAACATCTGCTTAACAGCAGACAACCATTGCTCCTTGGGTGTGCCCTTAACAAAGCCTAGAGTGATTTCTTCTACTCAAAAGGTTAACTGGTGTTGGACTACAAGAAATGAAGTCCAACTATAAAAGGAGCTGGATGAGGGGTGCCATTAATCTAAACCTTGCCAGATAGCAAGTACCCAAGCAGTTGTAGATCATATGTAGAACCGCACATTCATGTTGCTGAAAATGGTGCCTAATTGATCATCAGCTGACCTAGAACTTGAGAATTTGCTTGCCACAAGAGGACCAACACAGTTTGTTTCTAGAGAAACTGCATTACTGCCAGCAACCACAAGGTGAGACAAAGGCAAAAAAAATAAACGAGCTTCTTAAACAAAGAACAAAATCACACTTAATATACTCCTACGTGTCTGGCCAAACAAAACCATAAGTACACCTACTTTGATTCTGAGAACTATTAATTTTAACTTAGTAGAAAGGACAAAACCAGCTAATCGCTTATGATATTGGTGTTGATGTAACTAAAATAAGTTAAAATACTAAAAAGGATAAGTTATAGCTGCTGTAAGTTTCTTCCTAAATCCAGTAAGAAAGTGCAGAGCAGTATCTCACACACACAGAAGCTGTATATTGGAAGCAAGCCAATACAGACTAGCTGTGAGTAAATACATGCCAGGGTGCAGGCAATAGTAGCTTAATAACTAGTTAAAGAACTTCCATCTTAATGACATGAACTGAAAGATCAGAATTCAGAAGGTGTGTGCCTTTTGCTACAGGAGAGAAAAAGTACAACTAAGCTATTTTAATTTGTCTGTGTATGTGTTTGTATATATATATATATTGTGGCAGACGACTGGGAAAGAGGGACATTAACTCCCCTGGGCAACAACAGGGCAGCCGCCCTGGTCTGCATCAGTGCCACAGGATCAGAGCTTAGAAGATCAATTAGTTGACACTCAGAGAATGATTACATTCCGCCACACCCGGAAGTGCTGCCAGGAGATCATTATGGAGCACATGTGGGGTATTATAAAAGGGGCCACCTCACTCTAATCGGAGAGCCGGAGTCGGGAGGAAGAGGACGGAGCTTGTGAGGAGAGGAGTGGAGGTGGCAAAACAGGTGAAAAGAGTTGAAAGGAAAAAAAGGGACTGTGAGCAATTGTGGCTGTTAATGCATTGTGTGGTGGTGTAAAGGCAAGAGAAGGAAACAAAATGTGTGTTTTTGGACATTTGGTGTCTGTCTGTGTTTGGGGGCTGAACTTCCACTATATATATATATATATATATACAGTTGTGCTTGAAAGTTTGTGAACCCTTTAGAATTTTCTATATTTCTGCATAAATATGACCTAAAACTTCATCAGATTTTCACTCAAGTCCCAAAAATATCCATCCATCCATTTTCTAACCCGCTGAATCCAAATAGGGTCACGGGGGTCTGCTGGAGCCAATCTCAGCCAACACAGGGCACAAGGCAGGAACCAATCCCAAAAATAGATAAAGAGAAACCAGATAAACAAATGAGACAAAAATATTATACTTGTTCATTTATTTATTAAGGAAAATGATCGAATATTACATATTTGTGAATGGCAAAAGTATGTGAACCTTTGCTTTCAGTATGTGGTGTGAACCCCCTTTGCAGCAATAACTGCAACTAAACGTTTCCGGTAACTTTTGATCATTCCTGCACACGGGCTTGGAGGAATTTTAGCCCATTCCTCCGTACAGAACATCTTCAACTCTGGGATGTTGGTGGGTTTCCTCACATTAACTGCTCGCTTCAGGTCCTATCACAACATTTCGATTGGATTAAGGTCAGGACTTTGACTTGGCCATTCCAAAACATTAACTTTATTCTTCTTTAACCATTCTTTGGTAGAACGACTTGTGTGCTTAGGGTCGTCTTGCTGCATGACCCACCTTCTCTTGAGATTCAGTTCATGGACAGATGTCCTGACGTTTTCCTTTAGAATTCTCTGATATAATTCAGAATTCATTGTTCCATCAATGAAGGAAAGCCATCCTGGCCCAGATGCATCAAAACAGGCCCAAACCATGATACTACCACCACCATGTTTCACAGATAGGATAAGGTTTTTATGCTGGAATTCAGTGTTTTCCTTTCTCCAAACATAACGCTTTTCAACATGCAGAGTTATTTTGTCATACAGTACAAGCATAAAATAACAGTATCAAAAACTCAACACCAAAAGCAGAAATGCAAAGATGTATACATACATTTCTAATTTTTATTAAATGGGCAAATAGATAAATTTTACTGTATATAAGTAATCTACATTATTTATGATGATAATAATGACAGCTACAAAACAGAGAGATGTACAGGATGAGGCACCTTTTAAATTATGTCATGAAAAATGAAATACATTTGTCACTTAAGGGGTTATAGTCTTCAATTCTGGACAGAATTAAAAGTCCAGACTAATTTATGCTTAGAACACTTGAGGATCGAAACGCTTACCCAAGCAACACAAAAACAGTAGTGCCACTAAGAACAAAGATGTTTTCAAATATTTCAAAAAGAAATATTCTTATTGATATGAAAATTGCATTCAGTATATCACTGGAAACTGAAAAAAATTGAATATAATGGCCACATTGGAATTTTCTATACATATTTTAACAATATATTATTACGGAGGTGAATTTACCACCTTTTTAACTTCTGTACAATACCACCATCTTCTGGGGGATAGTGGTAATGAAAATGACATATCTTACTTAGTCATCTCTCCAATAATGTATAAAACACTTTTAAGTCATAGCTAGATTTTTGTCATCTTTCCACATTTTACTAGTTAATTTTTCTCACAGGCTCATTAAGATAGGGTTGTTTGGGCATCTATGCCACAGTACAGTAGCTTATTGCTGCCATCTTTTGCTGCATTCTAAAGGGTGTCAGAGATTCCAAGTTTTGGCAGACTGTTAAGTTTCTAATTTCTTCATTCAACTGTAATCACAAAAGGCCATTTATTAAACATTAGACTGTAATCTGTGAGAGTTCAGATGGGAGCGTCTCCCTACTAATTCTCAGGCAAATTTGTAGTTGTGTCTACCTCACTAGCATTCCCATCCCTGGTTTATCATACATACAAAATATATTTTCCCCATTACTCAACTTCATCCCCAATTTATCAGCTTCTTTCTGATAATTTAAAGCCCCTTACTCTTACTGTTGGTCCCATTGTACTGTATCTTATTCATTTCAGATGTGGAGATATGTAGAAAACCTGATGGACCTGGTGATGAGATGGTACCTCCACAATCGTTTAATTTCTAACCCTAACCCTTCTCCTCTTGGTGTCAGTCTGGCAGCACTATACTGGGAGATACATTTAGTGAGTCAGGGCTTGAAATGTTATTCTTTAAATGATCTAGGCATCCTATCTGTTCCGCTCCCCACCTTTTCTATTTGGAGCTTCCACTGTTCCACTTCATCCCTTAGACTTGTCTTCTTCAACCCTAACTGCAAATTTTTATCTGGGTTCATCTCCCAACTCCAAAATCATATCTAATTGGCTAAGAGACTTTTCCCCAACCTGTGTACTAGGCAGATATATTATCTTTCAAAACATCAAAAATCGTTAAAAAATTCCTAATCAATAGTACACTCAATTTTAATTTGTCCATACATTTTAATTTGTCCCTACCCACTGGGAATGGCATCAAATGTGGTTAAAACTAGACCTCCCATCAGTGATGGTGAACCTATGACACACTTGTGAAACAGGACAGTGAAGAAGACCTTGCCCAGCTCCCTACTCCTGACGTCACGCTTCCCCCTACCCTCAGCCTGCAGTCTTTGTCTCAGATTAGCACAAATATATCGCTCCTGCAAGCAAACTATGATTCTTGGTGCAATGAGAGAAGTCACAAAATCAACTGGAATGTTCAAGCAAATGATGGAAAAACGCTCAATCTAAATCAGTTAAGTAGTTCTCTCGTTTGCTAGCTAAGCAGAGATGCAGAACGCCCAGAAGATGGTACATAAATGAGGATGGTCCGGCCCCCAACCCCAAACCCTCAGTCTGCTGCGTGTAACTTGGATTTGTGCAAATAAATCGGTACCGCAAGCGAACTATGATACTTAGCTAAAAAATCAACGAGAATGTTCAAGCAAATTATAGAAAAAAACCTGATCTAAATCAGTTAAATAGTTCTCTCGTGAAAAGCTGACAGAAATACAGACAGACAGACAGACATTAGATTTTATATACTGTAAATAGAGATAGGACCACACATGATTGGGCTATATTTGATTAAATAAATTAATATGTAAAGAATTGTTTCTCTTTTGTTTGGGGGTGGTGACACACCAATATAGTTAAGTTAGGCATTTTCAGAACTTTTGACATGCTGAGCCCAAAAGCTTTGTCATCACTGTCTTACAACATGTTTGTTCCTTTGAAGCCCCTGGTACCTTCCTCTATATATTCTGAGAAAGTCCTCCAGCTGCAGATCTCTGGTGCTAAGTTCCTAAATCCCTCTCCATGATTATTTCCTTCCCCATTCCTTTGTCCCCTCAAATGGTCCTCCCCCCAGAACTTGCCTCTCTTTCTCTCTCCCTGTAGAGGGTTTTAACTACAGCTACCATTGCAGATAAATTGCTGAAAATCTCCTGGCCTTGCCTGCACTGCAATGTGCAAGTCCTCACTTTATCATCGTGTGTTTCTTAAACATTTCACATCTCTGATCAACAACTCCTCCTGCTCTGCCATCCAAAAGTGTCTCCAATGCTATACAGTTAGTCAAGGGCTGGGTGGGGGGCTGTCTTGTTCCACCTTTTTCTTATCCCCTCGCAGCGCTGCCCACGCTCCTGCATGAAGTGAATGTGCCAGTTCTCCTATCGACTTCTTACCTGCACATTCTTAAGGTTGGTTGAGTGGAGCAGATGATTTGTATATAATCTAAAGAAAACTTATTGTTGAATAATTTTTAATATACTCCTTTTTCATTTTATTAATAAAAACTTGATTATAACAAAAGGAAAACCCATTTAAGACTTTCTCCATTATTGCATACTGTATTTTGCAATGATTGCTATCAGATCATTAACAAAAATTAATTTAAAAAATTAATAATTTAAAAGAGACCCAGAGTAAACAATTAAAACTACATTGTTTAACTTATTCACTTCAAACTCTAGGCACCATTCAGTTCTTTAAAAGAAAAAGCTTTATTAGATTCAGTAATTGGTGTTGCTATTTTAACTGCAGTAATTTCAATGAAATTGTATTTTTCATCAGCCATTCTAATATAGACTTGTATGCTTTGGATCATTGTCTTGCTTCAAAAACAACCTGGATAGCCTGACGTTCTTCAGAAGAGTAGAATTTATGGCTTAATGATGGCAAGTTCACTTTAATGCCCCAAAGTGTTCTCAAAACCATACAAATGCCACTATGAAGTGTAACTACTGGGCAGAGTTGTTACTGTGGAAGTCAGTGGTAAATTTTGTCTACACATAGCTTACTTTACCCGTATTGACTGAAAAACAGCACTTTTTGTTCATTTGTTTTTTGTGGATCATTCAGTTTCATTTTGGCAAACTGAAAATGACCAGTCATGTTTCTGCATACCTTTTTGCTTTGCTTGTATCCCATTACTAGTATCACTGTTCTAATATAACTATATCCAACTGTATTTAGTACATAGCACAAAAAAGCATAACTTGGTTTTTTTACCAAAAAAACAATAAAAATATATAAATTATCATCTAAGTACTATTAATCTTTGTAAATGTATTAAAATCATGGATATTCCATTGTGCTTTAAATGTTTCCATATCGGTTTTTCAGGTCATTTTATAGATGATGATATAGCCTGAATACATAAAGCTTGCTTATGGGCTGAAGGATGCATTGCAGCTTTATATCACCTTTGCAAATATTTAATAACAAGCTTTTGTGGCCAAATCTGCCTCGCTGGTTCTTTCCTCCTCCACTCCTTGTCCATTAAAGTTCTTCTCCTCCACCTTGACCTTCCTTCTCTATCCTCACTTTCCCTTCTCTTCCCAACAGACGTTTCTAATGACTGCTCCATTTCAGTTATATTACTGTTTGCTTCTCACTGGAAATCTCCAGGAATCATCTCCCCTACAGTCTGTAAGTCTTCACTCTATAATCATGTCTTTCTTAACTCTCCATGTCCTGGATCAACAACTTGTTCAGCTCTGCTATCCAAAACTGGCTTTATGTTATGTAGTTAGTCAAGCGCTGGTTTTGGGGGGCCAGGTTGTTCTATGACGTGGTCCATTCTTTCCACCCTTTTTTACTTTTTTTTCCCCTCTTGTGCCGCATACTCTTCTGCGCTGGGTGTATGTACCAGATCTCCCATTGAGTTCATATTTGCTTTCCTTTTTTTGTTCCTGCTTGCTTTTTATTGATATCTTAGGATATCTCACTGGTGGAGGGGATTTTTTTATTGATCATTCCCAAAATCATTTATTTAATATGTTCCTTTTTATATTATTACAGTGATAAAAATTTGATCACAAAACATTTTTGTTCGTTGATGCAGTGTTTTATTCTTTTAAAGCTGCTAATGTGCGGTTAACATTGTTAGGGAAAATACTTTGTAAACAAAGAATAGTCATGTCCAAGAATTAAGAACAGTCAGAAATTACAAAAATCACATTTGTCCTTCTCTGCCAAAAGAACTAGAAACATTACAGTTGCATATCACTCCAGTAACTCCACAGTGAATGCCATCACGTTGATCCTTCCCACAGTACATTTCACAACAAAGGAGGGAATCATGTGAGAATGTTATTTATAGACTATAGTTCTGCATTTAACACAATAAAGCCCTCTAATCTTATCACCAATCTCAGGGGCCTGCATCTGGGCACTTCATTGTGTATCTGGGTTTGTAACTTCCTGACAAGCAGACCCCGGATGGTTCAAGTGGGTGGCCATAATTCTTTATCCCTCACTCTCAACACAGAAACTCCACAGGGCTGCATCCCGAGACCTCTGCTGTATCTCCTCTGCACATATTACTGCATGGTTGCACATGTCTCTGTCATCATTGTTAACACAGATGTGGTAGGCTTGATACAGTATCTGATAACAATGACCAGGCTTACCTGGATGAAGTGGAAAGTCTGTCACATTAGCGACAGGACTACCGTCTTCTTCTGAATGTCAGTAAAGCAAAGTAGATGAGAGTCACTATTACCTCCTCAGTATTAACAGCTCTCAGGTGCGATGTTCAGATACCTCTGTGTCCACATCACAGGGGACCTTACCAGGTCAACTAAATCAACACCTTTGTGAGGAGGTCATGACAACATTTTTACCACCTCAGATGCTTCAGGTCTTTCAGGCTAAGTTCACAGTTACTTTTATACATCCATCGTGGAAAGTATCCAGACGGGAAATTACTGCATGTTTTGGAAACAGCATACAGCAGGACTGCAAGACATCACTGAGTGTGCACTCCCAAACTTCCAGGACATCTGCACCAAGCAATGTCAAACCAGGGCAAAAAAACAGTTATATCAGCCATCCCGAAAACAACCACTTCTCTTTTTTGTGGTCAGGTAAATGGTACCGCTGGCAGAAGACCAGTTCAATGAGACTGAGGTGGAACTTTTTTCTGCAACCCTGTCTGCATCTTAATTAGAAAAGTGTCTAGAACTACATGATGCCCAATTGTTAAATCTTTTATGTCGTTATTTAAGTTGTTAAGTTATTTATTTAGTTATTGTTTACCACATATTTTATAATTCTATTAAACAGTAATCCCTCCTCGATCGCGGGGGTTGTGTTCTAGAACCCCCCGCGATAGGTGAAAATCCGTGAAGTAGAAACCATATGTTTGTATGGTTATTTTTATATATTTTAAGCCCTTATAAACTCTCCCACACTGTTAACATAATTAGAGCCCACTAGACATGAAATAACACCCTTTAGTCAAAAGTTTAAACTGTGCTCAATGACAAGACAGAGATGACAGTTCTTTCTCACACTTAAAAGAATGCAAACATATCTTCCTCTTCAAAGAATGCGTGTCAGGAGCAGAGAACATCAGAGAGAGAGAGAGAGAGAGAGAAGCAGCGGTGGGAGAAAAGAAAACAATCAAAAAATCAATACGTGCTTTTGGGCTTTTAAGTATGCCGAAGCACCGCGATAAAGCGGCATTATTTAGAGGAGCGTCCGTATCCTCTAGGCAAACAGCCTCTGTGCAAACAGCCCCTCTGCTCACATCCCCTCCATCAGGCTCAGAGAGAGTGAGAGAGACAGAGAAAAGCAAACAATCAAGCACCGCGTGGGAAGTACATCGCATATCATTGAGAAGTTTTATTTAATATGTAATACATGCTCTGATTGGGTAGCTTCTAAGCCATCCGCCAATAGTGTCCCTTGTATGAAATCAACTGGGCAAAGAAACTGAGGAAGCATGTACCATAAATTAAAAGACCCATTGTCCGCAGAAATCCGCGAACCAGCGAAAATTCCATGATATAGATATGCTTACATTTAAAATCTGCGATGGAGTGAAGCCGCGAAAGTCGAAGCGTGATATAGCAAGGGATCACTGTAATGCAATCTGTTTCACTAATTCAACATAATGATCGTTACTGATATTTTTAAAGTCATATATTGTTGTTATTGTCCTTAATATTCTTCTTGAATGGCTTGGAGTTTAGCCACTAAGCATTTCACTACATACTGTACTGAATGCATAATGTGTACTAGACACTCACCTAAAGGATTATTAGGAACACCTGTTCAATTTCTCATTAATGCAATTATCTAATCAACCAATCACATGGCAGTTGCTTCAATGCATTTAGGGGTGTGGTCCTGGTCAAGACAATCTCCTGAACTCCAAACTGAATGTCAGAATGGGAAAGAAAGGTTATTTAAGCAATTTTGAGCGTGGCATGGTTGTTGGTGCCAGACGGGCTGGTCTGAGTATTTCACAATCTGCACAGTTACTGGGATTTTCACGCACAACAATTTCTAGGCTTTACAAAGAATGGTGTGAAAAGGGAAAAACATCCAGTATGCGGCAGTCCTGTGGGTGAAAATGCCTTGTTGATGCTAGAGGTCAGAGGAGAATGGGCCGACTGATTCAAGCTGATAGAAAAGCAACTTTGACTGAAATAACCACTCATTACAACCGAGGTATGCAGCAAAGCATTTGTGAAGCCACAACACGCACAACCTTGAGGCAGATGGGCTACAACAGCAGAAGACCCCACCGGGTACCACTCATCTCCACTACAAATAGGAAAAAGAGGCCACAATTTGCACAAGCTCACCAAAATTGAACAGTTGAAGACTGAAAAAATGTTGCCTGGTCTGATGAGTCTCGATTTCTGTTGAGACATTCAAATGGTAGAGTCAGAATTTGGCGTAAACAGAATGAGAACATGGATCCATCATGCCTTGTTACCACTGTGCAGGCTGGTGGTGGTGGTGTAATGGTGTGGGGGATGTTTTCTTGGCACACTTTAGGCCCCTTAGTGCCAATTGTGCATCGTTTAAATGCCACGGGCTACCTTAGCATTGTTTCTGACCATGTCCATCCCTTCATGACCACCATGTACCCATCCTCTGATGGCTACTTCCAGCAGGATAATGCACCATGTCACAAAGCTCGAATCATTTCAAATTGGTTTCTTGAACATGACAATGAGTTCACTGTACTAAAATGGCCCCCACAGTCACCAAATCTCAACCCAATAGAGCATCTTTGGGATGTGGTGGTACGGGAGCTTCTGCCCTGGATGTGCATCCCACAAATCTCCATCAACTGCAAGATGCTATCCTATCAATATGGGCCAACATTTCTAAAGAATGCTTTCAGCACCTTGTTGAATCAATGCCACGTAGAATTAAGGCAGTTCTGAAGGCAAAAGGGGGTCAAACACCGTATTAGTATGGTGTTCCTAATAATCCTTTAGGTGAGTGTATGTGACAAATAAAATTTAACTAGACTTAAGTCATCATTACAAATGTATTCAAAAACAGACATCCTTTATTTACACCAAGTTGGTGTAGTCACTATTTGCTTTTGTTTAGTGTAACATGGGAGAATGAAAAGATAACACAATTATTGAAAGTAGAGCAGATTAATTTGTTTATCATTTTCAAATAATTTTAAGTTACCCCATACTACACAGAGTTAAATGGCATTGCCACAAGAACAATAAAAAGACATTGATAAAGGTTTGGGGTAGCCACCCATATAATATGCCCTGGCTGCAAAAGGTTAAATTTTGTGAGATGTTCACAAGTCAGAGTCCAAAATAGAACTGATGGTACAGAGGCAAGATTGCGGCTTTAAAGACCAGTATAGGAAGTGACGTCATCGGGACCGGAACCGGAGGTGATGTCGTTGGGACCGGAAGTGGTGTCATCATTAGCACCAAACCTGGAAGTGGTGCCTTCAATGACGACAGTTGCGGAAGTGATGTCATCTATGACACTGATACCGGACATGATATCATCAATGGCGTTGGAACCTAGCGGGATTTCCCGTGGATGTTCTGCAGAGGATTGAGAGAAAGAGTTAGTGCAGTTCGCCACCCCCTGGTCTGGTGTGGTACTACTATTATTCAAGCCCTCTAGTTGCCTCCTAATTGCACGTGTGCAACAGTATATTGTAGTCAAATCTCTAAAGTCCCAAATTGGTTAAACATATTAAAAGTCTTAGGTAAATATCTTGTTTATAGAATAAGGCTTGTTATACTGTAAGTAAATCATTGTCAGAGAACAAATAAAAAGGTAAAATATAATGTGATCTCGTCCATGACTTAATGTCCTGGTTTAACAAGCAGGTGCGGTTTGAATAATCTGAAGCATTTTTACAATCCATTTAGCAAATTTATACCTTTAAAAACATAATATAATATTTTCAAATCGGCTTACATTTCAGGATCAGGGGGCTTAGAGCCTGTCCTTGTATTATTAAGCACAAAGCAAGAATTACTTCACTGCAGTGCCCACTCAAGCACATTTCCACAAGGTCATTGTGGAAAAACCAGATAACCTACCTACCTAGCATACACCTCTAGTAGGGCTAACCTGTGTGCCACCTTAAATTATGCTTTATGATAACATAATAGATATATTAACACATGTTTATGAGAGGCTGTTCATAAGAAATTGGCCATCTCTGACATGCACCTCTTCTAAATGCAAATGACAGCACATATCAAAAATAGCTCACTGATAACATAACCAAATTAATTTTACAAATACCAATGTGGCATCTGTGATAAAAATAGCAATGTGCGGCAGCATACTCAGTAATGCCAAGGGCAAAGAAAAAGAGATTTTTAACTGCTGGCTTCAGCACTTTTAGGAGTTTTCACTTTCTCTGTTCAGCACAGCTTAAGATAATGCTTAATAAAATAGAAAGTGTAAGTGCCTGCATGAGGGAGAAACATAGACATTCACTGGCTAAACATAGTAATATTTTCAAGTTATTATTGTTTTATTTGAACTGTCACTTTGTTTAAATTGTGTTCTATCATATTGACTTTTGCTACTGCATTAATTTCTGACAGGCGAATATACTGTTTTCTTGCAAAACTCATTGAATGTTTAACAGTGCAGTGTATGAAGGGAATTGTAATCTATTGGAAACAGTTTTTTCAGTTCTGATGAAGTTAATTTCATTTTTGGCTCTGTTTGCTTTATCTCAGAGATGTGAAATGTTTATGGAATGTGTTACATTTTTACAATGTGATTTTGTGACCTACCACACTGAGTTAAATTAATTCTGCCATTCAAAACCTCAGCAACTAATGCTTGACTATACAAATGCTAAAGATTTACCACATGTGTATCAGTTTTGTATTAAATAATTAAAACGCACCTCACACTAAGCAGAAGACAGAAAAGTAGAAAGCTCAGTTGTTTTCTTCTACCAAAGACAACTTTAAAATGGTTTGGGTTGAGAAACTGATAACCTCTGACCTGTACCCACTGGTGAGTAGTTGCAGACTTGATAAGACTGTTTAGGAAATAGTTACAAAAAAAACTAAGGGAGAAAAAGTAGTCTTATACGTTGATAACTGCTGTGCAACAGTAGAACTGTTCAATCCGTTGTCTTGTGTTTAAGCTTAATGAATGCAACCCATCCCACTGTCAGCGATCATTGGCTCAACATGGTTTGATTTATTGCATTCCACAAAACAATATAAATATCTCTCTATAGCAAAAGTATTATGTCTACAATGAATCTTATCAAATCATTGCTGGGATATGCTCCTGCCTCCCACAACCTTCCTCAAAAAATGGTATGGTATGAATAATGTCTTCCTAAATTGTCTTATTTAAAGCAAATGTTCCAAGTAGGGAAGGGAAAACAATCGGCATATAATTTCTCGAAACTGGCACTAAATTGAAATTCACAGGTACTTTTGTTGTCACGAAATGCCACATTCACTAAAAAGTTTTTTGGGAAATTTTAACGTTTTTTTGGGGTGGAAAATAAGGTGCATTGCTCCTAAAAACCCTGTTTACATTTGTTCTTTTATACAGCTGCATAATGAATGTAATCTGCAGAACAGATCAATTCTGTTTTGAGTCACATTTGCAAAACTGAACTCCACATCCAGATTGCTTCAAAATTTGGTAATATTCTAAACAATCAGCCCGAATGTAGTTCTTACCTAAATAATATTAATACGGTAAATAGTAAGGTGGAAAATTTTAATGTTAAGGTGAGAGCTGCAGCTAACATTGTGACCCCGAAAGGACAATTAAGAAACCTCCAGCACTATTACACTTTGAAGACCCAAAGAGTGTGCGATTTAAATTGTTTAAGTACTGCGCCTTTCATGGTTAGTTCTTGCTTTGTACTCAGTGCAAGACTCTGACTTCTCATGATACTGAATACACTGCAGTATACTTGTAAATGGGAGCAGTTCTCTAATCTTTTCAATGAATGTGCACTGTTTAATACTAACCTAGAATAAACTGAATTTAGATGGGTGGTTGTGGTGTTAATTATAAACTGTACTATTGCATTCTTCACTGCATACTGCCAAATAGAATTCTAGTATTTTATCATATGGAAGTTCTGCCCCAGAAAAAAAAATAAATTACAAAATTGAAATTGAATTTGACCGCAAAAATCCCAAAAGTTAGTGTCTGAAGAAGTTCATACATACTTGACCTGTATACCTTTTCAAACCACTTCATTCAGGGGTGCAAGGGTCCAAAGCTCATCCTCAGAAGACTAGACACAAAGCAGGATACAAACCTGAACAGGGACCAAGTCCATCACAGGCCATTTAAAAATGTAACCTTTCCCAAGTTGAACATTTTTACAGATTATTTTCACATATCATTTTAAATCTGATACAAGAGAAATTTTAAACACCAGCAGTGCAAATGACATTTTGCAGCATTCAGCCAAATTTCCCTATTCTGAAATTTCTAGTAAAGGTAAGTGCAGAAAATAATGGGCTGATGATGCCATCTACTGGATTAAATAAAAACAGTTTTGTAAAAGCAATGTTGATGTTTCTTGGTTTGGCCATTGTACCAAAAACATGTACAGTACTAAAGAAAAAAGGGGGGAGTCATGAATTTCATAACTTATAATTAAAGGATGAAGAAGTGAATAGCATGTAGTTAATCATTTTATTCTGAAGATGTCCACATTCCCTAGTAATATCGATTAATGATTTGAATTTAGGAAGTGTCTATTTACTACGACTATAAACAAAATTTGAGTTTTATTTTTATTTTTATGGTATTAAGAAATTATAAGGCATTAGCCTAAACCCCCATCCCATTTTTTAAATATGTGTGATCTAATTAAAGGATTGCAGTTGACGGAAGCCTCCGTAAAATAAAGAGGAGATCAGTCTAAAGTTACGGCATTTTAATGATACCTTATTATTTATTCAATTATTTTCAATATAAACTTAATGTTTCTGTAGCTTCTTTTAAAGACATTTTGCTTTAGAGAGTAACTAATTTCAATTTTATTTCAGAAATAATTAACAATAATCTTTTCATCTTCTCAAAATGCTTTATCTGATGAGGGTTGCAGTGGCAGCAGGTCATCCCAGACCACCGTGTCACCAGCTACAGATTCTTGCTCTTTTTGGACAATTCACCCAGGCGTTCCCAAGCAAGTCAAGAGATGTCCCATGTCTTCCACAGGGTCTTCATCAAGCGGTATATGCCCAGAGCAGCTTGGGCAGCCTATATACTCTGGCTGGGTGCATCTGCAGAACAGCTGATGCAACTTTATTATTTTTAGATCTTGTGCACCTTTCTTCAATCACTTGAGGACAAGATTCCAAAATATCATAACTCCTCCACTAAGGGCCCCAACCCCCACATGGAGAGAGCAATCCACTCTTTCGTGACAGAGAACAATGACATCAGACTTTGAAATGCTGATCCTCACCCCTGCAGCTTCACACACAACAGCTTATCGTTGAATGTAAAGTCAGATGAGGCAAAGAAGACAACATCATCTACATAAAGCAGTGATAAAGCATAAAGCTAGCCCTAGCCTTACCAACTCAACACCCTCACATCCTGAGCTACACTTTCATATTCATGAAAACCACAAATAGGAGTGGTGACAAGACACAGCCTCCATGGAGGCTAATACTCACAGTGAACAAATTGACATAACGCCAAATATTTGGACATGCATTTCACTTCATTCATATAGGGAATGTACACACAGCTGTGGTGCACCACTCCATATTCCTGCAGCATCTTCAACATTAAATGCCAGGAGGCAATGCCATATGCTTTTTCCACATTTTCAAAACACATGTAGAATGGGTTATCATACTCCCATGCATACTCCAGCAGCTATACCAGGGAGAAGATTTAGTCCACTGTTCTACAGCAAGGACAGAATCAACATCATTCCTCCGTTATTTTAGGGCAGCAATCTAAGAGTGTCTCCTCTCCCCAATACCCTGGCATAGGCATTTCCTGGGATGCTGAGGAGTGTGATTACTCTGTAATTGGAACTCACCCTCTGGTCCTCTGATATGAGGCCCACCATACCTGTCTGTCAGTCCAAAGGTGCTTTACCCACTTTCTGTGCAACACTGAGTAGACGTGTTAATTATGCTAAATTACCAATGTCCAGTCCTTCAACGTCTCCAGCCAGATCTCATATAGCCCAGCAACCTCACCACTATGACACCTTAGGCATGCTCAGAGCCAACTCATCTGGAGCTTTTCACTCCTGGAAGGGTCTACCTTGGCAAAGAGGTTTAAGCTAAGAGATGAGACAAAGAACAGACTACAAAAACCTTCATTATGATACAAACTGGATATCAGCGTCTCCTGTCCAAGTTTATTGTTAATGGAACCATACCCAAAGATGGCATTTAATGGCAAGCAACTGCTGGTCAGGCAATGCACATAATCCAGCCAAGTTCAGTCTGAAATGATGATATGGTGCCACCTTGTGGGCCAAAGGAAAGGGAAAGGATCTAGACAGACTAATAATAATTGTATTATACAAGGTGAGACTGGGCTTGGTGCTTTCCTGGAAAACTGTCCGGAGGTCAGCCAGACGTGAATCATAGAACTATATCACCTCCTACATGCCCTCTCAAACCGCCAACTGGCCAGGTATATCCTATGAATAGCCCAGTCAGTATTTGTCCAACAATCGCTACACAAGTTGCTGCAATAATGTTGGGTGAAAAAATCAAACAGCAAATCAACATCAAATTTCTCACAAATTTTCTCTTTTTCCGTAAAGTAGTTTTTGACTGACAAAAATATTCCTGTCCTCGATCATCCATCCTATCCATTCGATTTAGCTCCCTATGACTTTTTACTTGTTCCCAAAAATCAAAAGTGACCTGAAGGGAACACATTTTTCTTCAGTGGATGAAGTGAAGACAAAAAGGGCAAGCCTGTTGACGAGCCTCAAGCAAGAAGACTTCCAGCACTGTTTCAATCAATGGAAGATACATATGGAGCGGTGTAGAGATTGGGAGGGGGAGCATACAGAAGGTGAAAATGCTGTAAATAATCAATAAATATATATTTTTTTACCATTCCGGTTATTTTTGTGTCTCACCTCATATTGTATTATATTATATTATATTATATTATATTATATTATATTATATTATATTATATTATATTATATTATATTATATTATATTATCCATCCATCCATTTTCTAACCCACTGAATCCGAATACAGGGTCACGGGGGTCTGCTGGAGCCAATCCCCGCCAACACAGGGCACAAGGCAGGAACCAATCCTGGGCAGGGTGCCAACCCACCGCAGTATATTATATTATATTATATTATCTGGCCCACTAAACTATAAATCAGAGAATATTGATACTCTAGCACTTACAGTGAATCTAAATGCAGTAGCGTCAGCTAACCAAAATGAATTCCACAGACTGTCTCTGCAGTCCATAATACATACAATGTCACTCATAACACTCACTCAAGAGCGTCATTCTCGATATGCGCATTGGAAAGTGTTTTTTTTATGAATGTATGTACTAAAAAAATGCATTCCATGTTTCATTCTAATACATGAAATATGCAACCAACACTATAGCATCCATCCATCCATCCATTTTCTAACCCGCTGAATCCGAATACTGCTGGAGCCAATCCCAGCCAACACAGGGCGCAAGGCAGGAACCCATCCTGGGCAGGGTGCCAACCCACCGCAGACACTATAACATAATAAAAGAAATTATAAATGGGAAAAATTAAGAAGAAGTACTAGTCCTTTTGGGGCTCATTGGCTGTCACACAAAAGCATGTAGCTGATGTTATGATTGCAGGGCCTCACTTGGGTATTGGGAGCCCAATGAACAAACCTTTCTAGCTGTTAATACACTGTTATTTAATCACACAATTTATTCCTGCTGCAGATCACCAGAATGTTTAATGGACACAAATAAGTTTAATATTGACTCTACCATTCTTTTTTATTTTCAATTTCAAATTTCCTTAGTTAAGTTACAGTGCCAGTTTGTCTGTTACCTCTGCTAATGTTTGCGATGTGCCATCTGTTGGAATGACAAATGCAATGTATTTTATTACTATATGCATTACACAATACATTCCAATAGATGGTGCATCACAAACATCAACTCTGAACACATGCAAAAGAGTGAAACTGTTGGAGTAACAGAAATTGACATATCAACATATGTATTAAAATGCTGAGGGTTGTCTGTCTGTCATGCAAAAACCTGTTAACCACTAGGCCTTAAACCTTGATCTTGGCGTCATTTGAGAGCTTACTGAAAAACAGGCAATTCAGCACGACAAAGCTCACCAATCCTATCCACTTAATTTCTCCAAAATAATATCTAGTCAAGTTTTGAAAGTCCCTAAAATCCTATTGCTTACCACACTACTTTGTAACTAATTCAATATGTACAGTATATGGTTCTCTATGTGAAGACAAACTTCCTAATGTTTGCATGAAATTCATCCTTAACGAGTTTCCAACTGTGTCCCCATGTTCTTGATGAACCCATTTTAAAGTCACAGTCTTGATCCACCATGCTAATTTGAAACACTTCAATCACGTCACATCTTAATCACCTTTTGCTTAAACTCAAAAAAGTTTGTAGCATTATAGGTTCCATTTATCATATATTTTGTAAAATCATCTCTTATTTAAGTCTACATTTTACATATCAACATAAAAAGAAACAAATATATAAAATGAGAAGCCTTCTATAAAGTGTGCTATTTTGAGCTGCATTCTTTTAAAAAGGCCAGCTATTCCCAGCAGATTTCATTAATAATTAGTATGTAATTAATAGCCGCTGTGAGTGCACCGTCACTGGCTGAGCTTAATTAGATGGTTTCTTCTGTAGACGCCTCAGTGGTTGTACCTTTAGGCCCCTCACCAGACCTCATGTTGACTTCATTGTACATTTCCCCTTAATGCCAATTGCCAACCTTTCCTACATTTATCATATTCTGCATCTAATGTGGCACTTTGCATAAAAGATTAAAGAAGCATACTGACATCACAGCTGAGTGCTCTGAATTTTCACTTCTTGCTTCTATCACTGTATAGGCTGGGCATACGAATTCCTTTTTTTTTCAGTTCATTTATCTCTGCTGACATACCCTGAATACATCAAGCCTGAAAGTCAGCAGAGGTAGGCACTGCAGCTTTATGACTGCCCTTTCACCTATTTTACAATGTCATTTAAATGGCTTTCGTTACTTTATGCAGTAATTTATATCTGAAATGATTTTAATTTACTTTTGGACCATGTAATACAAGTACTTAAATGTGTTTACTTAAATCTGTCATTGAGAAATCAGAAACCTTTGACTTTCACCTCTTGTAAATGCAAATGGTAAAAGTATATTCAAAAATTGCTCCTTGATGGCAAAGCAAAAACCACCTTACAAATGCTAATGTTGCATCTGTGATAAAAACAGCACATTTACTTCTGTAACATTCATAGTTAACTGCATATTCAATCATTCCAAGGGCAGAAAGAGATTTCCAATCGCTGACTTCAGCATTTTTAGGCTAGTTCAGGCATACGGCTTAAGACGGCATCTAATATTACATTACCTAAAAGTAGAAAATAATCAAATTTTCTTTCAATAGTACATTTTTTTTCAGAGTCTGGTTAAGTATTTATTAACATTATTCTAAAATAGATCTTCCGGGCTTCTGCTTATGTTTCTTTTTATTTCGAGTGTTTTCCTTGATAGGAGGAACAATGATAAAACGGGTCTTTGATATCAAATAGCTCTCTGCATGGGGTATAGGTAGGGTTCAAATTATATGTCACACTGATTGCACTGTTTGTTTCATTATAGTATTGTGTTTGTTTTGTTATAATAGGATAATTTGAAAGAGAAACGAAAGAAGATGTCAGATAAAACAGCATTCATAATATCAAGAGAGACACAACATTCTACATGCTGTAAAAATAGGGACAAACAAATCTTTCACAGATTAGCAAATATGATCTGCTGACAATAATTATTTTCATTTAAACATTTACTTTGAATTTTTAAGTTACACTCAAACATACCTATTTCAGTGCTAATTCTTGAGATACAAATGTTTAAAAAGAGAAGATCAATCCTTTTTAAACTTATGTGCTGGTTATAAAATGTATTAAGATCTGTAATAACCAAATTGTTTTTATAACTATTCTTCTGATTTGTTTAAAATAACATAACATTTTAAAACTTGCTGCATCCAGGGGCCTATCCTATAGCATCAGGTACAAGATAGGAATTGGCCCTGGACAAAGACCCAAACCCACACTCATACTGAGTCAATTAGCCTAACTTTGGTACGTTGAAGGAACAGCAGTGTATCTGGCAGAAGAAAAGCATGGACAGTCCACACAGACCACACATAGATGTGGTATTTAAAACCAGGATATGCTTAAGAAAGTGTTTAATGACAAGCCAAGGAGGACTAGATACAAAATTAATTAATTAATTTGAGACTCTTATAACAGCCCAAATACAGTATTCCAAAAAGTAATTAGAAACAATCATAATACTTTCTGAATTAAAAGTTATGTAAAATGTTTGCTGAATATACTGTGGGTTTAAAAAATGATTTCCTGGTGTATCTCCATTGACAAATTAATGCAGAAGGTACCCTAATAAATTTAACTTTTAAAGGAATAGTCCTCCCAAAATCATATTACATATATGTTACTTACCCCATGGACTTTGTAGTGGTTGCAAACAAAAAAAATAATCTTATGTTTTCATAAAGAATGAAAACGTTTATGACTTAATAGAAACCAGGGCTGTACAATAACAAACGATGTGGAAAACTTCCATGGAAAAATGAAATACAATGTTCACTTTACTCATGTCACTTAATATAATATAACTCAATATACTTAATGTAACTCACTATATGTCAATTAACCAGTTGCATTCTCAACATGTGTAAAATGCATGCTTTTTTTGCAGAAATATTGTTAAAGAGTTACTTCTGGAATGATCAATGACCATCAAGTCAATTCAAGTCAAACTGGGGAGCATGCACTGGCGAAACAACTCAGGATCCCGGTTTGCAACCCCCCAGGCAGACACGCAGTTCAGTCCCAACCTCTGGAAATTACCCTGTATCTGCTGCAGCCAGGTGTTACGTGGGCGACCCCTTGGCCTGGTCCAACCACTCGGGTCCCCAAAGGTGGGAATCTTATGAACTGGATCACCCTTGAGGAAACGCGCCACATGGCCGTAGTGCTGCCAGTAACTGATGCTCCCTCACAATGCAGGTAATGTGCCTCATTCGGGACTCCATGAGCAACCACTCATTCAACACAAAGTCAAACCAATGATACCCAAGGATTTTCCAGTGAGACACAGTACCAAAGGAGTCCAGTCTTCGTCTCAGGTCATTGGATAGCATCTATGTCTCGCAACCATATAGCAAGACAGAAAGCACCAGGACTCTAAGGACTTGGACCTTCGTCCTTTTGCATAGATATCAGGAGCACCACACACCCCTTTCCAGCGACCTAATGACCCCCCTTGCCCCCCCAATCCGTCTACTGACTTCACAGGAAGAGTCACCAGAGACATGAATGTCACTGCCAAGGTAAGTGAACCACTCAACAAGGCCTGATGGCTGTGCCCAAGAGGTCATTAAAGGCCAGGATCTTGGTTTTTATCCAGGACACTCGCAAGCCCAGACACTCAGAGTCCTCGCTCAGTCTCTCGAGTGCCCCGATCAGAGCCTCCATTGACTCCGCGAAGATCACAGCATTATCAGCAAAGTCAAGATCTGTGAATCTTTCTTCACCAACAGATGCCCCACAGCCGCTGAACCCCATGACCTTGCCCAACACCTAGTCCATACAAGCATTGAACAGAGTAGGAGCAAGAACACACCCTGACGAACCCCAGAATCAACTGGGAAAAAACACAGAGGTCCTGCCTCCACTCTGCACAGCACTCACAGTACCAGTGTACAGGCCAGCCATGATATCCAGCAACCTCGAGGGGATCACACGAACCCTCAGGATGTCCCACAGGGCAGCTCGATCAACTGAGTCGAACACTTTGCGAAAATCGACAAAGGCTGCAAAGAAACTGTGCCGATATTCGCAATTGCGCTCCATGAAAACCTTCAGTGCCAGGATGAGGTCGATGGTAAACTTCTTAGGCATAAAACCAGACTGTTCTGGCAGCTAGTAGGTGAGCAAGTGATCACGGATCCTATTGAGGACGACCCTAGCATGGACCTTATCTGGCACCGTGAGCAGTGTTATCCCCCTGTAGTTGTAGCTGCAATCCAGGCGATCACCCATCATAAAGATGAAATTAAACCCTCATGGGATCGCCTTCTTGAAGTGAAGACCAGCCTCTCCCCCTCATTCATCATGTTAAATGGATTTAATTTTAATGAAATGTAAAGTTCAGCATAAGAAACGTTTTTTCGAGCAGAAATGGCAACCGAAGATAATAATGCAAAAAATAATGCCACATCTACACTTTTGCTGTATCTTGAGAAACCTGCAACAGGCTGTCTCTTTCTTGTTAGACCAAATGAAAGTGACAGTCTCTTGCGAAATTTCCGGTCTATGGCAGTCTCAGAGAGGCTAGGTTAAAGTGTAGGTGGGACATCATACACATAGCCAAATCAATGCTAGACCTAGCATCCACGTGGGTAGCTGTGTCATGTGAGGCTACTGTACTGTCCAAGTTTCATAGCTGTTCTCAAAGTTTTCTTTGTGATGAACATAAAAAAGGTGAGAAGCAGTGTCATTTTACGCTGAAAGAAAAATTAACAATCCTGGAAAAAGTTGATTCCAGAATGAAAAAAGATGGCATGGCAAAAGCATTTGGATTCACGCCTTCAATGGTGTCAACAATTTTGAAGTATCAAAAAACTAGAAGACAAAGTAAAAGATTATAAAAATAATAGAAGAATGTTAGTAGTTCTATAAAAAATCTTACATCTCATGTCTCATTTTCATTCTGCATTCATATCTGTAATTGTGTAAAAAAAGTTACATCTAATGTCTCATTTTCAAATAAAATATTTTTTACAGTTTAATAAGTGCTGTTTTTTAATACAGGTATTATACAGCTTGGGTCACAGAGTTGGTCACACGAGAGACAGAAACGTGAATTAGATTGAGTGGTAAATGTTCTAAATATCATGCAACAAGCACAAGATACTGCAAGACACAGCAGAGCAGCTACAGTCCTGTCCTTGCTCTGCTCCTGTTAGAAATGGCAAATCACTGGTGACCGCAGTTAGAATAGTATACATATTTTCCTCATATTCATTATAAGTAAATTTCCGTTATAACGAAGTATTTCTATGGTCCGATATATTCCATTACAACAAATATACACACACACAATGGTCTGAACACGCACTAGAATAACCAAAAAGAAAGAAAACTTCTGACTTGGCTGTCACAGTCCAGGGGCCTCATGTATAAAAGGTGCGTACGCACAGAAATGTTGCGTAAGAATTTTTCCACGTTCAAATCGCAATGTATAAAACCTACACTTGGCGTAAAGCCGCGCACTTTTCCATGGTACCTCATACCTTGTCGTACGCAAGCTCTCCGCTCGGTTTTACAGACTGGCGGCATCCAGCGTCAAAACAGTGCTACTGTTCCTGTGTGGTTACTCCTTATTTTCCTGACGCTGCTTTATAAATACACTGAAACTAACCTCATATTGTTTATTAGTGTAATACATCTGATTGTAATTAACTTGTAACAATATAATGGTCCAGGGAATAGCCATAGTATTCCAAATACCATAACTGTTTTAGTGATGTTACTCTAACTGCACCTTTTCTTCTTTCAGCTGCTCCCGTTAGGAGTTGCCACAGCGGATCATCTTTTTCCATATTACTCTCACTGAACCACTCGGAGTATTTATATCACTGTATCTGAGTGTGAATCACAGCAGCAGCTGATCGGAAAGAGAATTATCGGTATACAGCTTCAAGCACACGTTACCTCAGCCACGGCAAAACGCTTCAGAGACTTTCCTGTACGGACCTTGCGGTTCAGAAACAGTTTCATCCCAAGAACTTTAAATGTACTCAATCAAGTGCTCCTTGTAGAAATGTTTGTACTTATAAGTACAATCACCCCACTGTAAACTTGCACTACAGTTATAATATTACACAACCTGCGCCACTTTATAAAGCGCATATTTACATAGGATGACGATATCATTTTTATGATGAAATGCAGCAAAATATGTTTATTATATTATACAGATAAAACTTTAACTTCATTTAAATAATCTATATTCTTAACTGGGACTGGCGTGAAGGATAGAATAATTAAACATGTACTATGAAGATATTTCAATGTGCCTTAAACGTTTTGAAGAATCGGCGCTCTAAGCTTACAGATGGCTTAACGTCTATTACAGAGCTGATTGTATGGCGATACAAGAAGAGAAAGAAAAGCAAGGACTGCAGGGGCGGTCACGCCAATATATAGTGAATATAAAACAGAAAGAGAAAATAACGACACAGCTAAAAATGCAGCGGCAAATTTCGACATAAGTTAAACGCTTGTGTCATGAGCATGAGGTGGCTATGCAGTGTCCACAACGGACGTGACCATCCACCATACATAAGATACCATATTGACATTGGCGGGCGAAGGGGCCACCGATTCTTTCTCTTCCCACAAGCCTAGAGCCACCCATGAATACTGCTGCAATAAATTATTTCATCGAAGGTCGCACACAATCACTGCACTGTGAAACCCATGTTTAATACCGTGCTATAACTCCTATCATCATGAAAATGATATCACGTATACATCTCAGTATTTTAGTTATTCAGAGAGCTGTAATATCACGAATCTAATGGATTCTGTGTCCTGTTGGAGGAAGAGAGCCGGTTTAAGAAGCAAGTAGTGATTCACACACATAGAGCACATAGAAGATCAAATACAAAACAAAGCATTTAACATGCTACTTTAATTACGATGTGATTTGAGAAACTGGTTAATTAAACGATTTTAAGATGAAGTTTATGATGTTCTACTTTAATGACAAAATAAACTACATGATTAAAGTGGAAATTTCAAGATTGAAGTTGACATTTCGTGCTTTTTCCCCACTGTGTGCCTTTTTTTTTCTCTGTACCCTAATAAGCTTTCATATGACACTCAGACAGTGGGCTACAACTCGCCTTTTAACGGCGACTTTGATATGTGATTTCTTTTTTATTTCCGGCACTGTGCAACTTTGTGAACGTGAGTTTTCAAGTTTCTCCAACACGCTATGTCACTCGATCAACTTCCTTTTGTTGATTATACCACGGTTTAATTAAACAAATAGTATATTTTCCTTTGCCTCCACTTGGTATTCGCTGAAATTCTTATATTTTCCCCTGTGCTTTTCCCATTGTCTTTTCACAGAAGGCTGAGCTTAAGGGTGATTTATATTGATTTGCATATTCAAAGAGGTGTAATTCTGGGAGGAGTTGGGGCGTTACATGAAGTGCGTGCACGAGCGTTACTTTTCATGCTGACCGGGATTTAAAACGCAGAAGAACGTGGAAGTTGGAGTACGCACAGATGCCTGCATCTGGATTTTCTGTGTGTAAGCACATTTCGGCTTTTGTGCTTATGCCATGTTATAGTGCGAGTTCTACACACGGCGTTATACATGAGACCCCAGGTGAGGCATTATGCAGTGTGTTAGTGTGTCAGAGAGAGGATGTGCAGCATTGTTCATAATGGCACTCAGTTTTGTTTTTGTTTTAATTCTCTCCTTCACTACTACCTGCAGGAGTCCAGAGTGTGTCCTATAACTGACCTTGCCTTTTAAATTAGCTTATTGATTCAGTGGGCTCTCTTGAAGTGATGTTACCAGACCAGCACACCACAGCATAGAAAATTATGCTGACTATCAGAGTGGTAGAAGATGTGATTCTATTATCTATATAATAAGGTTTTTCTCTCTTTTCTGTATGAAAACATATGGTTAAAATTGTTTCTCAGTCACTACAAAGTACACTGAGTAAGTAATATAAAAAATGTAATTTTTGGGTGGAGTATTCCTTCAAGTTTTGTTGCAAACATACTCTCACACTAATCCACAAACAAAAAAGCCCAGAGTCTTGTTTACGCTTGGTCACATTCTTCTGATAACCTTTAATCTGCTGCATCTTGTGAGTAGACAGTGCATAAGAAGTCTGATCATACAATTTTCACCTTTAGTTTCCATTTTACAGATTTTCTGTTCACAATAAATATATTAAAGCAAATACAAATTAACTGTTATATATTTATTTTATATAAATAAAATGTAATGTCTATAGTTTGTAATTTGTAGTAAAAAATCTTGTAAAAGATTTCCACTCCCATGTATGACAGATTCATAGTACAGCTAAACATTTATGAAATACTTATGGTATGCATTCTTTTAGTGAAATGGAGGTTTTCACATTTATAACTTGCATTTTGCTCATCATAGCCATGCTGAATACAACTGTTCATTTAGGTATAGTTAAACTGACATCGGAGTTTCAACATTAAATTAATTTACTGTATTATTTGCTTTCCAGAGCAATAGATGGGTCACATAATGCATTTACAATAATACCATTTGCTGCCTTCTATATGGTTATATAGCCTATACCTGAAAAATATAGCATCTGAGGTTAGGAGACCACAGCTTTCTTTTTGCTATTTCATTAAATTTAAAGACATTTGGATTCACTTTAATATATTATTTATGATTGCTTCTCGTTAAGCAAAACATTAAAGGTACTTTGCTGCATTACAAGAAGAGGTAATTTTTTACATTTTGGCATTTATATTGTCCTCATTTATGAGTATTTTTGGTTGTGTATGCTTTCCCTGCTGCAGTTAAATGATATGCTACAATGAGACTATTGTTAGTGTCAGAAGGTTGATGGCCTGTTCATTCTAAGAAACAGGCCATTTAAAACCCAAAGTTTTCTCAAAAATCACACAAACATATTAATTTCCACTAAGTAATTTATATCACAGCAACAACATTTATTTTTTTGAAAAGCCCCACAACATAGCAGGAATGTCTCAATGGCTTTTACAGGCCCTGTTTTTTAACAGTCTCCCAGCCTTGACACTGTAGGATGATAAGAAAAAAAAAACTCCCAAAAAACTCTGGCAGGGATTAAAAAGGGAAGAGATCTTGGGAAAGGCATCTCAGATAGAGAACCCCTTCCAGGTGAAAAAATGGGTTAAATAGAACAGATGAAAAATGGCCAATCTATCATTGCTACCACAGAAATACAATACAATAGTACAAACTACAAGGCTAAATGCAACAATACTGTAGAATAAACAACTCACTTAATATAGAAGTATCACATGAGGATACAGATTTGTTAAAATACATCAAAAACAGAGAAGAAACTAATTAACATAAAAGCAAAAATATTTGTTAATCATCTAATTGTGGGACCACTGCCAAGTTGTAGAAAAGGAGTCAGACAAGCCAGACACAGTCAGAGAGACCTGGAGACCTCGGCCAACTAGCCGCCTCCCCCCTATTGGCCATTCCATAGCCGAGTCAGTGTTAGGCCAGCCAATCTGATGAAAGGACCCTTATACCTGATGATTCTATCCTTCCTTTATCTGAGATGACTTTTCCATAGGCAGGCAAACAACTTCAAGATCAATGGCACCAAGTGCCACATATGAGTACCAAGAAGAGAAATAGAATAGGGGATGGTTATTAAGAGTTTATAAATATCATATTACAATATTTTTAGTACTCATGGCTAACAACAGATATGCAGTATGCACAGGTAACCAACTGCTCTACTCAGGGTATGCTAAACTGAAGTACTGAGTCTTCAGCCTGGATTTAAAAGCTGAGACTGAAGGGGCACCTCTTATAGTAGCAGGCAGACCATTCCACAGCCCTGTAACTAAACTCTTAAGCTCCTACTGTTAATTTATTAATCGTTGGAATCAGCATCTTTAGATCTTAGTACCCATTATAGTTTGTAAGTCATGATAAGTTCAAATAAGGAAACAGGGCCTTGGCCTTTTAAGGCTTTATATGTTAAAAGGAGGAGTTTGAAGTACGCCCTAAACTTAACCCGGGAGCAAGTGTAAGGGTTTAAGAACTGGAGTTATGTGTTTGTATTTTCTTGTTCTTGTAATAACACCAGATCATGCTTTTAATAGGCTGCATCAGGAGTGGACAGGAGGAGGAGTATAGGAACCTAATCAAGGACTTTGTTAAATGGTGCGACTCAAACCACCTACAACTGAACACCAGCAAAACCAAGGAGCTGGTGGTGGATTTTAGGAGGACCAGGCCCCTCATGGACACTGTGATCATCAGAGGTGACTGTGTGCAGACCTATAAATACCTGGGAGTGCAGCTGGATGATAAATTGGACTGGACTGCCAATACTGATGCTCTGTGCAAGAGAGGACAGAGCCGACTATACTTCCTTAGAAGGCTGGCATTTTTCAACATCTGCAATAAGATGCTGCAAATGTTCCATCAGATGGTTGTGGCGACCGCTCTCTTCTACGTGGTGGTGTGCTGGGGAGGCACCATATAGAAGAGGGATGTCTCACGCTTGGACAAACTGGTGAGGAAGGCAGGCTCTGTTGTAGGCACGGAGCTGGACAGTTTGACATCCATGGCAGAGTGACAGACACTGCGCAGGCTCCTGTCAATCATGGAGAATCCACTGCATCCACTGAACAGTATCATCTCCTGACAGAAGAGCAGCTTCAGCGACAGATTGCTGTTACTGTCCTGCTCTACTGACAGACTGAGGAGATCGTTCTCTCCGACACGCTATGCGACTCTTCATTTCCACCTGGGAGGGTAAACGTTTACATTATACAAAGTTATTGTCTGTTTTACCTGCATTTTTATCAATCTTTAATCTAATATTGTTTTTTATCAGTATGCTGCTGCTGGAGTATGTGAATTTCCCCTTGGGATTAATAAAGTATCTATCTATCTATCTATCTATCTATCTATCTATCTATCTATCTATCTATCTATCTATCTATCTATCTATCTATCTATCTATCTATCTATCTAATTTTAAAATTTCAAGGACCCACACAATTTTAATTTTAGAATTTTCAGGGGGTCTGATGGATTCATTTGTAGATCCAGGACCCATCAATATTTTACTTCTTGCTTTTGTTACATTAAACCATGGTCTTTTCCCTGTGGCAGTGCATTGACCTTTGTTGTAGCTGTTATGTATTAGTGCTTCTTTTGGAATTATTGATTTCCAACTTTTTTCTGCTCAGTTCTAAAGCATAGGTTTTTAAACTATGGGTCATGGCTCATTTTGTGCTGCAAGATGCCATCTTTTGGGTTATGCAGGGGTGTTGACCCATTGTTGTTTTCAAATTGGAAAGGATCTCATGCGATTTATAAAGTGTATCGTGATGGAGACACTGAGGGCTATTTAAGCCGTTGACATTGCTGTGATTGACATTACTGTGATTCTTTAAGGGGGAACAACCCCCAAGAACTGTTGGTTGCAGACCTGCAAGTTGGAACCCACATCGGCAGCGATTCACCAAGGTAGAGAAACTAGTGATTATCATTTACTTGGTCTCAAAGACACTAAGGAGGCAAGATTGGGTCACGAAGAATAAGTTTAAGAAACATTACTTGACGTTATTCTGTTATATTGTGTACTGGGACTTGGTTACCAGGGAATGCATTTTATGCAGTTCCTTTTTGCTGAAAGATATACTCATTGATAAAGTTTCTTTGCTTAGAATTGTCTTTAAGGCCAGAGTTTTCACGGTCTCTCCCCGTTGTATAGAGAGAATATTTTAATATTTTAAGAATTTAAAGAGTGCAGTATTTTGAATATTAAAAGCCATTTTCTCCAATTTGGGCATCATCGGGCCAAAGTCAATAGGTGGCTGTTGGGGTCAAACAGGTCAGAGGTGAGCCTCTTCTGGGCTGCCCAGTGAAGATCCTGGATTGTGAAGGCCTCAAACCCTTTTGTTATGTCTACTACTGAAATTTCTTTCCTGTTTGTTTATTTGATACTTACATCTTCTCCTTTTGTTTACCATTGCCTCTGATTTTGGTCAATAAAACATTAGCCCTTCACCTGGGATTTGTAGAGATAACAGTGGCTGGTCTTTTGTTACAATGACATTTGATAATCAATATGTGTTTATTTTGGAAGCAGCAAGATCCAAGCATTAAATAAATTGCTAAAACAAGAAAGAGAAATAAGTGTAGCCTTATCTCCAGTGTCTTTGATGGCCAACAACAGTATCATTGATGGCTGGTCTATAACCTAGAATTATCATCTGGTTGATTAGAACGATTTACAAGCAGTCCTTTCAAAAATATGAAAAGTAAGGATTTATGATACACACTTAACCATAAGGACAAACATTTCTTTAGCAAGAGAACCAACCTTGTATTAATATGAGCCATATCCCTTGCTCTACAGCAGTAGTTTCCAACTTTATTGCTGTCTGGACCGGAAGAAGGCTGGGGAGGTGGAAAAAATCATAAATGTATTTACTTTGTATCATAATTTGTCCAATTAGTGCCTAAAGTGAAACTACATAAGTATTTTTAAATCTGACTTCTGAATGGTGTAGAGCAGGGGACCTCAATCACGGTCCTGGAGGGCCGCAATGGCTGCAGGTTTTTGCTTCGACCCAATTGCTTAATAAGAAGCACTTATTGCTCAAGTAACACTTCTGCATCACTTTAGTTGTCTTGCTCATTAAGATTTTGAACCCTTATTGCTTATTTTAGTCTTAAACAGCTGTATTCTTGGTTTTTAATTGCTCCTAATTAGCAATAACATGCAAATGACAAAAGAGACCAGCATTTCTTCATTTAGCTTGTTACAATTTACACCCGTAATGTGTGTGCACTATTGGGTTTAATTAAATATTTGGAAGGAAAGAGAAGAGAAAAAAGTGAAGGACTGAGAATTACTCTTCCATTTCAGCCTTCAAATCATTGGGATGATATCCTTAGAAAGGGCAAAAAAGTCTAGGATATGAGAATTACCTAACATAGCAGAGTTAAAGCACTAACAAGCTATGAAATTAAATTATTGGCAAGAATTGCTTTCTTAGAACAAAAACCTGCAGCCACTGTAGCCCTCCAGGACTGTGATTGAGGACCCCTGGTGTAGAGCTTCTACTGTCCAGCTTTACTAACATTAGATCAGAGAACAGGTTCCCCTTGAACGTTTTGAGCAGATTTACTAATATTAGTTGGAGGGGGATTCCTGTTGGAGTTTTGAGCTGTAAAATGTACTAACATTAGATCTGTGGTGTGTCTGTGACCCTTTGAGTTTTGAGCATCCAAATTTATTAATATTAGATTGGAGCACAGGAGGAGGAAGGTGGTCCCTCTTGGAGTTTTGAATCTCCAGATTACATGTACACCCGATACATAGAACAGAACATGACATCATTTATCATTCAAAATGTTATCTGAAAAGTGTTCACATTGGCTAAAGAAATGGCCTGAGTATTTACTGATTTTTGCAGACTGGCAAAGATTTTCTACAGACTGGTACCTGTCCATAGATTGGAGATTGGTAAACACAACACAAGCTAAAAACTGCTTGCTGAAAAATTCTGGTTTCTTGGTCTGCTGCAAAAGGTTTGCTGACAACAACAAATTGACACTCCTAAGTCAAGCAATGGGCTTCTAACTTCAGTATTACATCCAATAGTGGCTCATTTTATTCTAAAGGTTTTTCTTTCACTTGTGTATCTTTAGTATCTTTAATTATCTTTTTTTTTTCATGGCTCCAAAATCTGTACTAACCCCTACTTTCTCTGCTATTCTCTTTCTGGTTTTCTGTGGTGGTGATCTGCGCCACCACCACTTGATCAAAGCGCCGTGCAGTCCCTACATTGATGCATTGAAGGTCAGAGGTCCACATGACCATCATCATCTAATTCTTCCATGTGAAGCCTTTAAAACCATGAGGACTGATTAGATCTGTTATGTTTATTTAGAATGCCCAATGGGGGTGGGCGGTCTCATTGCCTTGGAACCCCTGCAGATTTTGTCCCTGGACCTTACTTTACTCTTTGTTGAACTGCTCTTGATGTACAAGTAATATATATATATATATATATATATATATATATATATATATATATATATATATATATATATATATATATATATATATATATATATATATATACAGTTTAATTAACTAAACTTAACTGAAGAGCCCTGTTATTAGGATTGTAACAGCAATTTGATTTGCTGAATATGAAATGATTCTGCATGTCTTTGTAAATGCATGTGCATCTGATGACTTTGAAGTGTGGCTGAATTATTCATACCAAACAACAAGAAATGTGGTGTGTTGGTACAGTAGTAAATACTGATGCTTCAGAGCTCCAAGAGACTGGAATCCAAACCCATCCTGATCGCTGGCTTTGTGGAGCTTGTACATTCTGTCCATTTCTTTCCAGGTACTTCCTGCTACCCACACTATGCGGACTGAGTCTATATCGACTAAGTGTGAGTAAGTATACCCTATGCTGTACTGCGATCCCATACAGAGATTGTTTCTGCATTGTGTTAGGATAGATTCCAGCTCTTTGTAACAAATTAATTTGTTTCAATAAATGAATGGAATTAAAGAAAAAAAAATTAGACTCATATTTTCGGAAAACTTAATTTTCTTGATATTCAATTAGCATTATTCTCTTTTGCAACACAATAACCTTTCTAAACTTTACCATCATTAATCTTTAATTTTATTATGAATTATTATAATGTACTGTATACTTTTTGGAAATCCTGACTTAATGTTTATTTCCACTGAGATGACATGTCTAATTTTTTTAAGCATGTTTGTTTCAATTTGGCTGGTATTGCTCTAGATTCTAAAAACATCTGAGTACAGCCTTATTTATGTCAGGCTGGGTGCTTACACCTTATGAAGTCTATAAAGTTTTAAGGTCCTAAAATCTTTATGGGTCTCTTATGTTTAAGAATTTCACCAGGGTCAAATCTATCTGAAATAAAAGTAATGAATGGTCCACTCATCTAGTTTTGGAATACACTTCATCCATTATAGGGAGTCACATTCTCGTAGCACTAGTTACTTTGAGGATACCAAGCCTTGATATGACCCTAGTTTACAAAAGTTCACATTCACGTACAAGGCCAAGTTCTCTCAAACTGGGACAATTTAGAGACACCAAAGAACCGTTAAAGTGCTGGAAGAAACCCGGAGTAAGCCCACTGAGACATGTGGAAAGCATTTTGGAAATGCTACATTGCTAATGGGCAGCTTCCAGAACTGCACACTGCACCGTCCTACAGGTTACTAGATATATTTATTTTTTTTAGGCCTGCATTTTTACAGTTTCGTTATTAGGAATTTTCTCATCATGGTGAAAATTAACTCTGCATTTTTAATTTAATGGATTTTTAAATAAATGATCAAATACCTCCTGTGGGAAATATTGGAATGTACAGTAGAGTGACTGGTATTGGCACAGCAGATGACCTTGACAACAGAGGCTGTTTTTAATAATAATGTGATTTTGATAGGCTATGAATGAAGATCTAAGGATAAGAAGATTTACACCAAGCTATATTACTGTATTAAAATTTGACAGGGTATGTAATTTTTGATTCATGCAATTTATTAATTGACCAATGAGGCAGAAAGCTTAGCACATGTGTGAGTGTTACAGTATCACAATTCACATCTTTTTAATCATATTGTTTCTGAACAGATGGCATATTTGTTCCACATGTCCTATGTACCCTATTTAAAGTGTATTTATTCAATCAATTATAATTAATGATTATTTAGCATTTCCTGATAATTATTATTTTTATTTCAAGTGGAAATCTTATTTAGAAATATGTGATTCTGGTATAAACTGCAGCACTATTGTTCAAGTAACACAAGGTGTCACTGTTCTCTTTTTTGTGGAGGATAAAAATGCATTTTCATTAACTCAACAACAAAATAAAACATTATGTTTCCATTGTAGCAAATCATTTTTCAAGTGATTAAAAATGTTTAATGTCTGACAACATTTAAGACACTTTGACAAATAAGAGTGCATGGAAATTGTGTATTGCATGTAAATACTTCAAGAATAAAACCACACAGATTAAGGATTATTGCATATTTTTAATTAATAAATGAGATTTTTTAGATAAGACCTCTACCATTCTTATTAAGGCCAAACACATATTAAGGCTTATTAAAAAAAGTCTTTAATGTTTTTATACTTACATTTAATAAAGATAGAAATCCCTTGCTTCTACAATAATAATAAAATGCCAATGATACAAAGCAACTTGACAAAAGGCAAATTTCAGTACTTAGTCAGTTGTAACATTTGCTATAAGCAATGTTTGAGTAGGTGGTAGTTTTAAGTATTTTGTTTTATTAACTCAATGATAGTATTGACAAAACTTTTATCCCAAGTTCAACATGTTATTGGGAACTAAACCTGTTGTTGCTATCCAATTTTGGTTTTTGATTTATCAATTTTTCTAAAATTATAGACATTTTAGTTTAGTAATGTAAGAGATTGAGGAATCCAATTCTGTTTCTTTCCATGTTAAATATGTTTTTAATGATGTTAAAAGTGAATTACTGTACATTTCCCACCGTGCTATTTTAGTTTATTTTGGGCCTGTCATTTTGTGACCTGTGTTGTTATGGTTCTTAGGTAGGATGACTGGGTAAAACGAGCATGTGACACGTGACGTCATTAGTATGATGGTGTAAACGTCAGTTGTTGTGCACTTCCTGTTTGTCCATCCTCTAAAAAAACAATGTTTTATATAGCGTGTTCTAAAGACTTTATGGTTGCAGTCTTTTGTGTTCTTGGCCATAATTTATGTCTTTTGTTTTGGTTCTAGTTTAGTGAGCTTCTGTGGTTGTAAACTTCATATTTTATTTTTCATTTATGACAATTTCTGGCTCATGAATTGGGCCTTCTTAGTATTTATATTTTCCTGTTTAAGACTTTGGATTGCTTACTTCTACTACACAATCTGTCCTCTGATTCTGGTTACAATTAAACTGCTATCACTCAGCGTATGCCTAAGACCTTTTACATGATATTAAAATATTTTCAAAAGAGTGTTTATATAATAGTGCAGTTCAAAGCCAGAAAATCAGTCAGAATCCAGAAGACAAACTGCATTATACTGGGAACATATTGGAATATGTTAATATCCATCCATCCATCCATCCATTTTCCAACCCGCTGAATATTCATATATTATTATACTGGAGTACATTCATTCTCTGGTAATTTTTTAGACTATTAAGAGTAATGAAGAGGAGTTGTTATCTCAAGAAGGTCATCTTTAAAGAAATAAATATAAATTTTTAAACTTTTCTCATTTCTTCAGCCCAATGTCCCTTAAGAAGGTTCTGGAACAATTAATTCACTGGTGACTGGGTGACTGGAAGTTACACAGTAATACAAGGTGGTACATTCCATTATGGCAGCCCAAATGCAGAGCCATTAATGTTGGTGATTAATTTGTCCAGCATTGTGCAGGACCCCTTACACCCCTCACATGGACTTTCCACATTTCTGTCATCCAAGAGAAGATACTGCAGCATCAAAGCCAGATCTGCCAGGCTGCAGGAGAGTTTTTACCCCCAAGCTATCAGACTCCTTAACACCATGCTGCCCCCTGGGATCTTCCACACTGCCTCAACCACCTCTAAAAACAGAACTTTTATACATGCGAGCCACTTTCCTGCAAAGATGAGTGGGCATGTAGAAAAGAACTGAAAATCTCATACTGAAGTATTTGGACAATCTTGATATTCTTCTGCTGTGTCCCTGTCACTTTCCTAATATCATTCATCAACAATCAAACTCCTACTGTGCAAACTAGCTAACCAGTTCATTCTGACCTGTCATTGTTTACTTAAACAACTATTATCATACACTGATAATTTCTGTATCATCTTTATCTATTATTTACTGTATTTATTATATTATGTATTTATTGACTATATTTATGTATCTAGATTGCATAATCATACATTGCATCAATGTTCATATTACTTACTACACATCAATATTGCTGCTACTTCTTTGTCTTGTCTTGTTTGTGTTTTAATTTTAATTTTCAATGTTATTTAAAATTTAAATTTTAATTCTATTTTTAATTAAATTTACATTTTTTTATTTGCACTTCATGTTGACCCTGTGTTCGGATTGAGTGGGTTGGAAAATGGATGAATGGATGTTGTTACACTGTGGACCCTGAGCTTTGCAATTTCGTCTATCTGTATACTTGTATATGGTTAAGATGATGATAACGTTCGCTTTGACTTTGAGTGTATGATGTACAAAAGTCAGAGTCCCTGCTTACATGTGCCCTTGGCTTAATACTAAAGGAGAATCCATGCCTCATTTAGCCAGGTTGAGGATGATGGTTGGCTTCCCTTTTACCTTTTAAAGTCTCAATTTGACTGGCCGACATTCCCTAAGGGTCTTTTTTTTTTTAACATAGCTTGTACCCCCCTCTAAATGAGGGTGTCCTTCTCATCCAGGTGAGGCCTCACTATAAACTCTCTTCTACTGTTTCTACCCTCTGTGGGACACGGGGTGCTTGAAGAATAATCTGTAGCAAACTGCATCCATCCAAAAGTGAAGCCCAATAATCTCCAATCCTATGCTTGATGGAGTGTTGTCTTATGTATAAGTGAGACCAATTGTCTGTTTGTTATTAATTTAAGATGGAATAAAACATAGCATACACTGGCAAGGAGTGCAGCTTGATAATACTCTTGTGTATTTCATACAGGATTTAGAATATACTGGTGAATGTTGTGTCAGTGATACTATTTTTTAGTCAGCTCCTAAAGGTAAATCATCCTCACAGCTAGGTCCATAATCCCATGCCCCTGAAGGGCACAATCTGTTTTTTTCCAGGACATTTTCATAAACATCAGTCCTTAGGTACGAATATGATGTATGCATGTCAGATAAAGCTTGAGAAGCTATTGACTTCTGCTTTAGAGACACACATACAAATGATGAACTAGAATGCATATTTTGTTCTTTGAATCTTTGCAAAAACACATTAAAGATTTAACAATCAAACTGCACATTATTATTATATTTGCTTCTGTGTGTTCAGTTTCTTAAAATCGTCTTTATGATTTGTCTTAGGTAAGAAATGTGTAATGCAGATTATTTCTGAAATCTCCAGCTGAGTAATATAATAAGTAAATGGTATTTTGAAGTCATATACAGTTAATTTATCAACAGGGCTTGGCTGCTTGGCACAGTGAACTGGTTAGCTAGTTTGCACAGTAGGAGCTTGATTCTTGATGAATGATATTAGGAAAGTGACAGGGACACATATCACTGGCTACAAAAAGGTAGCTGGATTCAGGGCTAGGGGAGATGCTAAAGTAAAACAGCTAAAGCATAACATCCAAGTAAATTCTAATGACTGCCACTTATAGCTTATGGGTGAAAAGTGCCACATGTTGTGGCTTCATTCCAATTACTGAGCTCAGCTTTAAAATATAAGTAAATTGTAATCACTAAAAAAAATAAAGATTTAATTTCTAACACAACATAGATTCAGCACAGGGTTGCACTGAGAGGAGAGATGCTGGGTATATTGGGAAAAGGATTTTAAAACATAGAGCTGCCAGGCAAGCAAGTAAGGAAGGTTTATGGATTTGGTCAGAGAGGACATGCAGGTGATGGGTGTGACAGAGGAAGATGTAGAGGACAGAAAGATATGGAAGAAGATGATCTGCTGTGGCAACTCCTAATGGGAGCAGCTGAAAGAAGAAGAAGAAGGGTTGCAGTGAGTCTAAAACTATTGTTAAGACACTGGGAACAAGACAGTAATGGAAGTGATGCAAATCCATTGCACTGTGCTTTCATCCTCACACAAACACACACCCATACTCAGTCTCCTAAGTCAATTTAGAGAGCACCAAATAACCTTAGACACACTTTCTTGGATATGGGAGGAAACTGATCTGGAGAAAAGTTGACAACTGTTTAAAGAATGCTATCTCTATATCTTTAATTACAGCCTTGCGGAAAATAAGCGGGAATCATGGAGATGGGAGATGATCAGAAACAACAGAAAAGTGAACACAACTTCAGAAACAGTGCAAAGATAGCCTGGATAGCTCCAGTAACTATTATTTTATGAGGCATTTCCAGTGGCCTAAAAAGCATGAAAGGTGGTTCTTCTGGCCATACAGCTGTTAATTATTTTTTGTTAAAAAAACAGGCCCGTTATCAGGCTTAACTCTCATTTAGTGTGTGACATTGGTCTTTCCATCTCAGTGCTCATTACAGTATTATTGTTGATGCTGATGTGAAATTGGCCTGGTTTCACACATGGCTGTAGAGTACTTGATGAGAGTGGAAATCAGGTCCATTTAAAAATAATAATTATTATCTTTATGGTTAAGCCTTAGCATTAGTATCAGAAAACTACAAAACATCATAATTTGCAAGAAAACTACAAAATGTATTCATGAGTGCCATTTTGTGACTGGGTGTGCCATAAAATCATGATGTTATTTATTCTCAAAGGTGAACATCTGCTCTTTCCAGGGACTAGGATTAGAGTGCTTCCACTTTTCATGTCCCACCCGGGAGTAAGACAAATTGTTATCCATCTCAGACTTTTATTGCAAATCCTATTAGTATTTCTGAGACACTTGATAAATACCAGCACTGGTCAGAATTATTGAGCATATCCTTCCTCACACATTTCCATTTTCTTCCTGCAACAAGAACATTACAGGCGCTGAAGCATTCAGAATTCTCTGACTAGTCATTCTACTCTGCTCCAAACTCATTTTGCATGGGGAGTCAAAGTGAATTGTGAGAATATATAAATATTAAGTAGCCAAAAAAAATATGTTGGGCCAGATCTGTGCGTCTGTCTCTTTGTTTTCTGAAATATTATATACTTCTTTAATATGTATTCCACATTCAACTTCTCTTATATTTAATAAATTTAAATGGGTTTACCACATGTCAAAATACATTACTAAAATACATTATTATTGTTTATTGAATATTATCTTCTTTTTACTGGGAGAGTGTGATGTCTTGGATTATTGTCAGTAATAAGCACAGAAGAGGAAAGGAGTTGTTTCAAGGATAGGATTAAATTTTGACTAATTAACAGACACAAGATCAGAGCCAAAACATTCAAAAAGTGATTCCAAATGACAAAATGGGGCAACCGAAACTCAAAGTAAAAATGAAATTTCATAGGAAAGACACTTACTTTACACAACATCTTGCATTGCTTCACTGTCTATGTGATAACAACAGCTCTTGGTAGTGCAAACAAAGCATTACAATAAATACAACAGTAATAATGCAATAATTCTTGGGATTAATAAAAAGCACAATAACCAAGAATTATAATAAAGATATGTGGATCTATAAAGGGAATCTGACTTGACAATAATACGTTTGTTTATTTAAACTTGAACTTGTCAGGAATATAACAATAAAAGATATATTAACAATATAAACATGTTTATGTATTGTCTAGCTGGAATGGAGTTGCCAAAGGCCTTAGGTGTCAAAAGTCAGGAGAAGGGATTGACAAGGAGTGTTCATGGAAAGAGAAACCCACAATGATGACTGAAATACCATTAATGGCTGAAAAGGACTGGTAGAAGTTAGTAAACCCTGCAAATATACAGTGGACCATGATTGCTGATTCCTTTAGGCTAACCAGATTGAAAGTGGTGTCATGGCTGACTGGTAGGAGCCACCGAAGAGAACGGGGGGACCTAGGTAGGTACTTACTATATTTAGTGTATTAATACTTTATCTTTTTAAATGTCAATCTTTTAATGTGTCTTCTGTATGTCAGAGTAGCATATGAAAAACTTGTCAACTTACTGACTCTATACCATCTTAAACATACAATAGATAACCCTTTTCTCAAAAGAAAACACCCAGAATGTGAAATAAACTTTGATCAACATTATTATTGTTTAAATTCAATGGGGGCACCTTTATTGTTTGATTATCTGTATTACATTTCTGCGCAGGGTATGATGATTTCATATTATGTGATTTTCTGGAACAAAGAGGTCAGTCTGCTTTAGAACTAAAATGTGAAGGAAAACAAAAGATGTTAAAGTTGCCTTGCTAATGTCTAGCAGTGGATGGCTATGCAGTCTAGGTTTACCATCCAACATCTCAATAAACCACTTGTCTGTTCCTCCCCTTTGCTACTGTGGACCACCAGGGTATGTACAGCCGCACTAACATAATAGACAAAGACAGGCAGACACGAGTTTGCCACACAACACACCTATTATTTGCACAGTTCATGGTTTAGTTCACAGGAGAAAGTACAACACATTCCCTTTTCCTTTTCCTCCTCCTGTTTCTGTTTCTTAGCCACCTCCACTTCTCTCCCGGGAAGCTTCATCTTCTTTCCTCACGACTCTGGCTCCCCAAATGGAGTGAGGCGGCTCTTTTTATTCAGACCCTGGGAGTGTTCCAGGTGGCTCATCGGTATTACCTGGAAACACTCCCAGGTTATAGGGCTCTACAGCTTCCCCTGATAGCCCCCACGGAACCCAACAGGGTTGCACCAAACTACAGCTCCCAGCATGCCCTGCAGGAATCTGAGGTGCCACAGCCACCCAAGGGGATTGCCCTCTAGCATCCCAGGGCAGATATTTCCTCACTGACACACTCTCTCCAGGTCCTTCCTTCCAGGTGGCGTCCCAGCCAGGTAATGGCTGATGTCATCCGTCACACTACATATTTAGTATGATCATGTAAAATGTGAATGTTATGACATAAATTTTGCTTCTTTGCCCTGCCACTCTCTTTAAAAAGATTGCTTATTTTTACTGTCAACAATCAACTGCAATAATTACATGTAAGAGGGTCACTTTTTCTAAACATTTGTCCAATTTTGTTCCTGTTATAATCTGAATAATAATTGCTATTGTTACTGTCATTATTTTGATTTCTAGCATGCTGAAACTTTTAATAAAACATTTTTAAATAAGAATTGACTATCATTGTTTTGTGGATGTGAAATTATTAGTCATTTCAATAGAACTACAGTACTTAAAAATAATTTAAATATTTGCACACCATTTAATGCTGGGATTAAAATATTGGAATTCTTTCAAATGTTTTATGATGTCATTTTAAGTAACCTACTGCAAATATTGATAAGATTAAGAAGAATAACAGCAGGCAAAAAAGATAGACAAAAATATATTAAATTAGCAATACTATATCCAAAAAATAACAAAAGTGCTTCCTCCAAATAGAAGAAACAATTATCAATTATTATACATCTGTAGAGCTTTCTTTTTAATCTAAAAGGATCTGCCTTTAGGAGGAGCTAGAGGCAAACTATTCACACATCGTTCAGATATCCATGTGAATCGAGACTAAATACTGTAAATAAATCATGGAGTTTTCTCAAAAGGTAAGAAGAGAGGCAAAAATTTGACATGTTAAAAGAAGTAAAGTAACCACCTTCTATATACACTTTAGAAAAGTGCTACTTACGTGAGAGAAGGAAATAAGTCAGTCAGATAGGCACAGTTTATGTAGCAGCTTGAAATGATATTTCACTTGTAGAGAATTGATACGGATATCCCAGAGGAAGGATTTGAACCTTCAGTCTTATGGATCATGTTGACAGAATTACACACATAGGCATGATTTGTTATTCATTCTTTATTTCTTTGTTCAGAGAGTGTAGTTCTAGTCTGAACTATTTGTTATGCAAATAAAACTGAATTTGGAAAAGAAGCTGCCTGCTGTCCCTTATCCATACCATTTCCAGCGGTAATAATACACAGCTTTGATTGAGTTAACTTGCGTTCATACAAGAAGCTCTCATACAAAAAATATTTCTTCACTTTAGACAATGCGATATGAACAAAGAATGAATTACTGCTGTGCAAATTACTGTTGGGGTCCTTGCATTCAAGATTTGCTCCATCTGCAATTATGACAAGGGGAAAATAGTCTTTTATTATAACATTACAAGGAACTAGATTGTTAAAGCAGAAATAGGACAGTAATATGGTTAGCAAAAGCTAGAGAAATTGTGTGTTTGTGTGTGACAAAGGGGGAGACAGAGAAAGAAAACAATGCAACAATATCAAATTACAACATAATGCACTAAGACATGGAAAGGCAATGTGCAGTGGTGAAAGACAGAGGGAGAGTAAAAGAGAGAAATGCAAAAGTTGGGATTGTTATAAAGCTGTTTTTCACAGTCCAACCTAATATGTAGTTTTACACTGTCCTACAGCATAAAGTGTGGGACTATGCTGTTCCTTTAGGTGATACAGTAAGAAGCTTTTACCAGACCACATTTAATGAAAATTTATAGTTTATGTATCAATCTGTAAGAATGTATAGATTTTGAGTATCATATGGGATGGATTGGATGATGGCTCCTTGCCTGGCAGGGATGCCATAATGGAAGGACAGAGATGGAGTGGCGCAGAGGCGGCCTTAGGTGTGTGCGGGTCCTAGGGCTGACCAACCCCATGCGTTACATCAGATTCTGTTACCAGTATGTGTGGACTGTATAAATTTGCGCGCACATTTAATAAAAATGTTAAAATACAGTGATCCCTCGCTATATCGCTCTTTGACTTTTGCGGCTTCACTCCATTGCGGATTTTAAATGTAAGCATATCTAAATATATATCACAGATTTTTCGCTGGTTCGCGGATTTCTGCGGACAATGTGTCTTTTAATTTAAGGTACATGCTTCCTCAGTTTGTTTGCCCAGTTGATTTCATACAAGGGACGCTATTGGCGGATAGCTTAGAAGCTACCCAATCAGAGCATGTATTACGTATTAAATAAAACTCCTCAATGATATACGATGTGCTTCCCGCACGGTGCTTGATTGTTTGTTTTTCTCTATCTCTCTCACTCTCTCTGCCTGATGGAGGGGGTGTGAGCAGAGGGGCTGTTTGCACAGAGGCTGTTTGCCTAGAGGATACGGACGCTCCTCTACAAAATGCCGCTTTATCATGGTGCTTCGGCATACTTAAAAGCTCAAAAGCACGTATTGATTTTTGATTGTTTGCTTTACTCTCGCGCGCTCTCTCTCGCTCTCTCTCTCTGACATTCTCTGCCCCTGACGTTTACTTCTTTGAAGAAGAAGATAGGTTTGCATTCTTTTAATTGTGAGAAAGAAATGTCATCTCTGTCTTGTCATGGTGCACAGTGTAAACTTTTGACTAATGGGTGTTATTTCATGTCTAGGGGGCTCTAATAATGTTAACAATGTGGGAGAGTTTATAAGGGCTTAAAATATATAAAAATAACCATACACACATATGGCTTCTACTTTGCGGATTTTCACCTATCGCGGGGGGTTCTGGAACGCAACCCCCGTGATCGAGGAGGGATTACTGTACACTGGATTTTCTCATTAGAGTATTCAGCTAAATTTTTGCAAGATAACATGCAGACTTTATCAAAATATATGTGGAGAATATAACAGTTGCCACACTTGCCACCCCAAAACACCTCTCTTGGACTGACGTCTCAACCGGGTTTACCTTACCAGGAAGAAATGCCTGCTCAGAAGAACAGAAGATGCCTGCGGACCGGGATTATATACTGTATTTCTTTGGTACACAAGGTAGCAGCTTACCACTGGGGGAACCATAAGAATACCTGCAGGGCAGCCTGGGAATTGTAGTCTCGTGGGACAGCCATGTTGGGAATCCTGGGGGTCGCCAGTGGCAGCTATCAGGGAACCTTGCACCTTTTTTGTGGGGTAAGTACTCCCGGGTCCAGGATAAAAGGAGCAAGTCTTCTCCTGTAGGGTAGTCAGAATTGGGAGGAGAGTGGATGAGACTAAGCAGGAGGTGTGGAAGGAGTGAAGAAAATATATTTTGTATTATACTATTGTGGAAGAGAAGTTAAAGGTCAGTGAAGTTACTATAAAAAAGAGTCTTTGGACCCAGGACTGTGCCGTGTAGTTATGTCTCTAGATTTAGGGGCTCAGTGGTGTCCCCTTACTGGCCACAAGCAGGGATTCATAGTGAGACTGTTGTGTTTTGTGATACTGATGGAGGTAGTGACCACAGAAGTGTGTTAAGGGTTGATACGAGAGCTTTTCTATGCTAATAATCTCATTTTATTGGCAAAAAGTGAAGCAGAATTGAAGAAGATATGGAAATAGAAAGCTATCTTGGAAGTGAAAGGCTTCCAGATAAAAGCAGAAAAGACAAAGGTGATGTTTGGAGGTGAAGGGAAATGAGGATAGAGAAGTGGTAGGTGCATGGGTGTGTGTGATAAAGGTATTGGAAATAGGAGAGAAGTGGGGGCATACTGTACAAGATGTTATGGTGTCTGTTTTTGTGCAGGCAGCAAGCAAGAACTTCTGAATTAGTAAGTGAAAAGTTGTGTAAAGTAAATGTAATTTTGTGCTACTTAGATGGAAGGTTCAGCCCAGGCAGCTGTGTGTGCATAGCACTAGTAGTGATCTATCTCCCATTATGGCTGTTAGAGAAGCCTTTCTGGTATAGTAGGGTCAAGTTTATGAAAGCTAGTTACAGGTAGTTTAGTCGATGAGGCAGATATGAAAGCAGAGCATAAATTAAAAGTGTAAAGATTGAGATGAAAATGATCAAATGGATTTGTGGAGTGTCACAAAGTGAGAAGGAAAACAAATGTTTAGCTGATAGGAGGACTTGCCCTGTAGCTAGTAGGTCTTGTGTTAAGAAGAAAGACGGTGAGGCGGAATGGGCATGCAGAGTAAAATACAAAGGACGATTGGTGGGCATGCAGAGTAAAATACAAAGGACGATTGGTTGAAGGGATGCACCAAGTTCAAAGTGGAGATGAGGCCAAGAAGGAGGACAAAGAACATGTAATTGGAAGTGCTGTTGGATGATATGTAAAGAATGGGTCTCACCATTAAGGATGTTCGTGGTGAGGACCGTGGATTGTGGAGAAAAAGGGTCTGGGGTGGGCAACCATTTTCTGAATAACCCAGAAAGTGGCCATTAAACCACTGTTGATGATGATGATGATGTTGAAGATAATGATTATATGGATCAAATTCATTAACTTAAGATAATGACATGCACATCTGAGAATGGCTATAATAAAACCTGAGATATGTTAGCACATACTACCCTGACATTTCAAAACCCCTTCACCATGAGCAAAATTTGACAGTTGTTTGGTTAGGCCACAATGACCAAAAAAAGATAATTGCATTTTTTTATCTCAGCTGTACTGCTACATATTTACATTACATCCTATGTCAAATATGGGAAATTGTTCATTTCTGTCTGTATGTCTGTCAGCTTTTCACGAGAGAACTACTTAACGGATTTAGATCAGGTTTTTTTCTAGAATTTGCTTGAATATTCCGGTTTATTTTACAACCTCTCTCTATCGCACTAAGTATCATAGTTCGCTTGCGGTACCGCTTTATTTGCATGAATCCGAGAGAGACCAAGGGGAGAGGGAATTGTGACGTCAGGAGTAGGGAGCCAGAGAGGGCCCTCCTCACTTACGCACCAGCCTCCGTTCGAGTCACTGTATCTCTGCGTTTTTGAGTTTTCCTTGTTTCCACTTAGGTAGCGATACTTGTTGTTTATTGATTTTTAAAGTTTGTCCTGTTTCATTAATAAAGGGGCAGAGCCGCAGGGAACAGCTAGTAATATACATTTAAAATATGAAGTCTCACTTTTCTCATTATTTACATGATAGAAAACACTGCTTATTTAAGTTTTTCTGTGTATTTTAGTTGTGACAAAATAAGCACTTTCTTTTTTTAACAAGTTACAAAATGTATTTATAGTGTAACATTTGGGTGCAGTCTAATTAACTGATTTGAAAGCTGTAGAGGTTTCTGTTATTTATTTGCTTCATCAAAAAGACAGATATCACATTTTTGTTTTTTAATCATTTTGTAACAGAAGTGAGTGTGACATGTGGTGGACATTTGGCCAGACCACCATGATGCTGTTTCTACAGGCAAACATAAGTGTTGGGTCTCTCTTGCAGAATTACTGTTTTGCCAACAAGAGGGTCTAAAAGATGTGTAAAAGAGGAAAATACTGTATCCAAAATATACAAGCAGAAGTGACCTCTCTCAAGCTAAATATGAAACAATCAACTAGTCAGTAATTTAAATTGTACAGAATATTTCTCTCTTTTTTTTAGGATTTAGACAGGGCAAATTATTGCATTTCTTAAACCATCCATCCTCTAAATCCACTTATCCAGGGCAGGGGACAAATGGAGCCTCTCCCAGCAAGCAACAGGCACATGCAAGTGCAATACATGTACAGGCCCATCACACGGTGAACACACACACACATCAGGGAATGATTTAGCATTGCCAATTCACCTAATTTGCATATCTTTGGACTGTGGAAGCAAACCAGTGCAAACCAAGTGGGGAGATTCTGTGGACTTCTTACTTCGAGGCAGCAGCTCTAACACTGCTTTTTCCATGTGGCATATTTTTTGATTATGAACATATTTACATTAACCTCTTTAGTGTAATGTTTACCCACTGAAATATAAGCCAAAAACATGACATTTTTTTCAATAATACACATGATATCATGTGTAACAGAAATATGTAAATACTGAGATGTCAAAATAAATACTGAGACACAAAATAAACACAGTAGGAAGGGTGCATCTAGTATCCACTGTTGTACTGAAGCAGATGTAGTATGTGAACTTTGTATGAAAGGTTTTGAAACACTCACCAACCCACAATCCAACAGCAGCAGCGATGTTGCAATTGGGACTATAGAAGCATGTTTCTTTGCTCACTTTTTTATAGTATTTTTTTTTTGTTTCTTGTGCATGAGGCATAGAATGTGTGAGATCTGCGCAATCAATGTTCCCCTTGTATTATTATAGACTGCCACAGTGCAAGGCTTGGTGACATTCACATTTCCCCTGACAAAAACATTGACAATTGCTGCATTGTGAACAGTGCTTAGGGGGATAGTGTCTTTCTTGTCCTTTCACTTGATTGCCATCATTTTATCTTTCTGCCACACACCTACATGTATCATGTTGAACCTTCAGGCAGCCAAATTCTTGATTTATTTATGCAGCATAATGTTATTTTATCCACTGGATTTCAACAGAATACCGTCTCAAGTGTTATTTTGGCTTAACATTGTATATTGTATCATAACAGCTTAACCTGAGAAACACTTGAGGTTAACTGTTTTAACATAGAATTCTGACCCCAAGATTGGATAACACCAAGGAAGTTAAATGTGGCCCAATAAATGAGAAAACATTACATTTGTAAGACTTATTTCAGTAACATGGGGCATCTGTAGTGGGGTGGCAGGTCACCCTGGCAACCCCTTAAACTCCAATCATGACCTTCACATGCCTTTATAGAGCCGCTCTTGAGCATGCAGTACTACCACCTCCTTGCTCTTCTTTTACATAAACAGCAGCCATTGTAAGCTATATTTTGAAAACTAACCCAGACTATTGTTGGTGTCACTGCATGTTCTAAATGGCTAATTGTACATCCAAAGTCAAGTATTTCACACCAGCTTATGGCATCCCTGAAGTGGGTCTGGTGGCTTATTTTACATTTCAGTATACCAAACAAGAAGGTAGCAAGTTTGGAGAATGGCAAACATGAAAACCATTTTTGAAATGTAAAGGTAATTTTTTACAATTTTTTGTCCATTAAGTGATGAGTTACAGACTTATAAAACAAAGTGCTACAGTTGTTCTCATAAGGTTACATACCAGAAAAGAAAACTAAATGTGCAAAAGACATTTAATTTACTTTTAATGGAATCCAAGTTAAACTATAAGGCCTCACAGAATAGCACAACCATTAAACAAAACATAGTAATAAAGAAAATAATGAGATGGTCCCTGTTCAAAAGTCTGCATACCCTTAGTTCTTAGTGCTGTTTTTTGCCCCCTTTAGCATCAATGTTGGCATGCACTTTTGCGATTGTTGTGGATGAGGCCCATGATTTTCTCAGGGGATAGAGCTGCCCATTCTACTTGGCAAAAAGCCTCCAGGTCCCGTAAATTCTTGGGTTGCCTTGCATGAGATCTCCCCAAAGTGGAACTGAGGTCAGAAGACTGTGATAGCCTCTCCAGCACCTTCACTTTTCACTACTCTAGCCACCAAAGGGTCAACATAGCCTTATGTTTTTGATCATTGTCATGTTGGAAGATCGCAGTGCATCCCATGTGCTGCTTCCAGACTGATGAATGCAAGGTGTTCCTCCAGTATTTTCCGATAACATACTGCATTTATCTTGCCATTAATTTTCACTGTTACTTGTACTACTGTAGCTCACACAACCCCAGAATATAAAAGATCCACCTCCATGCTTCACTGTAGGGATGGTGTACTTTTTGTCATGGGTCTTGTTGCATCTTCTCCAAACACAGCATTTATAGTGAAGACCAAAGTTCAATTTTGGTCTCATCATTCCAAAGGACTTTGTTCCAGAAGTTTTGAGTCTTGTCTAGATGCTGCTTGGCATATTGTAAGTGGGCTTTTTGTGCCGTGAGCACAGTAAAGGCTTTTTTTCCTGCAACTCAACCATGCAGCCCATTTTCATTGAAGAACCCCCTTATTGTGTGTCTTCAAACAGAAACACCACTTGTTTCCAGAGAAGCCTGTATCTCAGCTGGAGTGCCTTGTAGGGTTTTCTTGGCAGCTTGACAAATGACCCTGGCAATTGTGGCTGAAATCTCAGTTGGTCTACCTGACCGTGGCCTGGTAACAAAAGAACCCGTAACCTTCCACTTTTTTATCAGAGTTTGAACACTATTGACAGGCATTTTCAGATCTCCAGATATCTTTTTATATCCCTTTACTGATTTTATACAAATCAGCAACCTTTTCTCGCAGGTCCTTTATCAGCTCTTTTGCTTTCCTCATGGTTGGGTATCCAGCAAAGTCAGTGCAGCTCTGCATGAATTTAAATCGAATATTTATACACATACACTGATTACAATCTAAGAGGTTACAGATGTGGAAAATCTCCCTCAATTACCTTTAATATGAACCTGTGTGTGTCAACTTGTGTGTATATTATTAGCCACAAAATTCAAGGGCATGTAAATTGATTTTAGTTTTCATTATGATTTAAAAGGGGCACACACAATTATCTTTATATATAATATGCTAACGTGGCTGTTCGTTTGTCTGTCTAGGATTTTAAATCATCTGTAGCTGGCAAACCGTTTGACCTTTTCACCTGAAATTTGGTACACATATACTACGTGACGTCTACTATCCTCTTTCAGGGTGATGATTGACCTCCAAGATTATTCCTCTTTTTATTTTTATTTTATTGTAGACTCAACTCTCAACAGCAGCAGTGTGGCTCATGCCTATGGGCGCCGTTCTCATCCCTACCACCCTATCACTTCCCCTACATCTTCATATCTTAAATCATTCTTGAGGCAGATTGCAGACTTAAATGCCAACTTTGGTGAAAAAATTTAAGAAAATGTACTCAATAATTGCAACACAAACACTGACTTAATCAGTTTTAACGTGAAAAGATGCCAACGAAAAAAGAGAAGAGGTGGGCCGCTAGGGTGGAGAAAAGAAGAACTGCTCAGGAAGCAGCAAGTGCATCAACCTCTGAGCAAACAAATGTTAAATATACAGTGAAAGAGTATGAAAACTAGGAATGCTCAAGTCAAGTGTATTCACTGCATGTTATTGTGCAGTGCGCCATTACTGGTGTAATAATAATAAGCCGCGCCTGAGCATACTACCTAATTAAAAGGAAAGCTTTTTGCATGATTGCTTATATTTTCTATACAATGGCCAATGTTTTACAAACTCCACCAGGGTACGTATACTTATGAGTATGACAGTATGTTTAGCAAGTACACTATTTATACTTTTTCCCCCACACATGAAAGAAAATATTACTGAAAAATTAACATTTCCCAAAGCCCTTGAGCATAGATTAACTGCTACAAATATACATGTTGGATTGGATTTTGCTAAATCTATTGGAAATTCAAATATAAGATAGTAAGCAATGGTGCCAAGGTGAAATACAGGAAGGTATGCTCATGGCTGTTAAACTTCATTTGAAAATCAGCAAAGAATCATTAATAACTAATCAACTTAAATGACACACAGATAATTTTTTCCCCTTGAAATTTTTTTTATAGAATCCTACATTGTTTACTGAATTTGGCCTTCTAAAGTCTGGCCAGCAGCAACATTGCAAAGTTCCCGAGGTAAGTGACGAAACTGGAAAAAAAAATCTGCTGTCACATCTGCAGGTGCTACAGAAAAAGGGTCCTTGACATGCTGTACAGCTGCATTTTTTCTTTTTGCTTCAACCAGAATAGATATATACCGTATATTAAGGACTTTTATCTGGTTTTAGAGCCAAGTAAGCAAGTCTGCCTAAAGCTTATAATTAAAGAAACAAATGATAAATTGAGGGAAATTATGTTAACCATTGACAAAGGCTCTTGATTTCGGAAGTGGAACGCAATGGTAATTAAATTTTGATGAAGGAATATACTGAGCTGATTTAATTTTTTTTTTCATACAAATGGCAATATGACAGGAAGTCCCAAATGAATTCAGTTTGCCTGTTTTTCAGTTTCTTGGTTTCCAGTGTGATAAATATGGCTGAAAATACTGCATATACCAAAACAAAGCATCCAGCATCCCATAGCAGGCAAAAATAAGCTAACATTATATTGCCTTTTCAAAATCGGCTCTCTTGCAAACAGTGAGTGTATCAGGGATATCCTTCATTTGTCCATGGTACTAGATTTTACCTAAGTGTTCTGCATTCTTCATTGTTTCTGTTTCCCTCAAAAAGAATTTAGTCTGAAGACTGCAATATTTTTTAACTGAGTGACACAATTAGAGTGCCGCATTGTCAGTGTCTCACTAAAAGCACAGCAGAGATAATGGACTGAAACCCGTGGAAATCATTGAGCACAACCCACGAAAAATCAAAGTACTGATTTATTGGCCATCTATTATGTGAGCCTGTCTATAATCAATGTGCTGTTTAAACAAGGCTCACATAAACACTGGCTCACAAACCTTGTATTTGTTAAAATAGGCATATTCAGCTAGTAATGTTAAGCTTACATTTAAACTATCAGAAAAGAAAACAGAATCCTTAAAGGCTCCCCATGTGAATAGGGAAAACATCAATTCTGTACAGAAGATATCCCCAGCCCAATGTCAAGAGCTGGCACCGGGCAAACAAATACCTTTACTATTTCTGAGTCACTTTCATTTCTTGTATATTACTTACTGGGGAGAAGCTGTTACCCAGCGTTTTCGCATATGATGAATAAACACTGAGAAAGCCCCCTGCAGAGAGAGTGTTAGAAGAACTAGCAACTGTACAGTCTGGGCATAAGTGTATTTTTTACATGGCAGTCCTACAGTGCACTGTTACAGGTATTGATGTTTACAGAATGTTGCTTTGTTGCTATCCTTTTATCAAACATTGGGTTATCTATTGGATACTACAGTAGATCGTTGAATGTGAAAACGACCTGTGATGGTGCATCTAAAACAACTTATAGAGAGTCTTGCCTTGCCTAACTTGAAAATAAATTCTAGTAAATTCTTTAACTTTGAATTTTACTTGTACTGTTATTAAAATACTGCATTCTTATGTCATGTTGCAGGTTACTAAAAAAACGAGTTTGCAGATTTCCAGTCTTAACAGTCATTATAAAATTCTGGGGACAATTGTGCATTTTTATTAAATCACAGAATGGCAGTACCTAACCTTACACCAGGGTCCTCTAGCCCCCCACCCCAGGGAGCTTATGGGCATCTGTTGGAAGGCTTCATCCTTCTCTCCGATCTTGGACATGAAACCCTCTGTGTTTTTTTTTCCTCAGGGTCACTCTTTTGTCCCTATCTTCCATGTACTGTAATTTAATGTTTGGGAACAGCTTTTTCATATTGTCTTCAAAGGCTTGGTTAACCTTAATTACACTTATATTTAAGCAGGCCCTCAATGAACACACAGTACTTGGTTATTAAGTAAAATTTTCATTCTTCCAATACTTCTCTTGCTTTTTACTCCTGTCATTTTTAGAATTTCTTTTTTTGAAGTCTTGAGTGAAGCTTTCTAGTTTATTAATGTTATTTTTTTATTGTAGGCTTCTGGTTTCCCCTTCTCTCCATTCTTCAGTTCTTGCCGAGTTTTTTAAACTGCATCTTCCCTTCTCTCTTGCTCCTGGTATTGACTATATACTTACTAAAACTGATGTGAGAACATGTTTTTGTATCCTTATGTGACCCGGTGGAAATATTATCAATTTGTGTGGTATTTATCCATCCATCCATTATCCAACCCACTGAATCTGAACACAGGGTCACGGGGGTCTGCTGGAGCCAATCCCAGCCAACACAGGGCACAAGGCAGGAACTAATACTGGGCAGGGTGCCAACCCACCGCAGGTGGTATTTATTTATTTACATTATTTCGTTTCTGGAATTGTTCTTTAAACTGAGTGTAATTATTACTTAAATATGGTTTGAGGTTTTAAAACTTTTATTTGGGTTTATTTCTGTGTTTGGGCTTTGTATTCTCTCTGGAGTGACGTTCATCACCATCACTTTGGGCGATCTAATTTAGCCTGTGTCATGTGTGCCGAACTGGTGCCAACTGAGAGGTGGGACTTCTGCTTTTTAAGGGTTTATGTTGCGTGGGACCCTGGTTTAAACTTGGGGATGTTGTGTGCCTTACCCTGAGAGCGATTGTTGTTTTTGGCTTTTGCAAAGGAGTGCGGACAACTGGCGGAGATTGCTTTACTCCGGATACCTGCATTGGGTGTTTCGTCTTAAATTAACAGAATCCAGGACAGATGGTATGGATAGTGCAAAGGAGAGATGTGCAATGAGTGAGATAAGAGATCAGTTAATCGATTAGCTGGTGTTTCCAATTGACTTCATGCTGTCCGGGTTTCGAAGTGTCTTCTTTTGTCGTGATTTAGACATTAATCGCAGCTTCTCGTGTTTACTCAAGTTGTTTAGAGTGCAGAGCATTGTATTTGTGTTTTAGGAGCAAATGGAGCAGCGTGGGAAGCCACCCCTCGAGACGAGCTTATGTGGAGGATCTCTGGTGGATGCAGGATCGCGCTGAACAAGTAAAGTCAGCTGTGCCTTTAACTTCTAGGATTTTGAACAGATTTGATGACAGTTAACAGAGATGGAAACTTGTGAGTATCTGTACAAGTGCAAATGCATTGGATTTTGATTGATCTGTTCTGTCTCAGATGCTGGTGATGATCATATGTGTGTTTTTTTTTTAAATCAGGTTATTAAAACCTGTATTTTTTAATTGTCTCTCCGACATGGTGGTTACTCATCCTTGTAAATAGAAATGAACCTATACTTAGTAGCAGTCTGGAGTTTTGCTTAACTTTGGGTCCCAGTTCACTCCCTTAACTTGGGTGGTATGGTTGGTTTGTCATTCCTTGGGTACTGAGTGGGATGGAGTTCCAAGGAGTTAGGCATTCAGGCACTCCCGCCGGTTAAAGAAGTAAATCTATATAGTACCCCCAAACACACACACACATTTCCAATAGGATCATCAATAGCAAAAAGCCCACCTTGCTTAACCCAAAGAAAAGAATGGGCACTTTAATCAGAAGGCCAAGGTCCTGTACAAGTTGATGATTTGTGCTTATGTTGTTGTATTTGTAAAATAAATGTCTTTTGTATTTGTTTTTTTTTTTTGTGAATGCTATAGTTTCTTAACACAAAGATTCTGTTTTTGTGGGTCATTGTCACAGATTTATTATTGTCTTATTTGTTTTGCTAGTCAGCTTCATATGACTGCGCCTGTGACATCAGCCTGTGATGCTATAAAAATGGCTATGCAGAATTGGTTTATCTGTCAATTATTTGCATAGTTAGCTTATTTTTCTAAGTAAACCCAAGTGCTAGTTTTTCTGGTTCTTTTGTCTTTCGTTTTCACTTCTACTTCTAGTTAAACCTTGTTCTTTGGTTTCTGGTTACGTAGTTATTTCCAGTCTTCACACTGTTGACTCCATGCCTCCCCTGAGCATGTCTTTTGCTTGTGTACATCATCTTCCGGTCTTTACCTTTAATCATAATAATTTTCAGACACTATATATGTGTTATAACGGTCACAACTGCAAGCAAAGAATATCCCTTTTTATTTTGGTATGGTAGCTTAACATACAGAATATTTTAAATTTTTAAAAATAGAATAGTCAAAACAGTATAATTTAAGCACAGAATAAAAAGAAAGCAATGCCTACAGTTCTGTTGATATCGAAGTTTTTTAAACAGGTTATCTAGATTTAACAATCTGTCTTAATAATGGGCAGGTCCATTTATGACTCTCTTCTTAAAGAAATTTTCATTTCTAGGCTTGTCTTAAAGTGAGTCAATTAGTTTTTTCTTTAATATGCTGGATAAAGTTTCTCAAGAAACCACAAAAAATATTGATAGGAATGGCTGGGATACCTGGTTTAATGTTGTCAGGTAAAAATAAGAAAACAATAAAATATTAGGACACTGTGCAATAGAAATGGGCTGCCTTTGCGGAGACCTAAATTATATCCGACCGTGTTCATTTTAGCTAATGGGCCATTTATTTAGCCTGCAGAGAGAGCTGTTGAAAAGAGTGGAAAAAATTAAATATCTAGGATCAGATGTAGCCCAAGATGAAAAATTAGATGCAAAGATAACCCTTAGAGTGTAGTGTGGATGGAAAAATTGGGAGAAGGTTTCAGGAGTATTGTGATCGAAGAATTCAGGACAATGTTAAAGGTAAGGTTTTTAAGACAGTGGTTAGACCAGCAATGTATGGAACTGACCCATGGGCAGTAAAGGGAGCACAGGAGAAGAAGTTAGATATGGCAGAAACTAAAATGTTGAGGAGGGTGTGTGGAGATACAAAAAGGGACAGAATAAGAAATGAGACAGTAAGAAGTGCAACAAAAGTGGGATAGATATCCAAGAAAGTACAGGAAAATAGGCTGAAGTGGTATGGACATGCGATGAGGAGAAAGACAATGACTATGCAGATTTGATGAGTTGGGGGGAGGAGGTGCAGAACCGAGCGGTGTGGAGAAGGTTGATGAAACACAACCCCACACAGAAGTGGAAAAAAATGAAGAAAAAGAAGATTAAATGATTTATTTATTTTTATGCTTATGTTTATATTATATTTGTTTCTAAAATTATGCACTACAGTGTAAGAGTTACAATACAACAATCACATTTCTATAAAAAACGAGTCAAATTAAAAATACAATCTATTTAGTAAATCACAGAAAAATCTAAGATTTATTAATCTTAAACAACACTTAAAACCCCATCTAGACCCACAACAAAGAGTTTGTTAATAATGAAATACTCATTAAGTTACATCTCATCATACTGATTAGACCAATAGAAGTTAAACAGAGTCCAAAATACTTTTTAAAAATAACATTAGTGGATTCTTGTCAGCTCTGAAAAGAAAACTGGATTTTTTTGTAGTTTTAGGTAATATATTGTTGTCTCATTGATTTATGAAAGGTGAACAATATTAATGTATTTGCTATCAATGTAGTGTAAGAAATCACAGTGATTTTATTAGTAGATAGTCTTTTCATAGATTTGGAACTATTGAAAATGTTTGATAAGCAAATATCTTCACTCATAATTATCCTAATTTATAAGGCTGGTGAGCTGAGGAGGAGAGGTTGGAGGTGGAGTAAAAGGGCCTTTATAAGTTGAGGTCAGCGTCCTTATCCTCCTGGCTGAGGTTGGAAGAGACAAACCAGTAAAAAGAAATGTAACATCAAAAACCTTCCTCTGTGTCCCCTTTACATCCTTTGTAAGGACTATGGTATGGTCACACATTTTTTGTTTTGTAATCAATTTTTTATGGCAATGCAAAACAAACACATAAGTTATTCTGAAAGGAATTACAATAAGGTAAAACCCCATGCTCAGCAAACATAATTGACCCATTATAGAGAAGAAGTAAATAAGGATTAGGGTTGTGTCCAGGGCTTGGGCACATCCATGCATAGACCATCTTTACCATATCCATTCATTTATCAGTATAAGAGCCAGATGAGCCATTGATCCACAAAAAGAATCAGATTAAGAAAGGAAGACTTACAGACAGAAACAGAAAAAGAATTAGGTGACTTCCAAACAGAGGCAAATAGCCTCTTCTGGATAACATATAAATGAAGTTAGGAAAAGTCATCATTGTGATCTCATTGGTTTTGACAGTATTCATACTCAGGATGCAACTCACAGTATTCGAAAGGCAACAAACTCATGTATTTGTCACATCGGCATACCCACACTTCTAAAGAAATGAAGGCAGTCGTGACACATGATTTTCATTATCATTTGCCTTTGGTATTACTGACTAAGCACAAGTATCTACAAAACAATCTTGTGAGTAAACACCAGTACTTTCTCTTGTGCTTTTTAATGTTAACACTTAAGGTCACAAAAATCACAAATGTGACTTTTGACAACCACAAAATGCTTCTAATAACAAAACACAAAATATATTTTACTTTCTGATCATGTATTAAAAAATACTCATTTGGCAAGTGCATTAATATTTATTACAATTGTTAACATTTATTCGTTTCAATTTATGCATAGGCAAAAATAAATGGTCTGATCAGAGAGATACACTACTAAGTTGACTAAAGGATTTAACTGATCATCTTGTTGTTGAAATCCAGTACTCAAACCACAAGGACACACTCTAGGAAAATATGTTGTTGTTGGTAGCAAACGTTCCCAGGTCAAGAACCATATACAGTAATGGCATCCACTGTATGGTACTCTCTTTTACACTAATGGAATTAAAGTTGAAAATGTAACTAGCAGTATGTATTTGATCTGTGAAAGGAAATCTGCATTTCCAAAAGGAATTCCTGAAAACACAGAAAGGGTATGCAAATATCACACTGAAGACAATTCATCGGCAGATCAAACAAAGAGCAAACAGTGGTAAAGGGCAAAACTACCAAAAAAGAACTGTGGCCCCTCAGCAAACAAAATCAACTTATATGATCAATGCACTTTCTTTTGTATTACTAAACTGGTGTTGTGTTTTTTTATATATATATATTTATATTTGGTCAGTATTATCTCTATACATACAAAATCCAACGTCTGTCTTTCTGTTTGTTAGTCTGTCCACTTTTCACCAGAGAACTACTTAACGGATTTAGAGTGTTTTTTTCTATAATATGCTTGAACATTCCGGTTGATTTTGCGACTTCTCTCATTGTGTTATGTATCATAGTTCGCTTGCGGAACTGATTTATTTGCATGAATCTGAGAGACACGCAGCGGGCCAAGGGTTTCGTACCTTACCTCCGCTTAGCTAGCAAACAAGAGAACTACTTAACAGATTTAAATCGTTTTTCTTTTCCTATAATTTGATTCAACATTACGGGTTGATTTTGTGAGTTCTCTCATCGTGCTAAATATCATAGTTTGCTTTTAGGAGCAATTTATTCGCACTAGTCTGAGACAAAGGCTGCTGGCTGAGGGGAGAGGAAAGTGTGATGTCAGGAATGGGGAGCCAGATGGGGCCTTCCTCACTCATGTGCCAGCTTCCGTTTGAGTCAGTGTACCTCTCGTGATGTGCTGGAGCGCACCTTGCTTCCACTCAGCTAGCAATACCTGTTTGCTTATTGATTTTTAAAGTTTGTCCTGTTTCAATACTATGCAGGTGGAGCCGCAGGGGAAGGCTAGTAAGGAATAAATATGGAAAAGGATCCAATCCACATTCTTCAAATTAGGGGTGAGCAGCAACAGCCTATCACTGCAAAAAACTTAAATCTAATCAAGTGAAATGTTTCAAGCTACTCAATCTTTGTCTTCTTAATGTTACTTTTTTTAGGTAGATTTAGGTACATTTTGACAGGTTTTCTTTTTTTTTTTGCTACTCCCATTTCAATTTTTTTTTTCTAGTTGTTGCATATGCATTTTTGCATTTTGGTAGAATTGGTTCAAAAGAGGAACCGCCTCATCAGAGCTCTCATTTACACGCATACCCACATTTCTTCACACTGGACCAATTTAGAGCCACCGATTAAATTAACTTACATGTTGTTGGGATGTGGGAGGAAAAATGGAGTGTCTTAATAAAACCACATTATATGGAAATTCCACATAGGCAGTGGCTGAAGCCACTTTCCTGAAGTTCTAATGCAGTTCTATGAAGTGCTTTGCATAAAGAAAGCATTTATCTATACTATACTGACTGACTGACTGACTGACTGACTGACTGACTCACTCACTCACTCACTCACTCACTCACTCACTGACTCATCACTAATTCTCCAAGTTCGCGTGTGGGTAGAAAGCTGAAATTTGGCAGGCTCATTCCTTACAGCTTACTTACAAAAGTTGGGCAGGTTTCATTTCGAAATTCTACGCGTAATGGTCATAACTGGAAGCTATTTTTCTCCATATAATGTAATGAAGTTGAGCTGGATGGCCATGGGGGCGGAGTTTTGTGTGACATCATTACGCCTCCTACGTAAGTACGTAGAGAACAAGGAAGACCTCTAAACAGTGCTGAACAAAAAACGCCATTTCACAATTGAGAAGGCAGAAAAACATTATGAAGCAAGTGATGCATACATTCATAAATACAAGCATATTCATAAATACAAACAAAGCATATTCATAAGTACAGCAAGTTTACTGAGAAGACACAAGGTATAAACAGACTTTGGATCACTTTGTAACGGAGTTAAAATTGTGTAGCAAGAAACTTTAATGTTTTATTAAGTTTATTTTTTTTCCCTTGCAGTGAGCGAGGCAATGCATATTCATAAGTGCAGCTTCTGCTGAACCGTAAGTTTACATTAAGTTTATAGACATGCCTGCCTACTGACGAATGACGGTATTCGCGACATACAAGTTTACTGAAAAGACACAAGGTATAAACGAGACTTTGGATCACTTTGTAATGGAGTTAAAATTGCTGTAGCAAGAAACTTTTAAGTGCC